>NW_012267341.1:3818728-3848571 GCF_000151885.1 Dipodomys ordii
CCGAACTCTGGGCCTGGGCACTGTCCCTCAGCTCTTCAGCTCAAGGCTAGCGCTCTACCACTTGAGCCACAGCGCCACTTCCAGCTTTTTGATTATGTGGTGCTGAGGAATCGAACCCAGGGCCTAATGCATGCAAGGCAAGCACTCTACCACTGAGCCACTTTCCCAGCCCGACATGGTCTAATTTCTTGTTTCACTATTTTAATTGTGTCCAAAAGATTATCATGTCAAAGAGAAGAACTGTTCTTCCATTCGTAACCTAGAATCTAGGTAATGTAACCTAAGTAATTTTAAGCAGCCAACTAATGTTCACTGCATAAAAGATTAAATCATAAAAGCTTGATTAAATCGTAATTCCTTCATCCATAAAATGGGGCTGGCAATTCCAGGAGAAAATGAAATTGCAACTACTCTGGGTAAACATAAAGCATTATTCAAATATTTTATCATTCATTATTTACCAGCAATGAACATAAATCACCTTCTTTGAGTAGTCAAGTATACTTTCCACGTATGAAGTATACTCTCCACTTGCTGCATTTAAGGACATCTGGAATAATATATAAACTTTAAATAGAACTTCCATGTAGGTACATATAAGTTCTGGTTTGCTGTTGCTTTTGTTTTAATTGGTCATTTTGTTTTACAGTCACCTGTTTGTCACAGGCTGTATTTTAACTCAAAAGCACAAAAGAAAAGCTTCAGAGTTTGGTGACATATCCAAGGGGCAGATAAAATTTCATTAAGTGTTTTATTTTTTTTTTAAGTCCCAAGATTCTAGACCTAAACAGACTAATCAACTTAGTTTCCAGAATACAATTCCTGCTTTCTACTTGCATGTTAATAGTGTCATAAGTAAGGTCATAAACATGCAGACTGAAGGAACATGAATTGATACTATCAGCATTATACTTCAATCCCTGACATATGTACTACCTAGATTTTAAACCTACACATGGTCCAACATAGTAGCCACTAGACAAAAATGGCTACAGATTTAAATCAAATTAAAACTTCAGCTCCTCAGTCATACTACCATATTTCAAATGCTCAGTAACTGATGACTACCAAACTGTACAGCACAAATGTAGAATATTTTCATCATCACAAAAAGTTCTATTGGGGCTTGGAATATGGCTTAGTGTTTGAGTGCTTGCCTAGCATGCATGAAGCCCTAGGTTCAATTCCTCAGTACCACATAAATAGAAAAAGACAGAGTTGGCACTGTGGCTCAAGTGGTTGAGTGCTAGCCTTGAGCAAAAGAAGTTAAGGGATAGTGCCCTGGCCCTGAGTTTAAGCCCCAGGACTGGCAAAAAAAAAAGTTCTATTGGACAGTAGTGCCTTAAGGGAAACTGTTTTCTTATCAAATTACTGTAAGAATTCTAAAATCTAAAATGGCTCTCTGCTTGTAGTGATGAAGACTGTATTGTATTTCAAAAGAAATATTCAAAGCTAGTATCTGGAGACTCATCATTTGTTCACAGGTTGGCAGAATGCAAAAGTTTACATTAAAATTTATTCTCTGAAAAGACTATCTTAATTAAGGGCAATTCATTGTGTTTGGCCAATTTTTTCACCCTTTCTTCCTGTGGTGTTGAGATGAGAATTGAGCTTGGGTTCTGATGCTAGGGTAACACAGGCTACCACTGAGCAGTGGTCCTTACGGAACTTTTCTTTCATGTGTTTTCAGCACTGCTTCCCTTTGAAGTTTGAGTTAAAGGAACAATTTTCTGAAAGCCCTCCCATTTTAGAAAATCTGTATATTTTCTTCAAATCAATATATCACACTAGTTTTAAAGTGCTCTACTTGCTAAAATAGATGAAGCCTATCACTTGGGCTTCTAAATGTTAATTCTATAAAAATACAATGCAAAGCAAATTTCCTTTTGAGTGAGTGTGTTTATTCTGGGGCTTGAACTCAGGGCATCATACCTTGGACCAGCTTTCCACAACTGGGGCTATTCCAGTTGAGCTATACCTCTAATTCTGGCTTTTGGCTAGATAACAAGAAGAGTCTAGTGGCTTGTTGGTCCAGGTTGGCTTCAAACTGTGATTCTCAAATCTCAGCCATCTGAGTGTCCAGTCAAACCTTTCTTTCCTTCCTTCCTTCCTGACTTCCTTCTCTCTCCTTCCTTCCCTACTTCCTTCTCCCTCCCTCTCTTCTTTTCTTTTCCTTCCTTCCTTCCCTCCTTCCCCCTTCCTTCCTTCCTTTCTCTCTCTCTCTTTCTTCCTTCCTTCCTTCCTTCCTTTCTCTCATGTCCTAGTACTGCAGCTTGAACTTAGGGTCTTGAACTCTTCCTTAGTCTTTTCATTCAAGGTAGGTGCTCTACACCTGAGTCACAGCTCTATTTCTGGCTGGATAATTGAAAATGATAAGTCTTTTGGATTTGTCTGCCTGAGCTGAATTTGAATCTTGATCCTCAGATCTCAGCCTCCTCAGTAGCTACGATTACAGGCATGAGTTACTAGTGCCCAGCAGCCAAACTTTCTTAGTAGTTTCTTTCTAAAAATAAAATAAACAGTTTTGCAGACTTAACTAATTTAAATATAGCTAAATTCATTTAGCACTAAGATTTGTATTTTATATTCATTACTGTTCTTCTGTTTTAAAATATTAATTTTTCCAAAAGCAGATTCAAAAGTTGACTTACAGAAATTTCACGTATCTGGTGACATTTTCAAAGAACTTAAATTACAGTAGTAAGTTACCCCACCTGAAAACAAAGCTAAGCATTTTGTTCTTGAAGCCTCTTGGAAAAGCAAAATAGGAGCTATTTCCAAATATGGAATAAAATCCCAAGTAAACATCATTTGAATAAAAATTATATTAAATATATTTTTAAAGAAAGTCTTTGGTGCTCATTAGCACCCTCTAGGGTCAATTATTATAGTTCAGAACAAACCAGATCATCAATTAAAATAAAAACAGAGTAAACAATGTTTATGTAATTGAAATAACAGCCATACAACTATCAAGTCTCTCTTAACATTTCAGCCTCCACTGAGTGAGCCACATTTCCATGCCCAGAAGGGCAGTTACAGGGGTGGGGCCTGTAGACACAATGTGTTTCTCATTGCAAAATCCCATCCCCTAGTCCTGTCTGGCTCCATTCCCAACCTAGAGCTGTCACATGCATGACACGTCCTTTTGTCAGAGTTCCATCACCCACAGTCACCATTCACATGGACAGAGCCCCAATGTCCACAAGAGACCGCTCCAGGCTATGTCACAGAACATGACAGCAGCCTTTTCTATTCAAAAAGGGGGAAGAGAGGAACAGAAAATAATCCTCAATAATCTGCTCTCGCTGTATTTGATGCTGGTATAATTTATGGAGGGAAAGGGCAAAAACAAATTGCTTAAATAGGGATACAGGTGGACCCACTGCAACAATGAGATGTAAAAGTCGTTATGTTAAAAAACGAACTTTAAAACTTTGGTGGGGGCAGGGGGAGGATGAGATGGGAAGGGATGGGAAGGGGAAACAAAGGAGGAGGAAACAATGCTTGATAATAAATGTACTCATTATCTTGCCCATGTAATTGTAACCCTTCTGTATGGTATTTCCACAATAAAAAAAAAGAAAATATACATAAAAGTTCTGGCAAAATGTTTCTTATTTATATCTACTTGCTGTGGGATTTTCTTCCAGTCTCTTCAAAACTTTAAAATATTCTAAAGTTACCAATTGATTGCCTATCATTAGTGTTGGTTTTGTAAATAAATAAGTAAAGTTATTATTTGAGTTCACTGTAGGGGCAAAAAATCCCCGTTTTCTCCACCCTGAACTCCTCTTAGATTTGACTACTGTTTCATAAATGGACTACAGAATAATGGAGGGGACAAAGGCTGCAAGGCACTGTGTAAAAACATTAAGCCAAAGTAAAAGACCCCTCCTTGGATCCTCACAAACTCACAAAGGAAGATATTTGCACAATGTTTTTGAATATGAGGGGTTAAAAACTATTAGGCAACTTGGATCTCACTAAACAGTCTTACATCCTTTCTGTTACTTATTACCTGAGCTGTTTCACTGCTCTGTATTTTCTCCACTGGAGGGCACAGTGAGCTTAAAATAAAATTTGGTAAAAATCTAATTGTTCTGTACTATCATTCCAGAAAAAGCATAGGCAAAAAAATTTATAAAAAAAAAAAAGAGGTCAAAGCTGCTATAGGGGAAAATACCTCAATAATATTGAAGAATTACATGTATCTGTTCTTGAACAGATCATGAAAGGTGATCATGAAAGCTAATTGTGCTCTAAACACCACTCTCCATAAAATATAGATAAAAGATGACATAAACAGCAAAGAAAAAATTGCAAAGGTAAAAATAACGCATGCCAGGCACAGAGTGAACTAAGACAGTCCCTGCAAACAGAAAATCTTTTCAATCTGGGGACATGGCTCAAGTGGCAGAGTACACACCTACCAAGCCAGCCAGTAAGTTCAAACCTCAGCCTAGAGCCCCCCAACCAATAAACAAATTCTTTCTAACAACAGTGCACTCGGCTACCTGTCTCAGAAAGTATCTCTAAGAGAATGTAAGAATGTGGTGTTGAACTGCTCACTCTTTTACAATGACCTATGTAATTCCAATGTTTATTTTTTTACATAATCATTTTAGAGTTGTGCCAATAGAAGATTCTAATCAATAACTCATTCAGACTTGCTTAATTTTTCCTTTTAGTACATGTCATCAGATATACCAAATATGTACTTATGTACAAATATATAACCTTCCTGAGGTAATCATAGTATTGATGATATATAACCATGATGATGTATGTATGTATGTGTGTGACACACACTCTAGTACTTTGAAAGAGGCTAGAAATAGTGATATTAAATGTAACAAAACATAAAGAGGAAAAAGAGGCATGCAAACTTTAAAATTAAAACTGGTAATTATAGCTTTATTATTCTTCTCATTCTTGCCTTTGACCCATTAACATAGAATCAGATTCTTCTTTTAGTCTGCAAGACTTGTTATATTTTTTTTGTAGTGCCAGAGACTGAACCAGGATCTCACACATGCTAGGCAAGTACTCTACCACTGAGCTACATCCTCAGTCCAGTGTTTTGTACTTTATTATAGGAATAGTCATCTTTCTAAAACTATAGTGTTTCATCTACAAAACCAATACACACACATACACATGAATTTACAGCTTCACTCATGGGCTAAAATGTGTCTAAATTACTGAATCTTACCAGAATGAAAGCAAGCTCACACTGTCAGAAGTTCAGTTTCTCTAAACCCCAGCAACAGAGTTGACCAGTCTCAGATAGAGAACTCTTAGTTTACCCTATGTCTAATGTGGGTCATTTCCACCTATG
The DNA here is from genome assembly GCF_000151885.1 of Dipodomys ordii. Taxonomy (NCBI): domain Eukaryota; kingdom Metazoa; phylum Chordata; class Mammalia; order Rodentia; family Heteromyidae; genus Dipodomys; species Dipodomys ordii. The sequence continues at coordinate 3,824,070 of NW_012267341.1, forward strand.
TGTTTTATCTTTCTTTGTATTGCCCTATAATACTTTTCTATTTGGGCTTAAAATTACTGCCATTCAATATAAACTGTATCTTCATTTTAAAGCAATATGAGTGCACATATGTCAGGCTCTTCTAGCTCTTGAAACAGCATCATTATGGTAATTTCCCTGGCAAAATTCAGTCCCCAAGTGTCCTTGCTCCAGGCTTTCAGCAACTCAGCAAATTTCCTCACCATTCAACTTTTAATTTATTTTATTTTTTCTTTTATTTTTCAGTAGTGTGGATTGAACTCGGGGCTTACGTTTGCTAGGCAAGGAAGAACTAAACCAGTTGAGTCATACTCACAGTTCTTTCTATTTTAGGGTTTCTCTTTTATTTTGGAGGAAGAAAGTATTGTGGGGTTTGAATGCTCTGCTACCAAACCACACCTCTGTTTTTCGCTGGTTATTTCTGAGACAGGGTCTTGCTTCTTGCACTGCTGTGTGTGTGTGTGTGTGTGTGTGCCTAGACCATGAGAGATGGCAATTTTAGGCTTTCCATCATTGCAGAGATGATATGCCCATGCCACTATGTCCAGCTTCCAGCCATGGAAACAGTCTTACAGACTTCTCTGCCCAGGCTACCTTGAAACCCTGAACTTCCAATCTTGCTCTCCCAGGTAGCCTAAGAAAATTTCCCTTCTTTTCTGTTGAATCTGCAGCTTAAGATGCTAGAAATCGTTTTAAGAAAAACATCATTGGTTATCTCAAAGTGAGCCGCAGTGTAAGATCCCCTCAGCAGGTGAACTGGGTAGGTCAGTGACAGCATCACAGGTACTTTCCATGCCTCAGCTCCGCAACTGCAGTGTGTACAGTACTTCTTTCCCCAGCAGTTGCCCTCATCCCAAGGATGTCTGCTGGCATCACATGATCAGGTAACACCATTCCTTCTATGTCTATTTTAAGCTAAGGAAAACCTCTCAACAACCCTCCTCAAGGTCACTTCTCACATCTCCCTCATCAGAACCATGACTAAACCAAACATCCCTAAATCAAACAAAAGCAAAGGGAAAGCAATCACCAAGTAAGTTCAAACTGAGCCAAGACCTGGTCCTGGGGCTAGGAAGGAGTTAGCCTCCCCACTAAAGGATATGGTTTTCTGGCACCTATACAAATTTGAAATTTTGTCAACAAGCAACTAACTCTGTCTGCTGCCACTTTCAGTAAGAGTTGTAGTTACTGAATTGACCAAGTAGAAATCATCTTTCATTCAACAGATCAGATTTCAGTTATGAAGAGGAAGAGATTGATTCGTACTTACATAAACCTATAAGTCCTTTCAGTTAGTTAGTGCTCATCTGTACTTACAGAAAATGTCAAAATACTTAAAGCTGGCCTATCCACTAATCATCCTAAGGTGGCAAAAACCTCCACCCCAAAAATGATTGGAACATACATTATCAACTAATGCCTCAACCCTAACTGTATTTCATTATCTCCAAGAAGTATCTCTTCCACCCTTTCCTCTGCCCTATTTCATTGTTTATTTAAAGGAAATGAAACCAAATGCACAAGCTAAGTTGGTGTCCTGCCCATATCACAGGAGAGTACATTCCATAGCATCTCTTTACACAGGGACTGAAGGCAATAATACCCACAGTCACAGCAGGCCAAAGCACTAATGAATTATAGTCTCCTGCCCACTACCTGTCCTCAATGGCTTCTTGTGTATAATGGCAGAGCTTCCTAGCCCCTTAGGTGAGATATCTTTGAAACTATCTCCAGAGTTCTGCAACAAATGAGATTAAGCTCCAACTGTCCACAGTGCCTAGTAATGCTCAGGCAGTGGCCAAATTCCTCACTGCTGAAATCACAGGATCATTTCCCAAATCAACCAGCTGTCTCAAGAACTTCTTCTGGACACACACACACACACACACACACACACACACACACACACACACACACGATCACCAAAATATTCATGGGAATATTAACAAATGATGGTTTTTTAAACAAAATATATATTCACAGTCTCCAAAGAATATATTTTAAATATCTTAGAGATCTGGATGTTTACATATTGTCCTAATCTTTGCTACACTGAAAAAAATCAGATAGAGTATTTCCTTACTTCAAAGATGTTCATATTACTATAGATACCTAAAATGTACTACATGCCATCAATTTTATACTATGTAAGAGTAAGTTTAAAGAACAGTGTATTTATGAAGAAGAAAAGAAGGAAGGAAGGAAGGAAGGAAAGAAGGAAGGAAGGAAGGAAGGAAGGAAGGAAAGAAGGGAAGGGAAGGGAAGGGAAGGGAAGGGAAGGGAAGGGAAGGGAAGGATGGGGGAAGAGAGAGGGGGGAGAGAGGGAGGGGTTGGTTAAGCCAGACACTGGTGACTTACACTTGAAATCCTAGCAACTCAGGAGGCTGAGATCTGAGGACAGTGGTATAAAATCAGCCTGGGTAGGAAAGTCTGTGAGACTCTGTCTCCAATCAACCACCAAAAAGCTGGAAGTGGAACTGCAGCTCAAGTGGTAGTGCTAGCCTTGAGCAAAAAAGCTCAGGGACAGAACCCAGACCCTGAGCTCAAGACCCAGGACTGGTTCTTTTTTAGCCTCAGATAGGAATAGTGGTCTGTACTGAGTGAAGAATGACAGGAACTTATAATCACCTCTTATGATAATGCTTAGAAAATGATTTTGGAGGGGCTGGGAAGGTGGCTCAGTGGTAGAGCGCTTGCCTTGCATACATGAGGCCCTGGGTTCAATTCCTCAGCACCACATAAACAAAAAAAGAAAAAAGCCAGAAGTGGCACTGTGGCTCAAGTGGTAGAGCATTAGCCTTAAGCTGAGGAGCTGTGGGACAGCGCCGAGGCCCAGAGTTCAGGCCCCACGACTGGACCCAAGAAAAAAAAAAAGAAAGAAAGAAAATGATTTTGGAACTCCTCCAAATATACCAAAGGTGAAGTGACATTACACTAGCAACAATTTAGCCATATTTCTTAATCCATTACATACTTTCCATTAGTATTAAAATAAAGTTGAAGCTCAAGGTATTTAACACAATAGTTTGAATCAGTTTTGCTTTTAATTCGGAAAAGTAGTTTACATGAGTGCTGATAGCTCGTGCCATAATCCTAGCTACTGAGATTTGAGAATCCTTGCTAGTCTGGGCAGCAAAGTCTGTAAGATTCTACTTCCATGGCCAGAAGCTGGGAATAGTGGGATCTCAGCAATGATGGAAAGCCTAGAATAAGCATCCCTCACAGTACAGTACAAATATGTTTATCTCCAATCAACCAGCAAAAACTGAAATTGGAGGTGTGGCTCAAATGGTAGAGTACCAGCCTTTAGTAAAAAAGCTAAACAAGAATGAAAGACCCTGAGTTCAAGCCCTAGTAACAGAAAAGGAAGGAAGGGAGGGGGAAGGAAGGAAGGAAGGAAAAGAAAAGGGAGGGATGGAGGAAGGAAGGGAAGGAGGGAAGAAGTGAGGAAGAGAAAAAGGGAGGAAGGGAAGAAAGGAGGGAGGAAGAGATAGAGGAAGGGAGGGAGAGAGGGAAGAGGAGAGGGGGAAGAAAGAGGGTAGGGAAAGAGGGAGAAAAGGAAGATAGGAAGGAGAGGATGAGAGGAGAAAATGAGGGAGAGGAAAGGGAGGGAGAGAGGGAGAGAAAGAAAGGAAAGCTTTTTTGAGGAAAGTCTGTTTTAGTCATATTCTAAAATTGACATATATTATATAATCACATCAAAAAGGAGAATCAGGTGTTGATCATGACAAAGTTGCAATATATACCTAAATAAATTGGGAAGCAATCTGAATCTCACACTATTTGAACCTAATCATGGGGCAATTCTATTTCTAGGTTAACTTAAAACAGAAATGGGGGAGAAAGGCCCAAAGCTTTGTAAGAGTATAATGATTTCTACTTTCTATAATGCTTCCAAAGATGCTTAACATCTTTAGCAAAGACAGACAGGGATAGACTTTTACACAAATCTATTTTTTTTTAAGGCTGACTAAAGATCCCACAACTAATAAGTGTGATATGAATACCAATCTAATGATAAACCCAGAGTACTTTCCATTTCCTGTTCAAAAGGAAATTAATTGACTTGCTAAACTGGAACAGTAAGTGATACAAAGAATACACACAAACTGATTGAAAATAATGTTCTCCCTTTCCTAAAATATCATACACTGAAGTGCCAAACTTTTCTATAGACTACAAATTATTGTGTATAATTTAGAACAATTATAAATGGTAGTTGAGTCAAAGGATTTTGACACAGACCTTCCAAGTTTTAGCTTCCCTTAGTACTAAGGGAAGATTTAGTACTAAGATATCATAACATCCACACAGAACCTATCAGAAATCAACCTTATTTTCTTCCCAATGCTAGGTCTTTCTTTCTGGGTTTTGTCAGCACCCAAAGCCCAAATACTTCACAGTTCTAGACATGGCTGATTCCCTAACCCTCATAATCATACATTTATTTACGGTAAGAGTCTATGGCTTCTATTTTTTTCCTACCCTCACTCCCTCTTTTGGTATCTGCCCCCATTCCTATAGGTTAGGCCACCATTATTCTCCTGGGTTTGAACCTCAGCACCATAAAATATGAAACTAAAAATATAAAGTCTAAATATCTTCTGGCTGAACCAACGCTCATTTTCTTTCTGTATAATTTGGATGACTTAACAAAAAGAAAAGTAATTAGATTACTGGCCTATCTCTTTTTGAAGAGTCATCATCAATAGCCAGGAAAACACTCTATGATCCCAGAATTCTGGAGACAGCCAGGGCTACCTAGTTAAGACTGTGTCTTTTAGAGATTTGGTGGGTCTATAATAATGTCCTAATATCTCCTTTTCACAAGCACAACTGAGTCTTGTGACCCCTGTGAGTTTAGAGTGTTACATGAGTAGATTTTTCACAATTAAGCACCATTTGGGAGATGTTCAAATCATGAGCTCTTGTGCACATATTCCACATCGCCTAAAGCCACCTTTATTCAGGAACTTTATAAATAAATCAGACAGGACATGGAGCCTGAAGCCAGAAAACCTAGATTCAACATCTTCTGCCACTTACTAGCTGTGTAACCTTTCCATCCATGACTGTATGTATCTCCCCTAGTCCTGCATAGTGTGTGGAAAGAACAAAAACAACCCTGACCTGCCACCCAGGGTTGCTGTGGAAATCATTCGAGAATACTTGAAAAAGACTTTGCAAATTAACATGTCATCATTACAATAACAGCCTGTGAACCCAGCCTCCTCTAATTCAGAATGTGTGAATGTTGTTATCCTGCCTGGTGATGTGTTGCTGTGGTTGTTTTCTCTTCGCATTATCTAAAGTCTTCATCACCATGCAATGACAGGATTGAACACACACAGACACAGTAGACTCCATGAGCAAGATTAGGGGAGCTTGTTTACTCCATTAGCATTGTTCAGACTAGAAGTTCAGCTATCATTAGAGTGAATCTGATAACATTTCTACTAGCAGTTAATGCCAGTCACTAGAGAAAAATCAGTCTAGACATATTTTTACATACTAGAAATATTAAAGCAACTTTAAAACTAGTTGTTTATATTTCTGAAAGATACTGTGCTCTTTCCTAGACACCTTGAGAAGTATATTACATTGCTGTGACAATCCAGTGCCATCAACATAATCAGTAATGTGGTACAGAAGCACAGCTGAGATGTAAGTAAGATCCACCAACTTTACTTGGACTACTAAAAACGAATGACTTCTCCCAGGTTTGTTGTGTGGTGGCCAAAGCAAGTAGACTACACCCAATCAGTAAAACGTGGTACCCATGTGCAATGAGGCCTGTCTAGTCCTCTAATTTTGTGTATCTGTCCAAGGTATCTGCATTTGCCATCCCTTATGGAAACCTGGGTGAGGAGCAAGGTGATGAAAGAATTACCAAGAATAAGGAAGTCTAACACAGAATAGAAGGAGTACCAGATAAGACGATATTAAGCAAAATGAACCCCAAGATAGGGACACAAGTGGTTTTTTTTTTCCTTGCTATTGTTTCTAACAAATTTTATAATGTACCATGTGATTTTTTTGTTGCTTTGTATGTTCTTCCCCCATGGTATAACCCCTGTTTTCACTATATTTGATGTCGGTGCCCTGCATCTTGTATATACACTTCTCCAATTTGGGGAGGGGAAGGGAAAAAACAAAATGCTTAAATAGGGATACAGGTGTGCCCATTGCAACAACTTAGGCGGGGAGGGGGATATGGTAGAGGAAAAACAAAGAAGGCAGCAATGCTTGATAGGAAATGTACTCATTACCTTGCTCATGTAACTGTAACCTCTCTGCACAGTATTTTTACAATTAAAAAAATCATTAAAATTTTAAAAAAGAATAGAAAGTAACAAAGCTAAATGTAACACATGCTGGGATGGAGGTCTTTGATAACTATCCAAAAGGAAAGTATGGCAGTAAATCAGTCATCAGGTGTTCAAGAAAACCCTGGAAATGTTGGATGTACTAGAGGTATTAGAGTCATCCACTCTGATAGAGGTGGTAGCACACCTAATAATGTGAGCTATAACATACAATATTCAGGTATTATTCTAAGTATTTTATGCTTATTAAATCACTTAATCTTATTTAACTAGCACTTCAAGCCTATCATTATCCTGATATTGCACATGGAAGTTAAGGTGACATAGCTATAGCAGTCAGAGCTGAGTTTTAAAAAGCACATCATCCTTGAATGGATTGGGGGGGGGGAAGGCTGGGAAGGGATGGGAAGGGTAAACAAAGGAGGAGGCTACAATGCTTGATAAGAAATGTACTCATTATCTTGCCCATGTAATTATAACCCCTCTGTACAGTATTTTCACAATAAAAAACATTTTTAAAAAATTTTAAAAAAGCACATCATCTAGTTCAGGGTCTACATCAGCAGAAACTCCTCCTGTGGTTAGTCTATGTTTTGTTTTAGACTATAAATCATTGCACTTTTAGATATCAGGAGATTAACATGTCTTAGGTCTGTACTTAATAACTTCAGGGAAAGTCAAAAGAAAATATAAACACAGAAACATATGATCCTTTAATCTCAAAAATACTAAATAACATATTCTCAAACCACCCTTGCCTTCACAGTGTTTATATTCTAACAGATGCAAACAAGAAACATCCTCCGTGAACAACGTATATAGGATAGGATACTGTGACAGGTCCCACCCAGATGATGACAAGAAGAAAAAGCAGGGGAGGAGAAAGGGTTGAAAAGTGCTATGTGGGCAATCTTGAAGGAGGTAAGAGGTCAGCATGTGGATATTTAGACAGGAGCCTTCTGTGAGAAGGGTAAACCACAAGTGAGCCAGAATGCCAAGTCTGTTGAAGAAACATCAAAGGCAGGTGTTGCTATATCGAAGAAAGTAAAAAGAAAAATAGATGAAGATGCAGTCAAAGGTAAAAGAAGGCAAGAGGCCCAAAGACTTGCTCAATGCTACAGGAGGATTTGAGATTTTCATCCAAGTAGGATGTGAAGCCACTGAGAGATATGGCAACACATAGGTTAAGACTAAACAAGATCCAATCCTCTCTGTGAGGGTATTTTGCTAGATAGAAGCATCTTGAGATGAAGTTCAATTGGAAAAGCATGTTAATTTCATATTAGAACTTCACTGGACACTTAATGTTGTTCCTTGCTATAATATTTTCCAACAAAGTAGTAAAGCAGCTGCCAAGCAAGCAGAAGGCCCTGAATTCAAACTCCAGTCACATCAAAAGAAAATAAAAAACAAGAATAGGGAGCTGGACAGTGCACAGGGTACATGTTCAATATGTGATGTCCTAGATTCTATCAGGAGGAAGAAGAAGAAAAAAAGGAGGAAGAGCAGGAACAGAAAGAGAAGAAATCAACTCAACATGCATTAATTACTACTGGGTACTTAAGACCATTTAATTGGTTATGGAGATGAATATGTTAATTGAATATCAGAAAGTAAGCAATGCCTCCCAGTAGCATTTTATTCAAGGTTGTACAAGCTCCTTTTTCGGAGTTGGGGGGGGGGGTAGATATTAGGGCTTAAACTGAGGGCTTTGTGTTCTGGCTCAATTTTTTCCTTTAGCTGGTCCTCTGCCCCTCCAATTCTGGCTTTTTGTTAGTTAGCTGGAGATGAGTCTCACAGTCTTGTCTACCCAGGCTAGCTTAGAACTGTGGTCCTCTCAGCTCTCAGCCTCCTGAATACTTAGGATTATAGACAGAAAGATTAGGCTCTTCAGATTAAGAATGATGTTATAAGGGAAAATATTTATTAGCATCACTAACTTACCAAAATTAATTCTAAAAATCACAACTCTTGCTAAGAAAATTACCTGTTTTAGTCACAGTTTAACCTTTTTATTCAAGGGTTGCCTGTCAGATTTTCAAATAACTTCACCCCACAAACTGCTTTTGAAAGATTCCCTAAAACTTGAAGAGACTGAGGAAGTATTTGAAGATCCAAGTCACGTGCAAATAATGCATGTAAAACTATTTGATCACTTCTGTTTAAGCACTTAAAATTTAAGGACAATTTTTCAGGCAGGTTATAGTAGCTCATACATGTAATCCTGGCTTCTGAGGAGGTAGAGATAGAAGCATCTAGGCCTGAAGTCAGACAGGGCAAAAACTTGGCACCTTATCTGAACAATAAACTGAAAGCAAAAGGATTAGGGTCTTAGTGTAAGTGCTCTATGAGATCCCTGAGTTTAAATCCTGGTACTGAAAAAAAGTTTTTCCTATACTCCAGAGTAAATTGGACCAGATACAATTACACTTCAATAAGAACACCATGATCCTGTCTTTTGTTTTGGTGCTCTATTCATTTCACTTCTATATCTTACATAAATTCTTCCCCAGTTTATCACTTTTCCTTTGTGTAGAGTGATATCTTTTCAATATAAGTGTTAATTATGAAATGATAATGTCACTTTTACATGGGACTCCTTAAGTAGGTGACTTGGACTTATCATTTGAATTATTAATTTATATGGGCCATTTTATTTCATGTTTAATGAAGAGGTTTAATATTTTATTTTCTTACTTTGTTGCAAAACTGCTGCTTCACTGTATAAAAACAGCACCAGAAAATGTGGTGCTTTATAAAACAGAGCTAGAATTCATCTGCCACTGTCCAACAAGCACTTTCCTCTACTACCTATTATTTCAAATGGCAAGGTCATTAGATGAATCCAAATCCAGATATGGATATAAGCAAGTTACAGCATGATCTATCATTTATAAGATATACAACTTTACAGTTTTTACCCTGGGTAATGCATTTTGAATACAATACCAGATCCTAAGGTTTAGCCTAAAATTCATTAATGTATTACAAAAACAAACAAACAAACATTTTGTTTGTCTGTAATCATTGGAAAGTGAAGGGTATTTTCTCTCATAGCAGTGTTGAGTCATTGCTTTTCCTACTGGAAAAGTGTTGAGTGGTTGCAAAATATTATTTTAAGGTTTTCATCCACCACTAATTTAGACAACTATGCTGCAGTAAGTTACTTCACTCTTAATTTATTCACGGTGCCATTTTTACTCCTCAATCAAGTTGATGTATTTCTCATACGCTTCTCCACTCATTAGTACATATACTTCTGAAGGGTTACTCAGTGTCATCTTTATCATCCAACCATCTTCATAACAAGATTTGTTGACAAGCCCTGGATTTTCTGCAAATTCTTCATTAACTGCTGTTACTTCTCCTGACAGAGGACAGGAGAGTTCACTGGTAGCTTTCACATTTTCTAAGCGCCAAACTCATCTTGCATTTTTCAATTTTGTCCCAACTTCAGGTGGACTACAGTAAATAGTATCTCCCAAAGCTTCCTGTGCAAAATTGCTGATTCCAACAGTTCCAATCCCATTTTCTGTCATTATTCATTCCTGTTTCTCTTGGAATTTATGCACCCAGAGCAGAGCAGGTCCACAATGGCCAAGACACAGGGGACACAGGGCCGTGCCCAGACTGCAAACCACAGACTCCAAGCCCCTGGCCACATCAACAATCAACCTCAGGATGGCAATTTTAAATAGCAAAACAAAACGAAGTTATTAATAACACTGGACTTGCACCGTTGGCCTTGCCTTTCTAGCTTGATTGGATCTTTCAAGTAATAAAAACTTTGTAATGGACAAATGTTTAGTAAATTTCTCCAGTATTTACTCTTCCTCTTTCCTCCTCACCATTTTTTTTTCCTTTCTACTAGAAAGGAGAATGTAATAAATACCATTCTTTATCAGCCACATTAAATTCTTAGCTATTTCCCATTTTCCTTAGGGACTGAAATTCCTTGCAGATAGTGTCTGCGCACCCAGACACTTCTTGAAATCTAAGAAGAAATCATTTGTTTTTTCTCAAACACATTTCGCATTTCCTTAACCTGTTCTAAAACCATTGTTCTTATATCTTGTTGTTCATAATAATTTTCTATAAGAGCTGAAAAAAATAACACTGGACTTGGCTTACAAATTACATGTCATCTTGATAAGTAACTCCTGAGGGCATGTGTGTCTTGCTTAACTTTTAAAATGCAACAAGCAAGTTTTTCCAATTGGGCAAGTCAATTGTGAAATTCTAATCTTCATTTCAAATTGAGTACTTAGTGTTTCCCCACACACACACACACAAAGAACAAGCAACCAGTAAAAGGTAAGTTTTCTAAGGTCACAGTGGCTCCACATTGAAAGTTCTTGAAAACTCACTTCTACAGGATGTTTTCTAGTGTGTGTTGCAGTCCCAAAAGTTGATGTCTTCTTTCCTACTACGCTGTTTAAATGTTTCTGAATGAACTACACTCAGGAACATTTTTAGTGTATCTTTCCTTCAAGTAACACTAACACCTCAAAATTCAATAAAATGCTTGAGAAGTGAACAGAATCCCAAGTCCACCTATCCTCAGCCATCAACTGTTTCTTTTTAAAAAGAAAAAGTCAAAGGGAGGAGAAATAAGAGGAAACACAAAACAGAGGCCACACGCGAGAGCGCGCTAGCGATTAATCCTCTCAACTTATCCCGTCTGACCTTTGTCCTCCATTTTCAAAACCTGCCCACCGGACAGAGCAAAGTCCCTGTGTGTCGCTCACTGTCTGTGCGGACACACGTAGAAGAAAGTATTCCCCAGGGCAGGCTGAGTTACCGTCTTTCCGAGGCACGCCGACGGCGTTCCCGCCGCACGCACCAGGACTCCAGAAGGCGGCTGTGTTTAGTGTCTGCAAACGACACGACGTTAAGCCAAGTGCAAGTCCCCGGCGGAGGGCAGGGCGCCCGGAACCGTGCCTCCGGGGGTCCCGCGCGCGCACGCCCCACGCGTGCGCACACCCCGCCCGTCCTCCCCCCCCGACGGGCCTCAGGACGCTTGTTTATCCTCACTTGTCGGAGGGCCCGCGGCGGCGGCGGTGGCGGTGGTTGTTTTTCTTTCAAACTTCGGTGTTACAATCACTCACCGGGTGCAGACCTCGGTGGGCGGGGGATAGGTAGCACGGCACCGGATTCCGGTCACAAAACCCCCCAAATGGCTGACGGGACACCAACGCCACGGAGTTGGGACCGGTTTCTTCCCCGCCCCCACCACGTCGGCACGCTGGATTCCCGGAGTTCCTTCCACCCAACAAGGCACTCGAGCAAAACTCCACCACGCGTCAGAGGAAGCCCGGGGCGGGAGTACAAGGCTACCGCAAGTCTAAGGAAGCTCTCGGGAGGCCGTGAGAGGCGGCCGCAGGGCCGGGACGGCAGCCGGCGGCAGGCCCTGCGCTGGGGCCCGCGAGCCAGGGCCGCGCCGAACCGCGAGACCCGGGCTGCAGGGCGAGAGGGGAGCGAGGGCGCCGCGTCCGACTCACCTGCCCAGGCACCGAGCCACGGGCCGACCCCGGCCTCGTGACCCACACCCCAGACCCGGAAGGCCGTGAAGAGCGAGTACGAGACGCGCAGGACCACGTAGGCCACCGTGCTCGCGCCCACCCAGTACAGGAAGCCGGCGGCGGGCACAGCGCTCTCCATGGCTTCTAACTAGGCCTCGCTACCTCCGTGAATGAAGGGGAGGGGGGAGATGAATGAATGAATGAAGCGTAGAGGAGGCGCTGGCCGTGACGAGCGGAAGCACGCTATTTGAAAGCACTCGTGGAGCCCAGCCCCTAAGCCCCGCCCACGGGACCATATCTGCGCGCCATTGGTCATTTAGCTTTCCTTCTGAGCGTAGCGAGCGATCCATTGGATAACAAAATGGCCTCGTTGCCCCGCCTACAGCGCCCCTCCCACTCAAAATGCGTGTCTGTCCAAAAGCAGTGGATCGTTCGCCTGCCAGTCAATCTTCAGTCCACCCTAATCGCGTAACCACAGCCCCGAGGATTCCACTAGCAGGCTGTAAAATCTCACCCCATCAAAGCGACCAGATCTCTCATTGGCTACAGCCGACCTCGCAACTGCGGACGACTCTTCTCTGATTGGCTAGTCAGACAGGGACGGGTTTTGCTCAGACTTGTGGAGGATCCCGGAAGCTAGTAATGAATGGGAAGTTCGTAGTGAAGAGTCCTTGTGGCACCGACTACTTCCACACCCGTATTCATGTGCTGCCATCGTCCACTAAAACCTTCCGATAAAGGTTTAGGGCTCCCTGTTTCCATGCCATTAAGTACGCTATATGATTGAGAATTTAAGACAAATAACTTAATAGTCAATGATGCTACTCTAGGGGGGGAAAAAAAACATAAAGATGCATGACAAAATATAGTACAAAAACACAGCTTGAGGAAAGGTAACTTTAAAGGACCAGAGAACGTTTTACTTTTTTTTTTCCTTCCCTCCCCCATTTCTGTGGGAGTTTGAAGTGAGGTTTCCAGGGGTCCCCAAAGCATGTAATCCCTGTAGAGGCTTGGAAGTTTCTCAGAAAACTCAAAGAAATTTCAAAGAAAGCACTAGCTAAGTTGAAGAAGCTGAGTAAGCAGGCCTGGGGGGACAGATGTGCAAGGTTGAGGGAGAGAAAGAGATGGAGAAGCTGAGTTTGATCAGGGGTACATGATATGGATGGATGGAAATTATACTATAACCCCATTGCAGCCAATATATGCTTAAAAAAAATCTTTTAAAAGTTGTGTGAGCCATTATGGGAATGTAGGTAAATATCACAATGAATCTTCCTTGTACAATTAATTTATGCTAATAACAAAGTAAAGGGTGCTTCCTCTTTATTCTCTTATCTACTTTTCAAAATTTCAGTACCCCTATTTTCTTGACATGGACTCCCATTAGGTATCTAAAGTTTATTCTTAGCTAATAGGAACTGTTGATTCAATATATGAGTTATGTAGCTCAGGGTGGTGCTGGCTTATGATCCCAGCTTTCTGAGAGGCATAAGGTGGAAGATTCTGAGTGTGAGGCCAGCCAGAGCGGTATTAGTCAAGAATCCATTTCAAGAACAAAATAAAAAATAATTTAGAAAAGTAAAAAAGTAGAATTCTCGCCTAGCAAGCCTTGGGTTCAATCACCAATACTATATGGAAAAATGTTTGAGAGTTTGTTTTCTTTTTATTTGGGTTTTGTTGTTGTTGTTGCTGTTTGCCAAGCAAGAATTACACAAGGGTAATAATTCTAAGAGTTCCCTCTCAGCATACCTTGAATCTCACTTCCTATTTTTATAATATTTACTTTGATCTTTCTCCTTCATCTCCCCCACCCCAATTCCTTCTCCACTTTCAAGATTAACTTGATATAACCATAATCATGATACTATCAATTGTCCAGCAGAGTTCAGGCATGTGCATAGATTTGGCAACGTATTTATTTATTTTTTGCAATGCTTGGAATGGAACCCAGAGCCTCTTGCTTCTAGGCAAGAGCACTACCACTAAACTACACACTCCCAGGCTTAATTTTAGTTGTAGTAGCGGTGCTTTGAAATAGGGTTTTATTACGTAACCCAGGTTATATAACTGAGCTCCAAATTTCTATATTCCATTTTATCAATGATCACAAAGTGCTCTCCATTTGTTCAGACCCATTCTTTTTGTGATTCGGCAGACAGAGGGGAAAAGAGCTATTCGAAGCTAGCAACACATATTTTTGTCCCCCCCCCACACACATAAGGGCCCCACCCTCTAGTCTATGATTACTGGGGGCCCTATCTAGTGAGTCTGAGCTACTGTGCATAAAACAGTGAGCAAATGGTCAATTCTCAGTCCTACTCTACCATTCAGCAGTGGGAGACTGATTTCTTAATAGCTGTTGCTATCTAGACTTCTTGGCTGACCCTTCTTCCTGGCCTCTAAATGATGCAATGCCCTCTACCTCAGACTTCTCCTCTTTATTTCTACATACAGTTCTCTGACATTACTATCACCTTGGTTTTAAGTATCAGCTATAAACTGATGACTGATGATTTCCAAATATGTCTACTCAGGCTCATCTTTTGCTTTAGCAATCCCCTCAACATCTCCACTCAGATGATAATCATCTCTCAAACTTAATATATTTAAAATAGAACTCTACTTCTACACACCTTTTCCCCTCTTCTTTCCTATCTCAATTTAATGGTACCACTATAGGATCCAAAACCTATTCCGTTCCCATTTCCAGTCCTTCAGCAAGTCTTGTCCCCTCTACCTTCAAAATACATCTTCACTGACTACTTCTCATCTCTGCTGCTGACAACTAATCCAAATCACAAGCATTTCTGACCTGGAATATAGAAGCGATAAACTCCTAATGGCCTCTCTGAAGCGATCTTGACAGACAGACATTGTTGGTGTTGGACATTTCATTTTTGAACACATAATCAGGTAGTCCACTGAACATTAGTCAATTCCATTAACTACTAAACATTCAAATTCTACATTGGAGAAATAGGGAAAATGCTATTCAAGCATATAATAGGGTCATAGATATTGCATTCAATGAGATAAATTCTAGCATTTTCATTTTGGGAGCAAGCTAAAACTTAAAGCATTTGGGTAACTTTTTGGTGGACAAATAAGAGATTAAGTAGCATAATTAGAATTTGAACTAAAAAGGTGTAGGTATGAAATCATATCTCCAGAACTAGCTCAGAGAAAGCAGTATAAAAAGTGGCTAACAAGAGAGTAGAAGTGTTTTTTAGAACACTTAGTTGTTATACAAATCATATACCCAGACACAATCTCATTGTATTTTAGTGCAGTTTATTTAAATATTTAGAGTTCAGAATAGTCTTCAATGCAGAAAAATGTGAAACAACACTGCATCATATTAGTATACAAATGTTCCAATTTAAGTTACAGTTTATTGTCAGTATTTCTATAAATTGAATTTCAGGTCATGTTTGACAATGAAATTCAGAGTAAACCAATATAATAAAAGAAAATTACATAATTAGGGAGTTTCATAGAAGCAAGGAAAATTTAAGAATACCATCTTCATTGATCCTTTGGAACAAGAGCTGAATCCTTTAGTTGGCTGTATAAAAAACTTACGCAATTTTAACAGTTCTTTCTTCTTTCATTCCATCTTCAGTTAAATGAAGTTCAAACTATTGAGCTTCAGCTGGCCTTTAAATTCAGTTGTCCAGTCCTGGATTTAAAAACAAAACAAAAAGTTGCTATGTAAACAAATTAATTTAAAAGAAACAATCTTCCTAACCTCTTTGGATTTAAGAAGTTCTAAAAAGCTTAATATTTGGCTTCTTCAATAAAGAATATCACTACGAAAGGGGGTATTAGTATTTATTATACTTCCTTATTGCACTATCATTTTCAAAGTGATTTCCTGTACATTATTCCATTCGAACACAGGAACAACCTCAGGTTCCCAACAAGGAAACCAGGAAAATAGCTGAATTTTTGTCTTTTTTTTTTTTTTTTGGTTGGTCATGGGGCCTGAACTCTGGGCCTGGTCTGTCCCTCAGCTCTTCAGCTCAAGGTTAGCACTCTACCACTTAAGCCACAGTGCCACTTCTGACTTTTTCTGCTTATGTGGTGCTGAGGAATCAAACCCAGGGCCTCATGCATGCAAGGCAAGCATTCTACCACTGAGTCACCTTCCTAGCCCCTCTGTCAGGACTTCTTGAATGCACAAGGCCTGATTCTAGAAACAAGTATATAAACTGACCCGGATATACTACCTCATTTCCTATTCCCGCTGGAGTGTATTCTTCCATTTCTTTTCCTTATGTAGATATAAAACTATGTGACATTTACAACATAAACACACATACACTTTTGATTATTAGCTTACCTTATATAAGGATTTCATGGTCACATTTTCACTTTTACAATATATCCTAGTCAATCTCACCCCAACTATCACTCTCCCCACTTTTTTTCGGAGTTCATTTCAATAGATAGTATTTTAAATGTTTAGAGAAGTTATGTCTTTGTGTTCCTCTCTTAGGGTATCCTTCTTTAATCTGTTAGTGTCCACACACATTTTTAAAGTAAAAACAGTGAACATACAAATATTATTCACACCTTTTTTTTTTTGGCCTTGATCTCAGGGCCTGGATGCTGTCCCTGAGCTCTTCAGATCAAGGCTAGCAATCTACCACTTTGAGCCATAGCTCCACTTCTGGTTTTCTTGGTGGTTAACTGGAGATAAGAGTTTCAGGGACTTTACTGCCTGGGCTGGCTTTGAACCCAAATTCTCAGATTTTAGCCTCCTGTGCCAATCATTCAACATTGTTCTATATAATAATATAACATATATAAGCATATAGTTAATATATTTTCTACATAATATTACCAGAAATATCATGGTGAATTTTTTTTAGTGCCCTGTAGTGTGGCTTGGACTCAAGGGTTTTGTGCTTGTTCAGCTTGCTTGCTTACTGCTAGCATTGGAGCCATGCCTTCAGCCTGGCTTTTTGCTGACTAATTAGAAATGGAGCCTCTTAGACTTTTCTGCCCAAGCTGCCTCTGAACTATGATCTTCCAGATTTTGGCCTCCTGAGTAGTTAGAATACAGGGTTGTACCATGAGTGTCCAGCCCATGGTGGAATTTAAATATCAAATGATAACATATAAATATTGACACATTAAACTGGTTGTCTTTATTGCATAAGCAGATCTAATAATCACTCCAGCAACCTTACACAGAATACTTTCAGTTAAAAAAAGAAAGAAATCTTAGTCACAGTAAACAATTCAGTTTAAAAGTATTTGAAAGGGGAAATAAACTATGATGTAACAACACACTACTGCCAATTTATTTTTTAATCTAGAAGGTACTTATATACACAAGTGAACAAAAAATGCAAAGGAATTTCAGAAGTTGTTCTTTATCTGAATATTCACTGAGTTTAACAATGGATTCAGAATCTTCTGTCTTTGCCCATATGTATTTTCCTTAAAAATCTAGATTTTTTTCTTAGTGAATATAATTGATGCATACAAAGATGATGTGAAAACCTATTAGTTATAAAGCCTAATATAATGGAAAACTGAGAACTCACCACCCAACTGCAGAACTTTCCCTGTATAACTTTTATCACAAATATTTGTGAATATATATAATAGAATTTTTAGTTTTAAGCTCTATTTAAAAGGCATAATATATCACATCTTGAGGAACACATCCAGATCTCCTTTCCAAGACCACAACATTCATTCCCCCATTTGTTATAGATGCTAGTTGGTGAGGGCTTACAGCTGTTCCCCTTTATAGACATTGTTTAGGCCAAGAGATGCTGCTTTGCCTCCTCCTCAGAGATTGCCTGTAGCTAATAACTAGTGGATGAAGAAATACAAATGACTGGACTTCAATTACAGACATCTCTGAAAGACCTTCGCAGCGTCTGATTGTCTGAGCCCTTCATAATTAGTGCAGCTCAGTCCAACCTCTACGTCAGCTAATTCTGACTGGACTGACTTGTCTGAGTTGCAATGAATCCTGTCAGAAGATGAACTAAAGTCCTAATACCTGTGAAAAAGTTTTATTTGAAAATAGCATCTTTATAGATGTGTTTGAGTTATGATAAGGTCATGTTGGATTGAAGGGTCTTAAAACCAATAACTGCTCACGAGGAGAGAGCAACTTGGCCATGAGACAATAGATGCTGAAACTGAGTGATGAGGCCTCAAGCCGAAGAATGCTGAGGATTACTGATAACCAACAGAAGCTCTGAAAAAGCAAAGGTTCTTCTCTAGAGCCTTCAGGGTTAACATGGCATTGTTAGCCCCTTAATTTCATATTTTTCTTAAAATTCAGGACTATAACAAGAGAATAAATATCTGCTCTTCAAAGCCAAATAGTTTCTAGCAACTTATTACAGTAGCCATAAGGGATTCATACATGGATTTAAGACAAATACTTGAGTAGTCTGCTGATACTTTTTTTTTCTTTGTAGTGCTGGGTACTGAAGCCAAGCTCTCAAGCATGCTAAGGAAAATTCTACCACTGAGCTATTCCTAGCTATTTGGGAAGTTGAGATTGGGGAATAAAGGTTTGAGGCCATTCTGGACAGAAAAGTTTGTAAGACCTCTTCCCAACCCATACCTGGGCACAATGGCATGCATCTGTCATCCCAAGATATGTGGGAGACCAAGAAGGAGATGATCTCAGTTCAGGATTGCCTGGGCAGAAAAGTCTGTGAGACTCCATCTCCACAGAGGGAGGCTGGACGTGGTGGTGCAAGCCAGTTAGCCCAGTGATGTGCCCAGGCAGAAAATAAATCCTATCTCATAAAGCACCAGAAAAACAAGTCAAACAAGTCTGGAAAGATTGGGTCAAGTGATACACACCAGCCTAGAAAATAGGAGGCCCTGATTTCAAATCCCAGTATCACCTCCCACAACCTGCCTCCTAAAAAGGACACAGAAATGAACTCTAGCCTAGAATTTGCAAGGATTTGAACTCAGGGCCTGGATACTGTCCCTGAGTGTCTTTTGCTCAAGGCTAGCACTCTACCACTTGAGCCACAGTGCTACTTCTAGCTTTTTTGGGTAGTTTATTGGAGATAAGAGTCTCATGGAGTTTCCTGTCTGGGCTGGCTTCAAACTATGATCCTCAGATCTCAGCCTCCTGAGTAGCTAGGATTACAGGTGTGAGCCAACATCGCTGGGCCCATGTTGCAATTCTAAGCTCTAGACCTATAAGATAATAAGTGGAATGTAACAAATGGGTGCTTTTTTGGCTACATAGTTGTGAATATTTTGTAATAGCAATGAAAGAAAATAATCTATGAAAGAAAACATGTCTATGTATGTTTCTTAAGGAAGTGTACCTCTGCCCAACCCCCTTGCTTAATACACTCAATTCATTAGGACCTTCCCTATGAAGTCCTCAAAAGCACTTGAGCCCAAGCCATCCTTCTGCCTCAGCCTCCCAAGAAGTTGATATTACAAGTATGATCTAGGATATGAGGATCATGGTTCAAAGCCAGCCTGGGCAGGAAAGTCCATGAGACTCTTATCTCCAATAAACCACTAGAAAACCGGAAGTGGCGCTGTGGCTCAAGTGGTAGGGCGCTTGCCTTGAGCTGAAGAGCGCAGGGACTCCATGCCCAAGCCCAGAGTTCAAGCCTCACGACTGACAAACAAAACAAAAATCATGCACCACAAATCTACGTAGGAAACTACATTCTACTTTCTGAATACAAAGAAAAATAATTTGGAAAATCCTTAAAGAGGTTTGGGGCACAAACTGAGTAGTCTTGATGTGACAGCTGGCACAGAAGGAAAAGCTGCACATCTATGTTAGAACTCACAAAGAAAGAAAAATCGTGGGGGTTAAGAATGCTAGCCAGTGAGCTGGTCTCAGACCCCACCCCACCAACAAAAGAAGGGAAAATGTGAATGCAATAACCATTCATCTAGAAATAAAACTTTAAAGCCCTAGTTTAAGTTAGGGAGAAGGAACCATTATCCAGTCATGAATAAACCCTGGGTACCAGATTCTATTTTTAATATAGTTACTGTTGGTTCAACATTTCTCCAGAATTGCCTTACCTATCTATTCCAAATTTAGCAAATGTGTTTTTAATGAGGATATAAATGAACTCATTTGGGAAGTTCCTGAACTTTCTTTTTTCAGTCTGATTCACAGGAAGACCTAAAGACCCAATTTTAGTATTTTCACAGCTGCTTTGTAAATAAGGTGCGCTCATTTATCATTTCCCTTTTGAATGAGAATGTAATATTTGCTTTCAAAAAATAAGACTTCGTATTCATTGAAGACATTTAATAAACTGCACTTACCATAAAATAAGGCTATTTATAGAAATCTGACAAATTGCAAATTTACACAGAAACAAGAAAAAGTTTGTGGACAAGATTATAATTTTGACAATGAAGACAGGTGTATGACTTGTCCTTTCAAGGGAATCTGCAAATTTCTTTTTGCTCGCCATACTTATGAAATAAGTACTGTGAAGACTATTAGAATAATGTAAGAAGCCAGGCCCGAGGGACAATGTTCATTTTTCAGCATATGGGAAGCCAACTTAATGCAACACCATGTGTTAAAAGGATTATCTTTTCCCTCTTGATTTACCTTGGCACTTCGGTCAAAAATCCTTTGGTGACATGTATGTACATTTTCATTTCCCTGTGCCCTACTGAGTTACATATCATTCTGCAAATACAAATCTTAATTAGTTCGCTTTTAAAGTTGTCATTAAGCCAGCTAGTTTATGCCTCCAATACTATTCTTCTTTGGCTTCTATAGAGTCTTTGCCTTTTTATAAGTTTTATTGCCTTTTTATAAATTATAGAACCATCTATTTTATTTTGTTAAAAATAAACATAATTTTGATTGAGAGTACTTTGATTGTATAGATTAATTTGAAGAAAGTTATATTCTTAACAGAGGCTTCTAGTCCATGAACATTGTTTATCTTTCATTAAATATCCTTTTTCCCAGCAAGTTTTTAGTTTCAGGTCATGGGACTTACATTTAATTTCCTATATGTAACCCCACGAATTTTACATTTACCAGTACCATTTATGGAGTCTTGTTGAGTGTGTGTGTGTGTGTGTGTGTGTATTGGTACTAGAGTTGAACTCAAGTCTTGCTTTGGCCTGGCTTTTTCACCCAATGCCAGTGTGCTACCACTTGAACCACAGGCTCTATTTCGGGCTTTTTTTCTGGTTAACTGCAGATAAGAGTTTCTTGTCATAAGTTTTTCTGCCCAGCCTGGCTTTGAACCACCATCTTCAGACTTCAGTCTCCTCAGTAGCTAGGATGACAGGCATGAGACACCAGCGCCAGAAGAGTTTTGGTTTCTTTTTTTTTTTTTTTGGTTGTGGGGCTTGAACTCGACCTGGGCACCATCCCTGAGCTCTTTAGCTCAAGGTGAACGCTCTACCACTTGAGCCACAGCACTACTTCTGGTTTTCTGAGTGGTTTATTTGAGATAAGAGTTTCACAGACTTTCCTGCCTGGGCTGGCTTTGAACTGTGATCCTCAGATCTCAGCTTCCTGAGTAGCTAGGATTACAGGTGTGAGCCACCGGCACCTGGCCAGTTTTGGTTTCTTAATTTCAATGTATATTAGTTTGTTGGAAAGGTATTAGCCTTTTTAAGGAACTAAATACTGTTTTCAAAGATCATACCAACTTACATATCTAACAAAATGAGATTGCCTTTTGGACCACACTGTTTTCACTTTTTTTTTTTTTTCAATTGTGGGTTTTTGTTTTTTTGGTCGTGGGGCTTGAACCCTGGGCCTGGGCGCTGTCCCTGAGCTTTAGCTCAAGATGAGTGCTCTACCACTTGAGCCACAGAACCACTTCTAGTTTTCTGGTGGTTAATTGGAGGTAAATCTCATAAACTTTCCTGCCTAGATGGCTTTGAACCTAGATCCTCAGATCTCAGCCTTCTGAGTAGCTAGGATTACAGGTGTGAGCCACCAGTGCCTGGCTGGTATACATTTTTAAAATTGTTCTATTTCAGTTTAGTTGGAGAATAATTGTTGGACTTCAAAAACATGAAGTTTGGTTAACTTTATAGCTTAGTTCACACAGATATGATCTTAGACATTATCTTTTCTTTCCTTTTTAAACCACTTTCTCTACTAAATTCCCCCTCTTCTATAGGGTCTTTTGTAACCATTCTGAAGTATTTGATACATCTAGTTGAACAATTTTGATGAAACATTTTGCATATAAAATTTATACAAATGGGAAGTGGCGCTGTAGCTCAAGTGGTAGAGTGCTCGCCTTGAGCTGAAGAGCTGAGGGACAGCGCTCAGGCCCAGAGTTCAAGCCCCATGACCGACCAAAAAAAAATTTATACAAATGTTATTGAGCTAAATGTTCTATTGTTTCCCAAGTGCTAGTCTTATAGGACCTTACAAGAGTGTACTACCAAGCCCACCTCCTTTGCTTGTGATACATAGTACATGCATCCACCCTATTTTACTTATGTAATTTCCCCGTTAAGAATCTGAGGTTGGATTTGTTGTTGGTGGTGGTGGTCGTGAGCCTGGATACTGTCCCTGAGCTCTTTTGCTCAAGGCTAGTGCTCTAACACTTTGAGCCATAGCTCCACTTCTGGTTTTCTGGTGGTTAACTGGAGATAGGAGTCTCATAGACTTTCCTGCCTCTCTGGAAATCCTCAGATCCCAGCCTCCTGAGTAGCTAGTATTACAGGCATGAGCCACCAGCACCTTGCTTCAGGTTGGATTCTTAAGATTCTACCAAAAACCAAGTAGTGATTATCCTATTTGTTTTTTTTACAGAATTAAGATTTCTTTTTTTAAAAATTTGTATTTTTTATTGTGAAAATACTGTACAGAGGGGTTACAATTACATGGGCAAAATAATGAATACATTTCTTATCAAGCATTGTAGCCTCCTTCTTTGTTACCCCTTCCCATCCCTTCCCACCCTCCCCCCACCCCCCACCCAAACCTCCCCCACCAAAGTTGTAAAGTTCCTTTTCGACATGACAACTTGTACTTCTCATTGTTGCAATGAATCTACCTGTATCCTTATTTAAACAACTTGTTTAGAATTAAGATTTCTTGAAGCCATGTGCCCCAAAACAATTTAATGTGTATACACATTTAACTAAATTCTGCCAGACTATTCTCCAGAATGGCCCCACCATTTCACAAAATCCCCAATGCTTTGCATCAACTACATTTACAATTTATTTGCTAGTCTACTGGGTATAAACAACTATTTATTTTGTCAGTTGTGGGTCTTGAACTTGGGTTGTGAATACTGTCCCTGAACTATGTAAGAGCTACTGAGGTTTTCTGGTGGTTAACTGGAGATATGAGCCTCATGGACTTTCCTGCCTGGGCTGGCTTTGAACCGAAATTCTCAGATCTCAGCCTCCTGAGTAGCCAGGATTACAGGTCTGAGCCACTAGTACTCAGCTAAACAATTTTTTTTATTGTTGGGGTTTTGTCATATATATGTGTGCTGGTATCAGGACTTGAACTCAGGGCCTTGAGCTATGGCTTAGCTTTTCAATGATGGCTGGTAGTGTATCACTTGAGCATTTTTGCTGGAGACAAGACTCTCTGAAATTTGTCTGACTGGGCTGGCTTCAGACCCAGCCTTTTCCCTTGTATTTGTTCTAGTTATCATTGTATAACAAACCTCCCAAGATCTTAAAAGCTTAGAACAAATTATTTTATTTGCTGTACTGATTTACAGCTGATTTAATGGCAACACGGGGCTGCTGAGGCTGGCAGGTCCATTTCCCAAGCGACTTTTTCACTCTGAGATCTGTCCTTGTTGCTTCTTCACTTCTCTATGAAATGTCTCATCTTCCAGATCTTCTCCACATGGGTTTTTCACAACATAATGCTTTCAGGGTAATGACAGGTCTTAGATGGTAGTTGGCTTCCAAAAAGCAGAATGCAGAAGTTGTCAGGTTAGTTTAGTGCAACATCACCATTTTTCCTTTATCAAAAGAGTCAGTCTACCCAAATTGAAGGAAGTGGAGAGAATCCATTTGTTTTTTGGGGGAGGGTTTCAGGGGGAACAGAGCCCAGGCCTTAACATGCTAAGCACATGCTATACCACTAAGGAAACTCCTAGCCTACTGATGACTGTCAATGGTACACTGAGTTGGGAGGTTGTATTGTAGACATCTTTGGAAAACAATCTACATTTGTCATTAAATTTTTTTCCTTTCTTTTTTCTTTTGTGGGTCATGGGGCTTGAACTCTGGGCCTGAGTGCTGTCCCTCAACTCTTCAGCTCAAGGCAAGTGCTCTACCATTTGAGCCACAGAGCCACTTCTGGTTTTCTGGTGGTTTATTGGAGGTAATAGTCTCACAGACTGTCCTGCCCAGAGCTGGCTTTGAACTGAGATCCTCAGATCTCAGACTTCTAAGTAGCTAGGATTACAGCCACCAGCGCCCAGCTAAATTTTTTTCCTTTCTTCAGTGGTAAATCTGTCTTTCCTAGTAATTTATAGGAACGGTATTACATGTCTCAAATCTTTTGCATGTATAAAAATTCTTTCTATGGGGCTGGGAAGTGGCTCAGTGGTAGAGCACTTGCCTTGCATGCATGAGGCCCTGGGTTCGATTCCTCAGCACCACATAAGCAAAAAGAAAAAAGCCGGAAGTGGTGCT
>NW_012267341.1:3849427-3951824 GCF_000151885.1 Dipodomys ordii
AAAAAAGCCGGAAGTGGTGCTGTGGCTCAAGTGGTAGAGCACTAGCCTTGAGCTGAAGAGCTGAGGGACAGCACCCAGGCCCAGAGTTTAGGCTCCATGACCAGACCCAAAAAAAAAAAAAAACATTCTTTCCACATTTAATTTAGAATACTTCTCTTCAAGTGAACTAGGAGTCATCTCCACTTTACTTTTGATTTATTTTCATTAGAATGAATACACACACACACAAACACACACATACACACACAGCCTTGTCTCAAAAACTAATATGAAATATATAGGTTCTTACACAGGATTAAGTCATTCACAAATAAGTAACTCGATTGTAACATATTTCAAGTTCAAATCTTATCATAATTATAGCAAACAGTACAAAATAGTGTTGTGGGTTTTTTTTTTTCAGTACTGGGGTTTGAACTCAGGGCTTCACACTTGCTAGGCCTGCACTCCATTACTTTCGCCATACCTCCCGCTACGGAATAATTTGAAAGCATCAATATCTTCATTTTAACTCTCTAGTGCACTATGCTCTTTAATTATATACTAAATGGTTTTGGTAATATAAAAAAATAGAAACAAGTTGACCAACTCTATTAAAAACAACTTAATTGAAAAGACATGGTTCTTGCCACCAAAAATAAAACAAAATACTACCTAAATTCCTAAAGACAATTTAAAATCAAGAAACATGTATTTAGACAGGTTCCAGTGTCTCATGACTATAAGTCTTAGCTACTTAGGACACTTAGATTTGAAGGATCACAGTTTAAGGCCAGTCTAGGTAGAAAAGTTCACAAGACTCCATTTCCAAAGTAACCACCATGAAGCCATGGAGGCATGGCTTCAGCAGTAGTGAGCAAGCAAGCCAGCACGGTAAGTGAGAGGACCTGAGTTCAAACTTCAGTATGGGTGTGCATACCATAGACAAACTAACAGAAAGTGGTTTACAAATAGTCTTTTAGAAATGGCAAACACATATGGAATCTGGTTTTTTTTGCATATGTAGTAGAGTTTTAACTTTGGGATTAGTACTTACTAGGCTGGTTCTCTGCCATTTGAGCCACACTCCTAAGCCTTTAAAAATCAAAAGAAAACGAAAACCTTCAGTTGTTTTTCAAATACGGTCTTGGGCTTTTGACTAGGCTGGCCTCCTACCTTCCTGGGACTATAGGTATGCAGCACTACACCTGACTTTTTTTTGCTGCCATGGAATTTTGCTTTTTGCACATTCTGATCTTGAATATGAATCCTCTTATCTATGTCTCCTAAATAGCAGGGATTATATATGTGAGCCATGTAAAACAGCTTCTTCTATTGTTTTATGTAAATTCAAAGACTTCATACATTATTCTTTTTGTGTGTATGTGCCTGTACCAGGATATGACTGGCTGGCTCTCTAACACTTAAGCAATGCCTCCAGTTCAACTTTATTTTTGCCAGTTAACTGGAGATAAAAGCTCCAAACTGTCTTGACTGGCTTAAAACCACAATCTTCCAGGTCTCAGCCTCTGGAATTTCACAGGCATGAGCCACCAGTGCCTGGCTTCTTATATTAGTCTAATACATGTACTTATGTCCTGAGAGTGGCAGGCAAGAATTTTTCTCTTCAAAAGGACAAGGCATACACCTGTGTTGGTTGTCTGAAGATTGTTAATAACACAAAAGAAAACCACAGCCATATATCCTGCATTTTTTTTTCTGTAGGCTAAACTCTGACTTCACTAGTGAAGTTTAACAAAGTCACTGGTTTGTTTTTACCCAGAACAGAAATATATTTATAGTCTTTTAATTATAAACTACTAAAATTATAAACTTTTTAATTATAAAGATATAGTATGGCCAGGCACTTGTGGCTCATGCCTGTAATCCTAACTGTTCAGGAGGCCGAGATCTGAGAATCATGGTTCAAAGCCAGACACAGCAGGAAAGTCTGTGAGACTCTTATCTCCAATTAACCACCAGAAAACCAAAGTGGTGCTGTAACTCAAAGTGGTACAGTGTTAGCCATGAGCAAAAAAGCTCAGGGACAGATCCTAGGCCGAGTTCAAGCCCCGTAACTGATGAAAAGAAAAAAAAAAAAAGATAGTGATGAGAAAGCCTGTAATTGGTAATTTTCCCTCACTAAAAATAAAGATGTTATTTAAATTCTACGTCCAGAGGAAGAAAGCTGAATTAAAACCAAACTAGAATGGCAGAGAATAAAGCAAAATGGTCTCTTTTCAAAACTTTAAAACAGAATTATATCATTGATAGGATCAGTGCATGTGATCACCCTCTCTTTTCAATAGTGGTGAACTGATACCAGGGGCTCCTATATGACTCAGGCTGACCCCAGATTGAGCTACTTCCTATCTTTTAATCTATCTTCAGTATTTTCAAGTAAATGATGATTTACTCTGTCCTGATCACAAAAAATCATATAAGATCAACATTCAAAAAATAAGGACCAGCACCTCAATTAATTTATCCAATCCTATAAATATATGTAAACAGAATAACGAAATAAACATCATCAGAAACAGACTTGGGACTTTTTAAATACCTTACTCCTTTCTCTCAGAAACCTTACTGTCCTCTGTGAAGATGATGTGGCTGGAGATATATTCCATGTTTATGAGTACTACAATCTAAAAGTATAAAGCTTAACAAAACCATATGCAAGTATACAAATGACAATAAACAACTGTCTCTTTTCAAATAACATTAATGAAAAATAAATATCAAACTAGAATGGCACTATGTCTTAAGTGGTAAAGTGCTAGCCTTGAGTAAAAGGAGCTTAGGGACAATGCCTAGGCCCAGAGTTCAAGCCTCAGGCCCAGAAAAAAACAGAAAAAAGAAAAAAAAACTGCTTATGCCCATCAATGAGGAGTTTTCTAACAAAACCAAGAGATTACAAAGGATCTAAGTAACCTTACCTTAATCTCTTTCTAGTGTTCCTACACTTGGTTACAGTCAAAAATAAAAATTTTAAGTGTTTGTCATCTTCCAAAAGTGGTCAAGCAAATTTTCCTTTGGTGTTACATTTCACTGAGAGGAATTTCAGTAAAACAATACAAAGCTGAAGAAGTTTTGACATAGGTACCAAGTAAGTATATACAACACAGATTAAAATACAGGTTCCCCAGAAAATATAAGTGGATCTTACCACATTTTCTTTACTGAAATAACTACTGTTTCACAGCAACTGCAGAACTGGAGTGACAGAAATGGAAAGCAGAGAACCAGATAAAGGCCTCAGGTATTAAATGCCAGAATTCTTGAATGTAAAACCTCATAATATCAAGAGATGGATCTGCTTAAATACATGTCTAGATGGGTTCTATGCAAATAGGGAGACAAGTTGTAAGCTGATCAAAGCAACTTGCACTTGCAAAGCACCTTCTAATGAACTTTCTAATGAACCACTACGTGTCCTGCTTCAGTCAGAGACCACATGACAATAACAAGTTTTATCATTTATTTCAAAGCAAATTAACACAATGGTTGTGGTTGGTCTTGAATGATTCTACAAATCTACAATCTGTAGACATTCAGTCTTCCTAAGATACAAAACTAATTCCCTGCAATCAATGACATTTTACCCCATTATTACAAACAATAAAACCGTATGGTAAGGCTCATTTAAAAATAAATTTCTCAGTCACATTTCAACTGAAAAGTTACTACTCTTAAGACACCAAGGAAAGCTCAAAGGGAAAGAAATACCTTCCTGAAACCTAACAAGCCAACAACATTAATCTATCAATCGAAAGCTGAAATCACTTTCAACAGAACACCACATACAAGTCCAGCCAGCTTTTTTTCTCTACAACTCAAGTTATCAAGTATTACACAAACTCAAAGAAGGGTAAAATTATGGAAATAAGATCACACACACATCAGAGATTTTTTAAATATGAAATTGTTCTAACACAATGACAGCTAAACACTGTTAACATGCTCCAAAATTCCCACAAGAACATAACATGTATTTTTCACAGTCTGCATAAATTATGTCTGTCATGTGGCTGCTCCTGAAACTAAAATTCAATGACTGAGTTCCAAAGCCCCTACCGGACCTCATTTCAAATCTCCTACTTCAACAAAATTGAGAGAAACCACTTCCTAAGGCCAGATCTATTTGTAAGGAAAATGCTTTCAACTGTCATCTGAGAAATGGTATTTTTTTATGACCAGTTACCCCTTAGTTATGTAGACAACCAGAAAACGGGGAAAGGACGTATTTATAGCATACATAGTGGCAGAATCGGTAAGATCCACGTTTGTACACACAGGTTATACAGGTTGAGACAGGTGCTGATGTGCTTGGCAATCAGATGTTGTCCCGAGACAACAAATCTGACAGCACCCGCGAATAAATAAAAAAGGGGAGAGCTCTCTAGACCTTATCGTACTTGTTGCCCTGGCCACCGTTTTACACAGACAAGTGCACAATACA
The DNA here is from genome assembly GCF_000151885.1 of Dipodomys ordii. Lineage (NCBI taxonomy): Eukaryota > Metazoa > Chordata > Mammalia > Rodentia > Heteromyidae > Dipodomys > Dipodomys ordii. The sequence goes on from NW_012267341.1 coordinate 3,853,869, forward strand.
CCTCTGGAAGCTGCCAAAGACAGGAACACATCCAAGTGAACACAGAGAGGCGTTTCCCAGGTGGGAATTGCCCCGCTGCTGTCTCTCGGGATTAGCAAACTAGGGCAAAGTTCACCACATTCAAAAGAAAGTCAACTCCACATCCACAGACACGCTGATAACACGTGCCACCTGTTACACCCTACGCCAGACAGAAGAGAGCACAGACGCACCTGTTAATATTCCAGCCCTTACCTGAGTTCCTCTACACCTAAGAGAAGCAGCCCAGCTTAACCCCAAACAGGGTCAGGAACACCAGCGACTACAGACAGAAAGCCAAACAAACACTTTGAAGACAGAGAAAGGGAAGCAGGCAGCACACCCCCAAAGGCCCAGGGCTGCCCGCGCCCCCTGGCCAACGTCTGGCCGGCTGAGACCCTCCCGCCCTGGGCCCTCAGCCCCCCACAGGCCCCCCAGGCCATAAAACGGCGCAGGCCCACCGTGAACCCCGCAGGCCGCTCGCCCACCCCCCGGGAACATGATTAACAGACCCTCGGGCACCCCGAGGGGCTGCTGGTGGCCTTCTGACGACACAGAAAGCCCGCCAGGACCCCCAGAAAGGCAAAAACACTCAGCTCTCCACTTCGGTGGCCGCCATGACAGCAGAAAAGCAGGCGGTTTACGACAACTCCCACAATGCCCTGGACTACAACTCCCAGAGTGCACCGCGCGCTGCCGCCGTTAACCCCGTCGTGGCCTCGGGGCTGCTGAACCTGTGACACCCCTTCCTTTCCAGAAGCCAAACTGTTGCATCTACTTTCACCCTCACAATCTCAAACTAACGTGGGAATTTTTGACAAACTGCTCCAGTTCTGCTCTCTCACCTCCTTCCCTCATCATACACACAACTTCAGCTGCCCAGAAAACCATCCCTGAGAGAGTATCCTTTGTTAGTCTCCAGAGAACTCACACTAATGCTCACCATTTAAGGGGTACATGTAGGGTCAATTAACCTCCCCTTTCCCCTTTATAAGTTTCCCAGACTTTTAAAAAAGTTATTATACCCCAGACAGTATTGTACTAAAAACTATTAATTCAAAGATCTGTTTTCTGAGTCCTGGAAATCAACAAGAAAGACTGTCCTGTAACTATTCACAATGTCCTACATCTCCCTATTTTACAAAAACAGTTTTCTTCAAATATATACACTTAAGAAATTCATGTAGATTTACCTTTCACAACAGGTACATCTTAACGAGAAAAAACGATTATGGGCCACATACCTTTTCATCTTAAAAGTATTTTTTTTCCTAAGAAAACCCCATGTGCACACAGTTTATTTTGCTTTCCCTTTCTCTCTCCACAGAAAAATAATCAGAAATAGCAAATACTACTGCTTAATGCCTTTCTGACCTTAAAAAATGCCAACAAAAAAATTAAGAAACATTCTGATAAAATTTGAAAAATAAACAGAGCTCATTCTTTCAGGAAACTACAGTCCCACACTTTATTCATGAATGAACTCTTTCAATTCTCACCCATTTTAATTAAAAAGAAGAATTTTAAAATGCATTTGTTTTTAATATTTTTCCCAGTAATCTAAGATTAGTATTCTTTGATAGATAAAACCACATCATCAATATGAGTTAAATTTCCAGTATGTACATGCACAAAACAAGCTGCACAGCTGCATAACTGATTGAGAGAAAAAAATGCTTGGTATTTGCTACATACACTAAAACAACAACTATAATTCTCCCAAAGTATCTACTGTTTTGCCTATTCCAAAATATAAAATAAAATGTAAACAATGTCTGATTTTTCCACAGAAACATTTTGCCAATGTAAAGGGAATTCAAAAAATACCATGAACTTCAAAATCACAACACTTAGAAATCCTAATACAACACACACAAAAGCCCAAACAATGCCTTATTAAAAAGATATCTTCAATAAAATTCTGAAAAATTATATTTTAAATGTGTTCTTTAATGTTACAGTTAGCTAACTGGTAAATTTGTTTATGTAATAAACTACAATGAGAAAATACTTCCCCATCATTTATTTTTGCACTCATTTACAACATGAATTTCCACAAACAATTAAGGCAAGTGTTACATACCTATGTACAAAATATTATATGCATATATGTATAGGGAATTTTAGAATAAAATACTATGATAGCTTTTATATTTTTCTAATTTTCACTTAGTACTTAGTTAATATTAAGCTAGGCAAAGTTGCATTTTCCTTTTATTTTTAACAGCTGTGAGAACATAAAATTTGATGCATATTGTATTTATCTATTATTCTCCTAATAATACAATGTATGATTCATAAAAAGTTCAAAAAGAAATCAGAAATGAAGCTGATCTCATATATTTATTACGTGTTTGTCATTCTTTTCTTTGTTCTGAGATTATAATTTCCATTAGGAGGTTAGACATATTTTTCATTTCTTTTAAGCTTTAAAATACAGAAATTTTAAAAATAAATTGAATAACTTTATATAAAGATCACAAAATTACATTTGAAATAGATTTCTAATTTTTTCAGATTAGCATAGTACTTTATATTTAGAATTGTCATATCTCCTATTTAGCTAATTAAAGTGTCTAAATCTATATACTTAATAAACCATCCTTAAATAAGAAAACAAGTTTATTTGAAAATAAATTCTTTTAACTTTATGCCAAAACCCAATATATTTCTCCCAAAGTTTTTAGATTCTGTTTTACCGCATGTATTCCTAACATGTCTTTTTTTAAAAAAACTGAACTCTATACTAAGATTTTTAAAATATTTATATGTAACTGTATCAATATGTTTAAAATTAGGAGAAATCTTGTGTACTTCTGAGGATATATAGGTGTTAATAGAAAACAAATATTGCAGTCTATTTCTCTCTTTAAATGTGGTGCTACTGAAAAAGCTAGAATGTACAGATTTGCAGATGTGCAACAGAATCTGTATAATTTTTTAACTACTTTCAACTTTTTAATTTTATATAATACTTTAGGGCAGCTTAATAATGTTTGTTTAGACATTTCAAATGCTTTCATAGTTTATCTGCTTTAAAACATGATTTCCAGATATGTGATTTATACTGTTCATACAAGTAAAATACACTAATAAAATTCATGTCCAAGATAAAATAAGTTGCTAATTCTATAAAATACTCGAAAAAGTTTACCTTTTCCTTTTTGGTGTTACTAATATAATACAATTAGCAAGAACACACAAAAAGTGCAGGTTTTGATCTAACTAAACACATTGTTTATACTTACATTCTGACTCTACAAAATAATAATTTCCTAACATGAGAAGGTAGTCCAAATTCAAGTTTCACTTCTATTATTGTCCAGATTTTAATTAATTTTCATATTCTGGCCTGTTTTTAAAGCAAAGACCATCTTTACGATTTAATAAAAGTCTTTTCTTAAATTATCACATGAATTTACATTCATTTAGAGGTCTAAAAATTTCCTTGCTTCTGACTTTCATAGTTATTTTCAAAAGTTTGTGTCAGAAATATAACTTTTTAAATTTTTTATGTTATAAATAGTTTAAAAGATGGCTCAGTTTCTGACAAAGTACAAAAACATTTATCTTTCTCTTTGTCTATCTTTCTTAAACCAACAGATTTTTAATGAAAATTTTCTAATTAATTTAATTTAATAGTCTTGCTTTCTGTTCTCTCTAACATGTTATATCAGGGTTATCTAAATTTAAGTACTTTTCATTGAAATGCTGTCTTTTTAATTGATAAACAATAGAAAACATTTCCTTGCCTAAAGAAAAAAATGTTTCAACTTAAAAATAATCTCTGTGGTTCCTTAAGGGGTAAAATTTGATATTTTCCTATAAAAATGGTGTGGTAGGGGTGAGAACAAATGACCATAATCACTTGCACTCTGTGAAGAATCAGAATGAGATTGATGACTACTTGAATTGTTGGAGTTAATTTTACACAGCAAAGTTTAAATATAATTAAGTTGATACAGCTAGTTTTTTTTAACCCTGTTTTCAATTTTATCACAGGACTATCATAAGGTAATAATTTATTTTATCCTTAGTTCTCTTGGTTTTATTTTGCCACTGACATATAATCTTAGGGGGTCTGATTCATTGCTCCACAGTTTGAATACACTTTCAATATATATAATTCATGAACTATCCTTATCTGTCTTAACAATATTTTATCATACATAATAAGGCCTGCTTCATACCTGGCTGCTATAAACTAAATCTCCAGTGACATGAAAGAAAAAAAAATCAAAACCCTAAAGTATTTAACTTTGGGGATGCCTTTCTAGCTTCAAATCAATTTCCTCATAGACCTATTTCAAACACAATGTGCTCTAAGATGGAAATACTACACACAAGCCAGAGTAGGATTTAGGATACATTTTTTAAAACTATTATCCTACTTTTCCTTCTTCTTTCTGTTCATAATTTCCCCTCTAATCTAGGATGGTATTCATGAACTTACTAGAAATGAGTTCATTAATGCCAACAGAAAGTTTTCTGCTTAGAAAACTTTTACATTCCTTATACATTTCCTTAATTTCCCATAAGGACCTGTTATTCCAGACTCAAGAGATGAGGGTAAGTATTAACACTGCTTACTCCTCCAAATTCCCTTTTTTCAGACTTGTTTTCTAATTCCTTCCTCATCATGGTTATACCATATCCCACTTAGATTTTTTTAAAGAGATCAACAAGTCTTGCCTAATATTCTCCCCAATATCTGAGGGTATATTTTGTTTTTTAGTTTGGAAGCATAATCACAGTCTGGCCATGATTATCTCTCTATATTCAAGCAACCAATTTTCATTCCTGACCAAGAAACTTGTGGATTTCTATTGGCCAGACCCTAGCAATTTCTCGTTCTTCTCATTCCCATTTGGGCTCTCATAGGAATGGAGGAATTAAGCTGGAGGGTACAAGTGAGTTAGAACAACAAGAAAGAATGCAACCCCTCCCCCCATCACAGAGGAATCAGAACTAACTTTGATACTTTGGAACAAATGAAGCAGTGGTCCTCACTAGACAGTGTTGAAAATGAACTATATAACTTGTGGGTGAGGACAGGAGGGAAAAACTAGGAGAGAGTGCGAGAAGGGGTGACATTGTCCAAAAAGAAATATACTCATTACCTGACTTCTGTCACTGTAACCCCTCTGTACATCACCTTTATAATAACAATTGAAAATTAGGGAAAAAAATAAAAGTGACATTGGAGACTCTAAAATGTGGATACATTTTAAAAAATTCCTTTTCTTTATTTCACTCTTGGTGATGTTTCGCTACCTAAGTCATTTTTTTTCCTGCTCAAAGGATGTGACTTTTAGGTTATAAACAATTTTACAAGTGCCAAGCAGAGGTTTATTTTAAAAATGGAGATGCCCACCATTCATGGCCCCAATGGATATCTGGGGCAGAAACAGTATGACCCAATACATCTGCATCCAGACTAAAAGTTTGAGTCCTGCCTTTTATGTTGTCCTCCAACTGCTCATGTTTCTGAGTCTGAAGATAGACATATAACCGCACTTTGCCTTAGTTTCATTTCTAGTTTGATTCTGTCCCCCAACACAATTAGCAGAAGTTGAAGTAAGAGCAGTAAGGGGAGATAGAATCAAAAAGCAAGAAGGAGGGGGGAACCCCTTAACTTAAGACATTTCTTTTGGCCTTAGCCATTTTCCCCAAATGTTTCTGTATTTCTACCAGCAATGGAGTTAGGCTGTGACATCAGGGAAGGCTGCGGAATACAGTAGGAATAGCTTCCAATATTTCCAACTCTTAAAACAGTGCAAATCATAAAAGAGAATGCAATGTTCAAAAAAAAAAAGAAATGAAATGGAGAAATGCTAAACTAAAAGCCTCTGACATATTTGCAGATATGGTGGGTAAATGGTTTTTTGTTGTTGTTGTTTTATTTTTAAAGAATAATATGCAAGTAGGCATGTGGTCACAAGACCATAAAAACCTTGTCTTTGTTTCCTTCTCTGTGCTGTTGGCTGCTTTTTCTCCAAACTAAGTATATAGACTTGCACACTAGTTCTTATTCATGAACTCAATGCTATTGTATCTGAAGTGAGGAGGGGGCACAGTGGGGAGTCTTTAAGTCCTCCAGAAAGACTCCCACCAACCCAACCCTGGTTCAAAGAATCCCGACAAAGCATTTTTTTTTTTTTTAGTGTTCTGAAAGAGGATTCCTGCCCCCTTCCCTGCTCAAGAGATTCCATGCCACATTAATCTGACTCATTAGTTCCTATACAGAGACACACACACGGTTATTTAAAAGAAAATACTAAGCATACACTTAGTTAAAAGTGATTATTTTAAAAGCCAAGACTTTACCCCAAACAGTAACAGATTAACACAAACTGCTTACCAGGTTCAATACCAGTTACAGATGGCTTCTTCATTGGTTTGAATCTTCAGGGCCGCCAGATTCTCCTTTAAGCTTCCTTCCCATTTCAACAAACCAGCTTCCTAGAGATGAGAGTTCTCTTTAATGTCAACTTTTAAACATAAACTACAAATCCAATCTAAGATTGCAGCATAAAATTAGTCTCTCACCCCCCCCCACTCCCCATTCTTCCCTTGATTTTCTCTCTTGTTCTCGTTGAGTGAATTTGGAGAAATTCTGACTTTCCTTGACACTACTCTCCTACCTGGGCATCACTCTGAAATAGACACAATCTCTACTTGTCCTTTGTCTTCACTTAAAAATCTTCTTTAAGCACACCTCTGAGTCCCTTGGACTGCAAGTCCAAGTCACTGTACTGCACTCCCAGACAATTTCTCTAAGTTCTGTCCTCTCAGAAATGGAAGATGAGGGAGTTGTACTAGACAATCTCCAAGGTCCCTTTTAGCTCTTGCATTCTATATAGGTCCATGATGATCCAGAGAAATGAGAATGTTTCCACATAAACACCCAAATTTAGACCTCATTTCTATATGCGTTTCTGCCATCTCTCACACAGTCTTCCCTCCCCCGTCCAATCAGTGACGCTTTAGGAAAAGCCTTCATGGAAAATCTGCGTCTGACTAATACCACCAAGCCCAGATCTAAAGCTATCCTATCAGAGCCCTCCAATCTAAAGCAAGAGGGCCAGGGACCACTTCTACGCAGGATTCTTCCTAGACAAAGGTTAGCCATCTAACTCCTGTTGTCCCCGCCCACAATGGTCCTTCTGTATTACTTTTTTCTCTTGCACATTATTTAAATTTCACAACTTTAAATGCAACCTAAAAAAAATTCATGCACCTATAGCAATTTGTGGGGATTGTGTTTCTCTGACTATGTAATACAATTTAACACACTTCAAAAAAAAAAACAAACAACTGAGTCCCTTCTTCCCTATCTTTGTTCAATCCTTCTTATCCTTCAATCCTTCTTTCTTATAGTCTCCTTCACTGATGAAGATAACTTCATTCTTCCCATCAGATCATTGCTACCACCAGCACCTTTTTCTGACCCCATTGAGGATCTATTGAGGCTTCTGTGATATGTTCTTCTAAGATAAAAAGCAATTATTGATCCAGTCACTAATCATCTTCATCCTTCCTCATTAGCTTATTCATATACCTGAGATTGTGCTAGCTGATAGATACTATTTTAAGCACTTCACATTCAAACCTAACCACTTCATAGTACAGATTCTATCACCATCACCATTGTACAAAGGAAGAAATTGAGGCAGATGATGCTTGTGCCATTTGCCCACTGTCTCTAATGACTGAAGGGTCCAATTTGAAATCTACACACTTTAAGTATACAGATTGCACCCTTTAACCACTGTGGTCCATTGTGACAGGACTTCCACTTCTAAAGTTCTCAGGTTATCTAGCACAATTGGACTACCTAATCTTCTAATTGATGGATTAGGCATAGTATAAATATCTATCTGGTTGTAAGGATTAAATAAATTTAATATACAGTGTTCATAATGGTGCTAGGAAAGAGTAAACAATTTTAAGAAATACCAGCAATTATTACTTAGAAGGGGGTCTCTTGATTTATACACAAATAAAATGAAATCAGTAGTTAGTAAAACAAAACATTAAAATCCCCTGCCCAAACTAAGAATGGAAGCCAGAATTGTAATGATCACTTTAGAGATGTGCTACAGTTTTAGGACTTTACAACGTCTTGTAATCTTTGCTTCTTAATCCAGGGCTATACAAGTTGAACTATATGCCTTCTTCTCTTGCTAAAGGAGGATTATAAGTACTCAAGGATTCTGGATTTGCTTGTTCTGCACCTTCTACCACCTGGGCCTTGATTTGCCTCCAAAACAACAGTTTTGTGACAGCAAGCTTATTAATGGCCTCAGATCAATTAAAACATTCCATTACCTGTAAGTCTCAAGTAGGATTTTTTCTTTCTTTTCTTTTTTTTTTTTTCGGGGGGGGGGGGTTTAGTCCCGGGGCTTGAACTCAGAGTCTGGGCACTGTCCCTAAACTTCTTTTGCTCAAGGTTATCACTCTACCACTTGAGCCACAATGCCATTTCTGGCTTTTTCTGTTTATGTGGTACTGAGGAATCAAACCCAGGGTTTCATGCATGCTAGGCAAGCACTCTACCACCAAGCCACATTCTCAGCCCTCAAGTGTTTTTGAATGGTGATTTTGTTTGGGTGGGTAAGACCTTTTTCTTGCTAGAGACATGCCACTACAAAATAAACCCATTTAATATTTTCTAAATGAGGAAGCAAAGAGATGTTTAGAGACATGTTACCTTCTCTACATGAACAAAAAGGAAATCCCTTTTTTCCCCATTGCTAGCGATGAAGCCCAGGGTCTTGGGCATGCAAACCATATGCTCTGCTATTAAGCCCTGGGTATTTGTTTTTAATATAGTAGATTGGGGCATGAATGAACAGCAAGATCAAAGGACTTAACATCAACACTACTGGACCTCGTCCTTACACTCCTAACTATTGCATAGTAACAAACCATTCACTATTGAAGGTATGGTTTCTTTCTGTATTTGTTCTCACAGCAATAAACAAACCTATATTTTATAATAAAGAAATGCTGTTCTACTATATAAAAAAGTAATGTATTACTTAGGTAGAACACAGCTACTTCAGTAAGAGCTATTCAAAAGACAGAAGAACATTTCAAACATATTAGTAATTTCAAAGATGGTGAAAATCAAATCACCTCAGGAATTTAAATTTTCCTAACTTACGTGATTACTATCAGACTTTCCATAACCCATCTCTTGAGAGGGAAATTAAGAGTCTCCTGTATCATGATACAAGTTTCTCACCTGTGATTTCAAGAGCCTCAAAAATTTCTGTGATTGTAACCAACTTTCTAAGAACCTCTCCCCCTAGTCCTGGGTTTGGAACTCCAATTCTTTCAGCACTTAGCCCAGGTAAAGAAAAATGATCACCAATTTTCTTTTGTCAGATACATCAACCTTATAAACCTCCTGCAAAAAGAGATGCTATCATGTCTACATGTGCAGATATAAAGATGTATACACAATAATTTATCTACAAAAAGATGATAGGCATAACACAACAGGGCCAAAATCCAGCATGTATAACTAGAATCCAAAGACAGTCTTGAACTTTTTTCTATAGTCGCTAAGAACTTTTCAAAACACAATAAATGCATTAATTGTTGGTCATTTCCCCTTAGCCACCAGTCTGAAATAAAGCCTTTAAAGCAAGAAAACAGCAAATAAGCAAAGGATGAAGATGAGTTGTACAGAATCTCTGGCAATCTGACATATAAGTAGGTGGACTGAGAGATTGTGCACATATACCTGCACAAATGATCATGCCTGCTATCTGATGCTCATGCTTACTTGCTAGTACTCAATGGGATACCACAGCAATACCCCCATACACACACCAGAAACCTTGAAGGTTTTACAGGAAAGAGATTCTTTTTTTTTTCTTTGTGTGTGCGTTTGAACTCAGGTCCTTGCACTCTCATTTGACTTTTTTCACTCAAATTTAGCCTTCTACCACTTGAGCCACTTATGGCTTTTGCTGGTCAATTGGAAATAAGAGTCTCTGGGAATTAGGCTGGCTCCTAACAGTGATCCTCATATTTCAGCCTCTTATTAGCTAGGATTACAGGCTTGAGCCACAGGCTCCCAGCTCAATTTTTTAAAAAATCTTGTGTGTGTGTGTGTGTGTGTGTGTGTGTGTGTGCATGTGTGTGTGCCTAATACAGGACCTTACTGTTGTCCCTGGTGTTATCCCTGACAGTCTCATTTTACTGGCTTGGTCAAAGGGAGCCCCACTGAAGCCTAGTGGAATCGACTGTGTTTGGGACAAATTAGAAGATGGTTTTATGAATTATGAGGGGAAATGTTTAGAAGATCATTTACTAACTTTAATTTCTTTGATTAAATAAACAGACATCTGAGATCCTCTACTTTCTAACCAATCTACATTTGCTCAAATAATGGATGAGTTTTTGGATACCATCAACCCTTAATCTAACCTTTACATACCTCACACATGTCTAAGAGGGCAACTTTTAAAATATAAAGTTATATTTTTTAAAGAAAAGAAATCAGAAATCAGATTGGATTAAGATTCCACTTTAAATTGGGTGCTGGTGGCTCACACCTGTAATCTTAGCTACTCAGGAGGCTGAGATCTGAAGATCGTGGTTCAAAGCCATCCAGGGAAGCCAAGTCCATGAGACTCTTATCTCCAGTTAACCAGCAGATAACTGGAAGTGACTCTGTGGTTCAAAGTGGTAGAGCATTAGCGTTGAGCAAAAGAGCTCAGAGACAGCATTCAGGCCCCTGAATTCAAACCCCATGACTGACCAAAAAAAAGATTCCATCTGAAGGCCAACACTTCACAGAGGTAGAAGTGATATATTAATTAAGGCAGTAAAATCTGAGTCACTTTGAGCCTTTGTCCTGTTCATCCTATTATAACACTGTCCAATTCGAGTCTTACAAAATGATGGACTGCATAGAGACACAAAAGTTAAGGTGATTAAATAGCCTCCCCCTCCCCCATCATGTAACCTGTGGCAAGATTCCTCCCTTCTGTGCACTAGGCTTAAAGTGATTCTCAGAGATGCTTGGAGGAATTGGGGATTGTCATACTTGGGCATATCTTCTTAGGCAATATACCCCTAAAAAAAAGCCAGAGGCACGAGAAACACATAAAAATGTAGGCTCTTGTCCTGAACACAGAGAAAACAAAAGTACAAATCTTCATTTTTAGTACAGCAGGAACACCTTTCTGAGTGGCCAGTGATAGACACCTGCCAGAATGATCATCATTATCCCAAAACACAGGCTGTCAAAGCACCCAGAGGACTGAGAATCCTCTGGTCCACTTTTCACATTTTGTAAATAAGGAGAGACTGAGGCCCAGAGAAAGGAAAAGTGGTATTATTTAAGTCCTGTCAACTAGGATGAAGACTTTCACCTTCCCATCCGACTTGCACCTTATGGAGTAGAACTGTATTTTTCCAAAACGTTTGCCTAAATGACACATCACTTAACAGTGTGATGAATTCTCTAAGGGAAGGAGGAAACGTGAGCCCCATTTTCTAAACAAAGAAATTAGCACAGGGCTGGGAATGTGGCTTAAGTGGTAGAGTGCTTGCCTAGCATGCATAAAGCCCTGGGTTTGATTCCTCAGTACCACATAAACAGAAAAAGCCAGAAGGAGCACTGTGGCTCAAGTGGTAAAGTGCTAACCTTGAGCAAAAGAAGCTCAGGGACAGTGCCCAGACCCTGAATTCAAGTCTCAGGACTGGCAAAAAAAAATTAGCACAGAAGTTTACCTTGAGTTACTACGAAACCCACTGGTACCAGTTCTAATCCACCCCATACAGGGACTCAGTACCTCCATTTGCACTTTAATATTACAATTTTTCTTTAGTATCCCAATAAACAAAGCAAAACAAAACTCACTATTTGGACCCAAGGTTGAATTAAATATAAGAAATTACCTTGAAAAAATAATTCCAACACTGCATTCCTCCCTAATAGTTAAGGAGAATTTATTTATTTATAAATTTCCTCTTGGACCGAACATCAGTTTTTGCCATGTCTGGAAATCCAGTTGTGTGGGTTTTTCTAATTGATAGGGATCACTCAATAGAAAAGCAGCTGCAGGTACTAATAATTCACTAAATGAAATGAGTGCTCCAGCCTGTTGAGCCTGGAGGCCAAGGAAGGTGAACCTTCGGAGGCACAGGAAAGCATGCCACACCTGGCAGGCTCAATCAGCTCCATGAATGAGACAGAAGAGGATTAGAATTGCCATTTGTGTGTGGACAATTCTAAACTAAGACTACCACTATCCTGAGTGGTTAGAGGTCTCAGTACATTCAAATGGTAGGAACAGAGAAAAGTTAACATATATAACATACTAAGGACAAACGAAAATGTAATAGTAACTTTCCAAAGGTCCTTTGGAGATAATGCACCTTGTCTTACTGCTGTCAAGAATAAGAATGCCACGGTGGCTACAGCTTGAACACTGAGCCCTCACAGGTCCCATGGGACTGTTTTGTCACTGATTACTAGAAGATTGTGATATTATAAAATTGGTTATATTTTGTCAAGAAGTTTGATTCCTATCAAGAAATCCGGCCATTGTAAGTTCATTTGTTTCCTCTTCAGAACTGGTGGTTAGCTAGACCTTCCCACAATGGCAGGTAAGGAGGGAGAAAAGACATTTTTCCAGTTATTACCCGTCCCCTGCCCCCCAAAAATGGGGAAAAATAATTTGGTAGGAATGCAATCATGTTTGGCCAAGTAACTCCTTTATATCAGTTACAAATGTGGATCCAGAAACTGGGTGAAATGTAATTGCAATATTAATGGTATAGTTAAAAAATAAAGGACATTTTAAAGACTCATATAGCCAATAACTATTTTGATTAAGCATTCAGATAGTTAACAGTGTTGGTTTGAAAATTACTTACATGAACCTCTGAGCTTTTCAAAATTTTCCTTTTTTTTAATGGATGCTTGTTTGAGACAGGGTCTCACTACATAGCACAGTCAGTCCTGAAGGTTGTAAGTCTCCAGCTTCAGCCTCCCAAGTGCTGGGAGGCATTGTACCACCATGCCCAGCTAAAATTTATTTATTTTAAAAAAATTTAGGTGTGATTGACAAATATAAATTGTATATAGTTATGGTATATCAAAGGATTTTTGATATTTCTGTAATTTTAAAGAGAGGTTCGTGATAGCTTTATCAAAGGCGTAATGCAATATTCTAGTTTAAATTTAGCTAAAGTGATAAGTAAAATAAACATATCAAACCTAAAGTATATCATAATATATGCCCATTTGCTTATTCATTTCTCCTTTCTTTGGCTATGGCTCTGATGCAGGTTTTTAGTTAACACAGCTGTGCAAACTAACTCTAATCTAGTCAAACTATTAAATTATTGGCTTTTGAAAAAAGTAGTTAGATATTTGTGGTCTTCTTGTCCATTTTTCACATTTATATTGTTTAACATCCTTTAGGGTAGCTCATTTAATTTTTACCTGTAAGTTGTGAGCAGGACTCATCTGAGTGACAAATGTTGAGAATTAAGAATCTTTTAAAAAATTATGCTTTGGTTTTGGTTTGTTTTTTACTTTTTATTTTTTATTGAACATTGGGTCAGGAAAAAGATATGGCTGTGAGTTGCCAATCAAGAACCAATAATGATGTATCAGAGATGCTTAAATTAAATCTGTTAGTTGGAGCAGGTTAAAATAGAAAGTTCCTCACCAAAATGTGGTATAACTTTAAAAAAAGACATTGAAAACTGAGAAAAAATTAAATCTGCTTAGAAAAAGAAAAATGTTCTCCTTTAGAGAGAACCAGATTTCCTTATTAATTAAAATATTACTTTGTGATAATTATTCTATTTGGCTATAAAACATTTTAGGTAATAGACCATATTTCTTCCTATGGACATTTTTGTAGGGAAAAATGTCATAAAAATCAAAGCTTATGGACCAATTTTAAGAGTTTTAACATGTCATATTTACATTGAAAGTATAAAAAATTTACCTGTGCATTTGAATTCTTTTAGTAATATCACTTTAACATTAATAAAAATGTAACATTAGGCAAAATAAAAACTTGTTAAATATTTATCATAAACTAGATTTTAAAGATTAGCATTATCTAAGAATTCCTCCATCAAAATCTCAAGAAAAATATCATTTAGGATACCTAAAAATATGCTTTAAAAATAAACGCAATTTAATTGATAAACTAAAATTGATAATGTTATACTACTTTACGAGACTAGAATACAGAGTTCTTACTATCATGGAAAATTTTTAAGTTAATTAAAAATCAAATGCTCATAGGTCTATTACCATTTAATTTTTAAAATATAAAATGTGAATGCAGACTAACAATCTTTTATAAAACAGTACCCTGCCATTTTAGTTTTAATCTGTTATTCTATTTAGTAGGGTTTCACTATGAATTTTGTTAAATCATGTTATTTTTATTTTAACAAACTAAGATTTTTCTTAAATGGTTAATTGTATATAGTTTATTTTTAAATCAAATGTTAATACTTCAGTATTGAGATAAAAAATTCAGAAGATAGTAGGACTTACTCATAATGTTTTTCTTAATGTTGGTATATTAAGTATATATAATTACTATAAACCAATTGTTGCATCTTTATAATGTCGACATTTTGATGAAAATTTTTCTTAAATGCACAAGGATCTACTTCCAAAGTGATGCCTAACAACTGGATAATTGTGAATGTGAAAAAGACTGAGCTAAATCATATAATCTCTTAGTTCCTTCTAAAAACAAGCCTTTGGTCCTTAACTTTCCTAGCTGGAAGGTTAATTAATTAAATAAAAATAACTATTCAGCTATGGTTTGGAAAGTCTTCAAACTGCATCAAATTTTCCTTTGCAGTGAGTCTTTCTGCAAGTTTCTATTTTCTTAGTAATACCTGTCCTTTTTTTTAAAAAAAAATGATTCATAGGATATATATTTATTTCTATATTAGTGTAAATATTTTGTCTAGTAAGATATGATTATGAGCTCCATTTTGAGTTACATTTTGTACCAAATTGTAACTGGCTACAGCTATTTCAGTTAAGTCTTTTGTTAGAAAAATGGAAAATTTGTAGGTAGTTGGAAAACTTTACTGAGGGCACTATAGATTTCAGATAAACTAAAAACATTCTTTTACCTAACATTATTGTTTTAACAATTAAAACACAAATTAAAGGCAGCAAAAGTTCAGTGTGGCATGTAGTTTCTGTTCCTGGCTATTAGAAAACCAAAGATGCATTATCTTTATGTATTTTCAAAATCAACAAATAAAGGTATACATTCTAGAATCCATACTTATCTTGAGAATTTCTAAACAAATTGAAATAGAAGTTTATATTCTAACTGAAGCATACAGAAATCTGAGCAATTAAATACCATATCACTTAAATGGTTTGCATTGAAAGTAAAATTTTGCTGTTCTGCTTTGCAAATATAAAAAAAGCTTAAGCAAATTAATTTTTATGTTTCTATACTTAGGATTACTCTTAGTTTTTAGTAAATGCTTTTAGTATTTATATCTAGAATATATACTTGTCCCTTGACTTACAAATAGATAAAATACAGAATTTTCAAAATTTATTTCAATTTTTTTAAATTAAAGAAAGAAAATTCTGCTTTCTTTGCTTTTAATGGAAATAAAACTTTTAACTAATTAAATTTATCTTCCTTTTAATAATTCAAATAGTATTTGATCAAATGTTAAAAGCTGGAACTATTTTAAAAATATAAGAAGAGTCAAATTTTTCAATGGTTTTATTTTCAAGTAAAGAATATTTGAATGATTTTAGTGAACTAGAAATAATTCATATAATTAAAATTAAGGAATTGTCAATGATTGGTTGTGAGAAAAAAATAATTGCATTGGTTTTAACAGCATCTTATGTTAACTGTTCAATCAAAATTGCTATGGTCTTTTAACATTTTATAAATTTATAATTTTAAAATAATTTTTATAAATATATCAAGACTGAGTTGACATTTGTCTTCATTCAAATACTCACAACTGGCAAAAAAAAATTCAGTGACATAATTTGCAGGAACAACATATTCTATAGAATTTGGCTGTTTCTTTTTTTTTAAGTTCACATAATAAATAACAATCCATACTTATCAGCATAAAAATTTCAAATAAGGAAACAAAATGTCTTGAATGTTACAAAATTATATAGAATTCTTTAAAAAAAATTCTTGAAGTATTTGTCTTTTTTCTGAACTATAAATTAATGGCCAAATTTTGTTTGTTAATAATCAAAGTAATTTTTTCAGGTTATTCTAGGTTTCTCTCTTTTTTACATTAACTCAGAGATACATGAAGTTAAAAATCTTGTCTTTTAATTTTATGTTTTTAAGTTTAGTAAGCAAATTTTAACAATATCATTCTTTTAGTATTTAGAGATTAAGGCCAGGATAATGCTACAGGCTTAAAAAACATTATATAAATTTATATAAAATATATGAATATGCCATCTTAGAAAAAGTTTTCAGATATTACAAAATTGCAAGTAAAGATTAGAGAAAATTTAATATTTGGTTCTGTTTTCATTTTATCTTTTGTCTGTCTGATTTCATGAAGTTTAGGCTTTTAAGAACAGATTGTCAGCATTATTATGTCCGATATTTGTAGACATTATTTTGATAATATTTTTGTTTGTAGAGGAACTGTCCTTTAAATTTTACGTGTGCCTATACATTTTTAGATCAGTATTTAAATTAATATGTGTCTGTTGAATACCTCAGTCTATCTTTGAAGAACAAATGAAATAAATCTTCAGATTCATTTTTATACTCATTTACCTATTCCTGATTTTAAAAGCATGCTTCTAATTTTCTAATAGGATATATAGCAGGCTTGGCAGTAGGTAATTTGGCATGAGTGCATTTCACATTTTATTTTAATTTAATACCTGATATATTTCATGGACTATTAATCTATCTGATTTTACCTTAAAATTTGCAATCTAATTGAGTTTCACCTGCATATTTACTTTTATAGGTTTAAAAAATATATTCCTAAAATATATTCCTAATGGATCTTTTTCAAATATTTTCAGAAGTTTATTTATTTTGAACTTATAGAATTGATATAATTATTTCTGGATTTCTGAATTGGATAATTTCATAGTAGACATGTACCTATTTTGACATCTATCAATAACTTCCCTTGTGTAAACTGGATAAACAGGCAACCATCTCTCTATTTAAACTGTACAATTACAAGAACATACAAATACCACATGTCCCAGGTTACAGCTATTATAATGAATCTGGGCTCTTCAGTTAAATCTTGGTGTTTCATCTGAAAAAGACAAGTACTTAGAAGGTTAGTGTTCAGAAAACTTTTGTAGGGAGGAGGGCTAGGGCAATTATTTCTAATATAACATTTGTCTATCCTTTCCAAAGTAACTATATTATCTTGAAAGAGGAAAGATTCTTACTTTCTTACTCATTGAGATTGCACAGGGGGGAAAAAAAGAGAGAAAGAGAAAGAACGAAAGGAATGTTCATGAAATTTCTCCCTGATTCAAATCTAGTGACCTTCTTCAAACTCTCAGGAAAGTCCAATTACCTCCTGAATTGATCAGTGAAGACAAACAATCCAGGTAGCTCGGCTCACCCATTTCTTCCCCCAGTGAGGGGATTTTTTTCCCCCTTTGAATTATCTGAATAATTGCTTCAATTCTTCAGTTCAATTTGCATGTCTAGACAGGTAACGAGGCTGAACAAGGTCTGGAAGGACTGTGATTTTTGAAACTGCATTTATTTTTTTTGGGGGGGAACTGCATTTTGAATTGCAATTCTTACCATCGTCCACATGTAACCTCTCTGATGGATCTGTGGGCTTCCAGAAAGTCTGTGAAATTTTAAGCAATCATGATCCAGAAATGTGTATACATGCTTAAAAACTTTCATTTTCTCTTTAGAAAGCCCATCATAGGGCTTCTTCACTAGGCATTTATATACAGGAAAATGTGAATGGCTGCCTTCACCTTCCAGAGCTCATGAGCAAAATAAAAGTGCTTTGCCTTCTTTATTCAAAAAGAAAAAGTAAGAATGTTGTAAAGCTCTGCATACTGTTGAAACACCTTGCTGATTTATTATATGAAGGCAATTCTTTCTAGAAAAGCTGGATGCATAGATGATTAAATTTGTTAATCATAAGATTTGTTCAATTATATTTTGCTGAAACCCTGTTTAAATTATTAAACTTAAAATTTTTTTAAAACTAAAAGTTTTAAGTCATTTTTATAATACTATGTATATATATATACTATGTTATATATGATGTATGCTATATATATGATATATGTGT
Organism: Dipodomys ordii; assembly: GCF_000151885.1. Lineage (NCBI taxonomy): Eukaryota > Metazoa > Chordata > Mammalia > Rodentia > Heteromyidae > Dipodomys > Dipodomys ordii. The sequence continues at coordinate 3,872,208 of NW_012267341.1, forward strand.
TATGTATTTAGGTAAGTTTACATATATATGCATATATATGCTATGTTATATATGATGTATGTTATATACATGATGTATGTGTTATGTATCTAGGTAAGTTTACATATACACGTATATATATGCTATGTTATATATGATATATGTTATATATATTATGTATGTGTTATGTATCTAGGTAAGTTTATATATATATATGAATATATACATGTGCACACATATATGTTAGGTCTTTTGCTTCATGCTGGTTCTAGGACTTGAATTCAGAATCTTAGCTCTGGCTCTCAGCTTCTTTTTGCTCAAGGCTAGCCCTCTACTACTCGAGCCACAGTTCCATTTCCAGCTTTTGGATTAGTTTATTGGAGATGAAAATCTTACAAATTTTCCTGCTGGCTTTAAACCCAGATTCTCAAATCTCAGTCTCCTGAGTAGCTAGGATTTCAGACATGAGCCATCAGTGGCCAGCATGTTAGTTTTATTGCTTTTAATTCATACTGTGGGGCTAGAGATATTGTAGAGAGTCTGTCTAGGAAGTATGAGTCTTGAGTTCAATCCCCAGTACTGTAAAAAAAAAATATCAAGTTTTCAGGAAATAAAAAAATTCACTCCCCCCCCAAAAAAAACAAATCTTGGGATATTTATTAATCTCCCAAATGGCTACTGGTGGACTAGAAAGACATAAAATATGATTTATGATTGAATCAGAATCTCCAATAGTATTGATGGTTCATTGCTCCAACACTTGTTATTCTGGTTAAGAAAGACTTGCATAAAATCTTTCATTAACAGCCATTTAAAATAAGTTACTTTCTCTTCCTCCAGATTAAGATCTGGAAAAGCAAAGCTATAACCACGTGATCTTAAAAAGTCACATATCCATTTGAATAAGCATCAGGTGAGTGACATTATTTTTCCTTTGGTTGTGACTGTGGTTGGTATTCTTGAGACTCAGGAAATGACTGCTGCAAAACCTCTAATTCAGCTTCAGTGAATCAAGTTAAGCTAACCAAGAGAAAAAAATTCAAAGCACAAAAAAATTTGAGCTTAAATTTTGTAAACCTGTAGCCCCTTCCCCTGTGTTAAAGTATTTACGACTGCTTTTAATTGGGCTTTTCCTAAGCCATTGGTAAAGCTCACATGGATATATTCTACTAACTACATAGACACACAGCAATTAATTTCTTCATTTTTCCAAGTGATAATTCCTTAATCATTTTCTCCTTTCTTCTCAAAGCATGTGACTTAGTAAAATCTAGGAGGAAGGAAGGTGGCTAGTAAACTACAATGCCATTTCTCTGAAAAGCAACAAATTCTCTGTCGTCTACATTTTTTTTTGTTGTCGTAAAAAGCAAGAAGGGTTCAACTGGAAATTTTTTCCCCTAAAATGTGGTTCAGTATATTTAGTACTTTCATCCTTTTTCTCCTTCTTGAAGTAATCTATCCATATCTGCATTTCTCTCTCTATAGATAAGAGTCCCTGCAGCCTTACAAAACCACTTCAAAACCTTTAGGATTACAGCCAGGCACTGGTGCTCAATCTTGAAATCCTAACTACTCAGGAGGCTGAGATCTGATGATTACAGTTTGAGGCCAGCTGGGAAGGAAAGCCAATTAATCACCAAAAAGCCGAAAATGGAGCTGTAGCTCAAGTGGTAGTGCGCTAGCCTTGAGCAGAAGCAGCTCAGAGTCAGCACCCAGGCTCTGAGCCCCAGGACAAAGAAAAAAAAATTTAAAAAAAGAACAAATTAAATATACCCAAAGTGCAATGACAGTTGCTAACCCAAAGATGTTTTCTATCAGAATACTCTTAAGCTGGGAGAGAGGGGAAAAAAAGGTTCTGACTTTTGAGCTTTTGTATACATGACCATATAAGACTATGCTAGGTGAAATGAACCCCAAGATATGGATACAAGAGTCTGTCTTTATTGTTATTGTTGTAAATGTACCATGTGATTTTATTTTATTTTTTTTGTTTCCTTTGTATGGTCTTTCCCCTATGGCCTCTCCCCTGTTGTCACTGTACTTCATTTTGTTACCCTATATCTTGTATATACATTTGTCTAATCTGGGGAGGGAAAGGGGAACAACAAAAGCTGAAACAAGGGCACAGGACGACCCCTTGCAACAAGGATACCCACAGGACAGTATATTGGAAATGAACTTTACAACTTTGGCCAGGAGAAGGGGAAGAGTTTGGGAGGTGGGGAGGGAAGGGAGAGTGGGACAACAACAAGGGAAGAGGTAACATTGATCGACAAGTAATGTACTCACTGCCTTACTCATGTAACTGTAACCCCTCTGTACGGCACCTTTACAATAAAATTAAAAAAAATTAGAAAGGGTTTATCAAATATCCCTAGTTCTGAGAACAATGGAATGGGTGACATTGGTCAAGAGGCATTGTATTCATAAATTAACATGTTGAATTGAAGTCTGATTGTTCAGCTGAGTGCCAGTGGCTCATGCCTGTAATCCTAGCTATTGAAGAGGCTGATATCTGAGGATCATGGTTCAAAGCCAGCCCAGGTAGGAAAGCCAGTGAGACTATTTCCAATTAACCACCAAAAAGCCAGAAGTGGATCTGTGGCTCAAGTGGTAGAATGCTAGCTTTGAGCATTGGGAGCTCCAACTCTGAGCCCAAGCTTCAAGACTGGCAAAGAAAGAAAGAAAGAAAAGAAAGGAAGAAAGAAAGAAAGAAAGAAGGAAGGAAGGAAGGAAGGAAAGAGAAAGAGAGAAGGAAGGAGGGAAAGGAAGAAGTAAGGAGGGAAGGAAGAAGGAAGAAAGGAAGGAAGGAAAGAAGGAAGGAGGGAGGGAGGAAAGGAAGGAAAGAAGGAGGGAGGGAGGGAGGAAAGGAAAGAAGGAGGGAGGGAGGGAGGAGGAAAAGAAGGAAGGAAGGAAGAGAGGAAGGAAGGAAGACAACAAACAAACACCTGGTTCCACTATTTAAAAATAATTATATATATATAAATATATATATATATATGATCTCTCAGATGAATCCTTTGAAAATTTATATATATATATATATATATACATATATATAATCCCCAGGTCCTATTATTATTGTCACCATTAAACTTAAGAATTTGGAAATCGGATTTCTTTATAAGGGATATAAGCATGAATTCTAAGGTTTTGGTACCCACACTTCCACAAGGATGCAATATCTGGTAACCACAGAGTCCGTTCACATTTTCACTAAGACTCTGTGGGTGAGTGCAGTCCCTTTATAGTTAGTCTGCATCTTATTTGTATGCAAATCTGTCAATTGGTGCTGTGGTACTCCACTAAGGCAAGTCGGTTGTTTGACTCTGTGAGGACACACATCTTAAGAGATGCCATGTGATTGGTCCCGAAATGGTGGGCTTTTCTGATGACTAAAGGGTTCTATGAACACTGTGAGGAAGCCAGTAGACTGAGGACATAATTTGTACATTGTTCACCACCTGTTAAGAGAACTCTGTTGAGAGAAGCCAAGCCATGTCCATGGAGCAAAGGCAGAGTGTGGAGTGAAATCTTTGTATGAGGAATTCATTGAAGCAGTAGAACAGAAAAGCATATCTGGGCTTTGTGGCCCAAACATTGGGTTCTATACATTTCTTTAAAAAAAAAAAAAAAGGATACCTGGCATCAGGCATGGTGGTTCACACCTGTAATTGAGCATTTGGGAGGCTGAAGCAGAAGGATCATGGGTTGACTACTTAGTAAGATCCTGTCTCAAGAAATAAAGAAAAAGTAGAAATAGATGAATTTGTTGTTGTTGTTGTTGTTGGTTGAGGTTTCATTATGTAGCCCAAGCTGGTCTTGATCTCAAAATCTTCCTGCTTCAGCCTCCAGAACTCTGGTATTACAGGTGTGAAACACAATGCATGGTCTCTCAGATTGAAAATCTTTATTGCTGTCTTCTTCTTTCTTTGGTTATTTTAACTGCAAGGATTCAAAGATTCTTAGTTACTATGTTTCTTATATTTTCACAGGGAACTGTTAAGAAAAATAATGTATTCAGGAAATTCTGGGCTGGTTTCCTTAGACATTGTTCTGGTTCATAGTCATTCTAACATATTTTTCTGACTAGGACCTGTTACTATTTCTTAGTTTTCTCCTTTCCTTTAATGATATAATTCGAACAATTAAAACACTTTACATGGTATATGACTTTGGTGCTTTTACGTTAAAGGCATTATTTCTTTTAATTCTGACAGTGGCAATGTTGATGCTCAGTCTCTGAAGTGAGACTGATGAGAATTTGATTCTCTAATGTTTTGACTAATCTTGGATGATCTCCAGACTCTTTCTGGCCTCAGTTTCTTTATCTGTAATATGGGGGTGGTAACATTGACTCCACAAGATAGTTGTGATGTTTAAGTGAATGAAAGGCTGAATCGAGTGGTTGGTACATAGTAAGTCCTGAATAGATGTTCTTAAAGAGAAGGCCATTGAAGTACAGAGATAGTGAAAAGACTCCATCCAGCAGGGGTCAGAGCCAGGTTCACTGACTTCTAAGCCAAGAAAAAAAAACTCCTCACTGTGCTTGCAATGCAAGAGCTTGGAAGTGTGACCCCACATTGACTCGAACTACCTTCATGCTGAGCAAAAGCAAAAGCACTTTTCCCCTTTACCCAGTGGACTTCAAAACCTTCTACCAGGCCCAGAGTTCAAGCCCCACAACTGACCAAAAAAAAAAAAAAAAGAAAGAAAATTCTACTGAACAAAACCTTCTATAAGCCTGACACTAGTGGCTCATGCCTGTAATCCAACTACTCGTGAGGCTGAGATCTGAGGATTGCAGTTCAAAGCCAGCACAGGCAGGAAAAATTGAGAGATGTCTATTTCCAATTAACAATAAAGCAAGAAATGAAGCTCTGACTCAAGTGGCTGAGCACTAGCTTTGAGTAAAAATGCTAAGGGACAGTGAAGCACCCACAACCAACGTGCGCATGTGCATGCGCACATACATTACCCTGGCAGTAAGTTTTCCAAAGCAAGTTATGCTAGTTTGGGATCAAGGAACATCAACAAACTAGCCTATCTTTTGAAATGGGCTTTCTTAATACGCATGATATACTCATTCTACTGGTTTTTTTGTTGTTTGTTTGTTTTTAAAAGTTTGTTGGCTTACAGTCCAGGAGTTCTCAAATACAGATAGTAGTATCCTTAAACCATCATACATTGATTCTTTCCTATCTGTTGAGAAAGCTTACATGTGGAATATATCTGAACACTATGGTTCCTTGACATTCCTAATGAGGTTTTCTTCCTTGAGTTCTAAGTGGGGTTGTTCTAAAAAAAAAACCCAAATCCCTTCTTACCTCTGTATATCTTTGTTCCTTACGAGCCTTCTGAGTCACTCCAGTTTAATTTATTTACCCCTTGGCTGCGCTCAACGCACATTTGAGTCTTTCTGACGTTCATGTGGAATATGTCATAATCAAAGGTAATAAAACTGTAGGCTTCTATTTATAACCCTGGAGCCAACACTACTGCAGCTCAGAATTTGGTTTCTAAAGCCCTTAAGCCCTAAACTTTCTGGTGGATTTCTAGTCTTCAGAATCTGATGGTGATGTTTTAGAATGTCAAGTTCAGCATTTGACCTCATAAAACTTTGCAAGGCATTTGTTGGAGGGAGGGATTCCCTGCTTCTTTCTCTTATTTTATTTTAGTGTGGGTCCTGGGGCATGGACTCTGGGCCTAGACTTGGCCCTTTGGCTTTTTTACTCAAGGCTGCCACTCCATCATTTAAGCCACACTTCTACTTCCAGTTTTCTGGTAGTTAATTGGAGATAAATGTCTCATGGACTTTCCTGCCTGGGCTGGATTCAAATTGTGATACTGCTCTCAGCCTCCTGAGTAGCTATAATTACAGATATGAACCACCAGCTCTTGGCTAAGCCTATGTCATTTTTTTTTTTTTGGTCCGGTCGTGGGGCCTGAACTCTGGGCCTGGGCGCTGTCCCTCAGCTCTTCAGCTCAAGGCTAGCGCTCTACCCCTTGAGCCACAGCCCGGCTTTTTTTTTTCTTTTTGCTTATGTGGTGCTGAGGAATTGAACCCAGGGCCTCAGGCATGCAAGGCAAGCGCTTTACCACTGAGCCACCTTCCCAGCCCCTGTCATTTTTGAAAGAACTAAATTTGAGAACTCTCGAGAATCAATACCAGATATTTTTAGAGTTGATTATTATTATTCTGATGACTTGAAAACTAATAGCATCCCCCAAATTAACCAAAAATGTGCAAAGCAAGGTGGCTTAATTTATTTGTTAGATGAAGTGTCAGTTAGGAGATTCATCAATATATACTATATATGTATATATACAATATATACTATAACATTTCTTGGTTTTGTAAGAGGCACATATTACCTGAAATTCTTCATGGAATAAACAAACAAAAAATAAACAAAAAAAAACACTCCAGTACCAGCATTTCACATTCTTCTTTGCCCAGCACCAGGAAAATGAAAAAAAATCTAACCCAAGATCTCTGAAGAGGACAAATGATTTTTTTAATGTGGAAAAAATAATGAATGTAAAGTAAGTGAAAATCTATCTTAGCTCCCTGGAACTAATGCATTTTTACATTCTTCAGCAGGAGACTCCTTCCAAAGCAAAAAGAAATTTAGACCTTCTTAGTAAATTTGATGGTGTATTTCCAAGTACATGGCCCACCTATGTAATGTAACATCTAATGCAGTTTTCTTAGACATGACAAATAAAACTTGATCTCTATAATATATGGCTTAATGCAGGTAAAAAGATATTTAGATGACTCATTAATGGGAACCTTGTAGGGGAGGTGGGGGTGGATACATTCCATGGCACCTCTGATCTGAGAGGATATGAGATTTTATGATCTGGGATGCTTTCTATGGACTGAGTACTCAAGGCCCATATGCACTGGAAGGGATGGGGCCTGGCTCTAGTTCTCACCCTAGTCTCACTGCTGTCTTTAAGCAGTGAGCTGGGGGACCTAGGAGCTCAGTTTCCCACACATACTGTCTCCTCTGGGTTTCAAAGGCAGTTTGGTTGGACAGCCAGTGAATTGAGTAGTTCATGACTCAGGGAACAACTGTGTGGTAGCCAAAGAGAAATGATCTTGCTGTAATAATAGCCTGCAATCTGCCAGCTCCTTCAGTCCTGAAATCTTAAAGATCACTGGAAGAAGTCATGGAGGGAGATTTCATCTTTCAGTAGAGGAGTGGAAACAAAAATCCTATAGAGACCCAATGTGTCTCTGGTGTAGATGCCCATCTCCCTTCCTAATCTTACCACTTCAAAGGCAGAAGCAGAACAAACCTGAAAGTCTCTTGCTGTGAATTGTTTAGGAAGTGACTTCTTTTCAGACACCTTCTTTTGTCTCAGGAATAACAGGTCATCACAATCATCTGGTTCCTCCAAAGGGTTCAGATTAAGAAACAAGACACTGAAAATCTCCAGCTAATTCATTGGCTTTTACTCAGACTTGAAGATCACTCATGTAGTTGAAAGAGAAAACTGGTGATATATCCAATGTGAAAATCTGTGGGCCAACAGAATATCTTCCTCTTTTGTGGTCAAGCACACCACCAGCACCAAACCCCAATGAAGTTTTCATAATCCTCCCAAATTATGATGAGGTTTTGTATAGTCTGGCAGAGAGCAGCAGTACAGGTGACAGTGTCAAGATCATTGACTAATATAAAGTTGCTATAAGCATCAAAGATCAAGAGTTTAAGATTCAGATTACCTGGAATCAATTCCAGCTCTTACCCATTAATCATTAATGGGATAGACCGATGTGCCATCTATCTGAGTGCCATTTCTACAATTTACAAAAATTTTAAAACAACCCCTAATTACATTGTTGTAAAGATTAAATAACTTAAAATATGTGAAACAGCTGGGCATGGTGGTACATGTTTGTAATTCCAAAACTTAGGAGGCAGAGATGGGGATCTGAAGTCTGAGGCTAGCTTTGGCTACATAGTGAGACTCTTTCTCAAAAACGAGCAAACAAACAAAGTAAAAAATTGGAACAATTTTTGGCACATACATAAATTTTCTCTAATATTAATAGAGTTACTTTAAGTTTCAAATGACTTTCAGCAAAAAGCTGCATGGAAAGCCAAGTGCAAGTGGCTCATGCCTTTCATCCTAGCTACTAGGAGGCTGAGATCTGAGGATCATGTATCAAAGCCAGCCCAGACAGGAAAATCTGTGAGACTCTTATTTCCAATTAAGCACTGGAAGTGACATTGTGACTCAAGTGGTAGAGCACTTGCCTTGGGCTGAAGAGCTCAGGGACAGTGCCCAGACCCAGAGTTCAAGCCCCATGACCTACAATAAAAAGCTGTGTGGAGTTGTGGCCTAAGTGGTAGAGAGCCAGACAAACAAGCAAGCTGAGTAAGCTCCGGGCTCTGAGTTCAAGTCCTGGTGTGTGTGTGTGCATGTGCACGCAGGCATGCACACACACACAGAAGGGCAGAAAGTAATTCTAAAAGCAAAAATTATGAAGTCTAAAACTTAAAATATACTGAATGGTTCTAATGGCACATTGGACATTGAAGAACATAAGAGAAAGCAGAAACACTGAAATAATAACAACTCCCAGGGAACACAGGGACAATAAAAATGTTATGATGTCACTGAAATTTCAGAATAAGAGAAGAGAAAGATTGAGTTAGAAAAAGTATTTTAATACTTAATGGCCATTTCCAGTAACCAAAAGTACCATTCCACAGATCTAAGAAATACAATAAGATGGGTACAGTTGGCTCACTCCTGTAATCCTAACTTCTCAGGAGGTTGAGATCTGAGGATTAGGTTTTGAAGCTAGGTCAATCAGACAAAATACTGGAGACCCTTATCTCTAATCAGCCATCAAAAAGCTGAAAGTAGTAAGACATGGAACCAACCCAGATGTCCCTCAGTAGATGTTAGGATCAAGAAGATGTCACACACACACACACACACACACACACACACACACACACACACACACACACAATGGAATTCTATGCTTCCATCAGAAAGAATGATACCACCCCATTTGTAAGGAAATCGAGAGATTTGGAAAAAATCATATTAAATGAAGTAAGCCATACCCAAAGAAACATAGATCCCATGGTTTCCCTTATTTGCAATAATTACTATACATCTAGGATAATCTTAGCAGATGAGCAGCATAGCTCAATAGCTATGTACATATGACCATAGAAGATGATGCTAAGCGAAATGAACTCCAATACATGGACACAAAATGTTTTTCTTTTCTTTTCTTTTTTGTCAGTCATGGGGCCTGAACTCTGGGCTTGGGTGCTGTCCCTCAGCTCTTCAGCTCAAGACTAGCGCTCTACCACTTGAGACACAGCACCACTTCTGGCTTTTTCTGCTTATGTGATGCTGAGGAATTGAACCCAGGGCCTCATATATGCAAGGCAAGAAGTCTATCACTGAGCCACCTTCCCAGCCCCGAGGTTTTTCTTTGTTGTTGTTTTTAATGTACTATGTGATTTCTTATTTATTTTCTATGTTCTTCCCCCTATAGTTGTCACTGTGTTTGATTTTGGTACCTTGGTATTGTATTTATTTGAATAAGGGAAAGGAAGGGGAACAACAGAATGGTGAGACAAAGGACAAGGGGGGAACCAATGCAACAGCAATATTCACAAGACTATGTTGGAAATGATCTGTACAACTTGCGGGGGGGCTAATGGGGAGGGAAAGTAGGAGAAAAATGAGGGAAGAGGTAAAAAGTTTGACAAGAAATGTACTTATTACCTTACTTATGTAACTGTAACCCCTTTGTACTCCTTGACAATAAAAAATAATTTAAAAGCTGCAAGTGGTACTGTGACACAAGTGGTAAAGTGTGAACCTTGAGTAATAAAAAACAAGTGAGAATGTGAGTCCCTGAGTTCAAGTCTCAGTACTGGCAAAATTAAAAAAGGTCCAGAAAGAAACACAATATATCTCAAGAAAGAAGATCACAAACAAAATTCACAAGTAAGTACCTTGTCATTACATGCCTGAAATCCAAAGACAAACCAGAAGAATCCTTGAATGATAGAAGTATTGACACTCACCAAGATGCATTGTACACATGAGTTGACAGGTTGGATTAAGCCCCTTTGCACAATCATTGAAAGATTATTTAAAATAAATTTATTTTAAAAATAGACATACACAAAAGAGCAAAAATAAAAATCAATGATTTTCCATCCAAAACAATGAAAGTCAGAAGACAATGGAATAGCACAATTAGAGGAAATCTGGCAACTGAGAATTTAGTGAAAATCTGTTTGAAAAAAGGCAAAAGAATGGATTTTTGTTAGAGATGAGATCATCTATTGCTAGCAAATCTGCATGCTAAGATATGTTAATGGAAGTTCTTGAGACTGATGGAAAAACTATACAAATAAAGGAATAAAGAGCATCACATAAACACAAGGATTTTTGAATAAAGTAATTGTGTAAAAGTATATATTTATAAATTTCTGAAAAAAGTAATTGTGTAAAAGTATATATTTATAAGGTATGTGGGGGTAAATATATGAAAACATCACAGTGTAAAATTCTTACAATAAAGGGAAAATGACATAACATGAATTCATGGAAGCCTATCTGAATGTAAAGAATAATTGCTAGACCAACCTGTAATACAAAACATCAATTTTCTATAGCTATACTTATTTATTTACTTACTCATTTATTTTGAAATTAAGTCTCACTATGTCACCAAGGCTGGTCTTGAACTTACTTGGTAGTCCAGGCTGACCTGAAACTTGTGTTCCTCCTACCTCAGCCTCCCTTAGTGCTGGGATTATAGGTCTATACTGCCACATATGATAAGTATATCCTTTTAATTCATGTTATTAATCTCTCTACTTGTATTTTTACTTGTCTTCAATCTATCCATCCGCAGCCACAGAGATTATTTTAAGCATAAGTCAGAGCATATGAATCTTTTCCTTAAAAAAAAGCCTTTCAATGGCTTCTATCTTGAAATTACACTGAAATTTCCCACTGTGGCTTAAAAAAAATTACCTTTTCTGACTGCACCGTACTGCCTATCATCCCTCAAAGATGCCAATCCCAGTTCTTTTTTTGTGATCTTGATGCTTATATTCTTCTCCCAGATACGAAGATGACTAGTTCCTTCTCTTCATCTAAGCCTAGAGCAAAAGCCACAAGCCAAGAAAAGCCTTTTTTGACCACTCTATCTGAAGTAGCTACATTGCCTGCTTCTGAAATCTTATCTGAGCCATTTTATTGCTCTTCTGCTTAATCTGTCAACTTGGTTACACTGTACTCAGTTATTCATCACCATTTTACCTTTGGAGCAGTTTCTGGCATATATTAGGAACTCAATACACATTTGTTAAATGAGCTAACAAGTATTAGCTTATCAAACTTTGTATCTTTCTTGAGTTGTCATTAATCCAGTGTACCTCATGGTTACCCACCAAATTTAAACTTTTAGAGATTCCCATCTAGTTCTTAAATAAGTAAATACAATTGTACTATATACAATAACTTATTAAACATCAACCAGGTTTCTGCTCTGTGGATGAAAAGAACAAGCATAAACCCATCAAAGTTTCCAATGATGAAAAGAGAAGAATAACACTAATTTTATTGTTGTAAAACTATAATTATTAACTAATTATAATTGCAAAATAATATATCATAATTGTAACCTAATTGTTAATCTAATTGTTATAACCAAATCAACATGTTATTAAGAACTTAGATTCTACTATTATTTTAAAGTAACGTAAGTATTATGAGAACGCATAAAATTTTAAGAATACAGATTCTAAAGTTCTTTCCTATCAATTGTATCACTTGGTACCAACAGAGTAATCATCTTTTTCTGACATTATTTTCAGCCTGAAAGAAAGTGAAGTAAACAAGATAGGTGGATCCTGACAAAATAGAATAAACACAGGGTTTTGTATTCCCTTGAAGATCTACAAGTCACTTAAAAATAATAATAATAATGAGAATATAATCATCACTATTTGCTAAGAAACAACTGTGGATCCAGGTAAAACTAGATCAACTCAGGGTCAATATCTAATATGTACATCTGACTGACCTTAGAACAGTACCTAAACATTTTAAAGCCTCAGTTTTCACTTTTGAAATGGTTAAAATTTTCTTGATAGTTATCAGATTGTGGTATGAGTATTTGATAGATGAGAAGAACTAGAAAATATTCACTGTTGTTTTGAAGGATAATTACATCAAGTCAGATTCTTTAGAAGATCCAATTAGCAGTAAAGGCAACAAGCTGCTCTGAACCAGCTGTTACTTCTCCTGACCAGAACTATTTTGGTTGCTGGGGAGATTTCTGTCCTCCACTAGCTACAAGCAGTGACAGTCTTCCATGTGGGAATCTTAATTTCTAAAGGATTAAAACAAAACAATATAAATTTACACAGTAAACTTTATTATTACTATTTGACATAGAAAACTCTTTATTGCATTTTTTTTGTGGTCAGTTGTGGGGCTTGAACTCTGGGTCTGAGCGCTATCCCTCAGCAACTCAGCTCAAGACTAGCATTCTATCATTTGAGCCACAGCACCACTTCTGGTTTTCTGGTGGTTTATTGGAGGTAAGAGTGTCATGGAGCTGGGTGCCGGTGGCTCATTCCTGTAATCCTAGCTACTCAGGAGGCTGAGATCTGAGGATCACGGTTCAAAGCCAGCCCGGGCAGGAACATCCGTGACTCTTATCTCCTAGAAAACTGGAAGTGGCGCTGTGGCTCAAGCGATAGAGCACTCGCCTTGAGCTGAAGAGCCCAGGGACAGCGCCCAGGCCCAGACTTCAAGCCCCATGACCGACCAAAAAAAAAAAAAAAGAGTCTCACGCACTTTCCTACCCTGGCTGGCTTTGAACCATGATCCTCAGATCTCAGCCTCCTGAGTAGCTAGGATTACAGGCGTGAGCCTCCGTTGCCTGGCTCCAATGCATATTTTATCCACTAAGTTAAAAAATTAATGCCGTTGAAATGTCACCATTGGTCCTGAGCAATAGTTCATAGACATAGCTTGAATTAGGGGAAGGAAGGACTTCATATATAGGGTATGATTTGAACTTGACCTGGAAGGATGGATAAAATTTGCCTCCAGAGAGGTAATTAGGCTAGCCTTACAGCTTGAGTAATTCACCAGCACAAAATATTTGAGACACAAAATATCTGAGAACTCATCTAGATATTTTTTTCTTTCATCTTTATTGATAAGCAGGGGGGTTGCAGTTACCTAAGTAAGGTAATGAATACATTTGTTTTTAAACACTATTACTCCATCCCTCATTTTCTCCCACTTTCCCCTCTCTGCTCCCCTTCCCCCCAAGTTGTAAAGTTTATTTCCAATGTAGTGTCAAGTGAGTATCAATGTTGCATTAGTTCATCCTTTGTCCTGCTGTTTCTGTGGTTCCCTTTCCCTTCCACAGATGGAAAAAACATATACAAGACAAAGGCTACAGAAAACTAAAAGAGAAGGGAAAAAAGAAATAACTACATACAGGACATAACGAGAACCTCTTGTTTCCAATTCTTGGAGTTCGTGTTGAAATGCTTCATTATACATGGTCCTATGCACTTAACAAGTGGGTTACTGAAGTTCCCGTTAAGAATATCATAGACATATTCTAGTTCTTACAAATGAGGGAAACCATGCAACCTACTTTTCTTTTGGTCTGGCTTACTTCACTTAATATAATTTTTCCAGGTCTTTCCATTTACTTATGAGTGGGGCAATGCTAAAACTACCAGCACAACCATGTTCATTGCAGCATTATTTACCATAGCTAAGATATGGAACCAACCCAGATTCCCCTCAGCAGATGACTAGATCAAGAAGATATGGTAGGGGCTGGGAAGGTAGCTCAGTGGTACAGTGCTTGCCTGGCATGCATGAGGCCCTGGGTTTGATTCCTCAGCACCACATAAGCAGAAAAGCCAGAAGAGGTTCTATGGAGCTAGTGGTAGAGTGCTAGCCTTGAGCTGAAGAGCTGAGGGACAGTGCCCAGGCCCAGTGTTCAGGCACCACAACCGACCAAAAAAAAAAAAAAAAAAAAGACATGGTGTATATATACACAATGGAGTTCTATGCTTCAATTAGAAAGAATGTCATCTACATCGTTTTAAAGTATTTAATTTTCTTGCACTTCATTGTTATTGGAGATGGAATATCTTTTTAAATTAAGTTGCATTTTCTGATATTCCATTTATTGACTATATGTTTTAAAAAGGTCCTTTGGCCTTTGTTTAGTTATCAGGAATAAAATAGGCTGGATGTTTGGCCTCATGTATGACTACATATTCAAAAACACTTGCTATTATTTGCATGCATGCAGGCAGTCTGCGTGTAGAAAAGTATCAAGTCAGATACACTGAGTTTTAGGAAAAAAACCAAATTTCAAGCTCTGAGAACACAGAAGTTCTGTAATGGATTTCCAAGAAAATGTGCTTGTTGTCTGCCAGGTGGCAATCTCTGAAGTGCTGTAAGAATGGCCACATAAGGAAAAACACCATGTTCCTCTCAAAGCCCTTAAATATTGCCCAGTTGTTATTTAAAGAGGAGAGACTGAGAGTGAGTATATACTTTGCATGGTCCACCTACACACTCCAGTGGTGGATACAGCCCTGGGAAACACACATACTTTTTGGTGGCTTCACTGAAATATTCCCAAGAACACAATTTCCCTGAGATCTCCTCTCCTGCTCATGGTCCTCTAGAAAGCATCTGTAATGTTTCCTTTCCTCAAATGGAATTCACTTTTAACAAGCCCCGTGTGTGTGTGTGTGTGTGTGTGTGTAATATGTGTAATACATATACAAACATATATCATATCACTCATCACCAATTATGTGTGAAATATTCTGTCAGCTTCTGGGAATATTTAGATATCCTTGGTTATAATAATAACAATAACAATAATAATATAATAATACAGTATATCAGATAAAATAATAAGATAATTTTGATTACAATAATCTCAAGATGTAGTAGGGAACACAATTTTTAAGCTGAGTCTCTGTGGCACTAAATTTTTAAAAATCTCCTTATATCTGATTCAATATAGTCATGTAATACAGAAGTTACCAAGTTAGCTAGAAAGGAAAAAGGCATCCTTTTTGCAAAAGGGGATGGGAAACTCCCCATTCCAAGATTTTCTTCCTTGTAATCGTTAGGGAATGTTATCCACATTTTACTCCTTGCTACCAGCCTCACAGAAAGTAACAGAAGAAAACGTGAACTAGTAGGCTTGGGATGTGGTAGAGCACTTACCTAGCATGTGTCCACAAGGCCATAGGCTCAAGTCCCAGCATCACATAAGCAAATAAATAAATTCATGAACTAGGACATTAGATATACAGATGTACTCTTTCTGGGTGTTGTATTCTTCATGGGACCAATAATTCTTGTTCTAAGTCTCTCTCATCAGAGTTGCTACAGAGGATTATATCAAAATTGTGACCATGGAAGCCACATGGTACCATCCCCTCTCATTTTACCAATGGGAAAATTAGTTTGAGAGAGTGAAAGTGGTTGATTTCACCTGAGGTTAGAACCCACACTTCCTGCCCAAGTTAGGGATCTCCTCTCTCAACAGTGGTGCAGAGTCTGCAGGAAATATGATATATACAGAAACACATTCAGCACAGTTTACATGTATATATGCTTCCATGTCTTCAATCTCAATTTTGAGATGGTCCCTATAATGCACTAAGGGGTGATTCTGCCATTCCTAGTTTATTGCTAGGAAAAATAAAATTCAGAGATCATAATATTTTCCCAATCTCACACAGCATGCCACAAAGACAGAGCCATAGTTCAGGTTTCTTGCCCCAATCCACTGGTCTTGTGAATCCTACACACTGATTAGAACAGGCAGAGAAAGAAAATAATACAATACACAAAACCTGACCTTTGAGGCCACAGAGTATCTGCAAGATGTCATACACCTGGTTTCACTTAGCAGTAGGCTATTGCTTCATCTCAGGATTTTCCCAGTTAATTGAAGCAGACCCATTTACCCAATTCTTCCTCCCTTCCCTCTTGCTTTCACTCTCACTGAGTTGCTTTCCATATGCCTTTCAAAAAGCCTCATTATTTGGACCAACTTATTAAAAAGCAGTTTGACAATGACTCAGTCTAAGAAATAATTACCAGTATTCATGTAGATTTTGTTTCAAATATTTTCATGGCTGCATTGTGTTCAATAACCAGCTCCTGTCCTTGTTTTTGGTTTTGTTTTAAGTTAAAATGTTTCCAGCAATATGGAGTGATTAAATGTATCAAGGTATAAGCATATATTGGAGTTCTCCTCAGCCATGTAAAATTATTTTGTATGGGGCTGGGGTAGAAGCTCAGTAGTAAAATATGTGCTTCACATGGAGGAGGCTGTGGGTTTGATCCCCAAAAACAAAAGTAGGGGCGGGGAAGTTGTACTCATAGATATTGTATGAAAAACCTTTCTCAATTTTTAAAGTGAAAAAAGTATATGAGTCTGGTTTTCTTTTAACAAGCCAAGTTAAACACAGAAGAACACACTAAGGTACTATTCCTAGGTGATAAGATTCTGAATACTTTTAAAAATTCTCTTCAAGTATATTTTCTAATTCTTCTTTAAAGAAACAACATTGCTTTTTTAAAATCAAGAAAGTATGGATTTTATTATGACGTTACGTATCACTGTCCTACAATACTGTGAAATTTGTGAAATTTATGTAATCCCTTTATCTCAATAAAAAATTATTTTTTTAAAAAAAGAAAGTATGGCTTTGACTTTTTTTTCTTTTTGCCAGTCCTGGGGCTTGAACTCAAGGCCTGGGCACTGTCCTTGGGTTTCTTTTGCTCAAAGCTAGCACTCTACTCCTTGAGCCAAAGTACCATTTCCTCTTTTTCTGTTTATATGGAATCAAAACCCAGGGTTTCAAGCATGCTAGGCAAGCACTCTACCACTAAGCCACATTCCCAGATCTGGCTTTTACTTCCTAAAATGGATGTTTCCTGTTTTTATTTATTAATTAATTATTTATTTACTGTGCTGGTACTGGAGTTTGAATTCAGGGTCTCATGTTACCAGCTGGCATTCATAACTGGTGCTCTACCATTTGAGTCACATTTCTACTTACTTTAGCTTTGTACAAATTCATGTGTTCCTCTTCAAAGGACCATGATTTCATCTTCCTGGTGTTCCAGTCATGAATATGAACCTTTGCTACAGACAGACAGAGGCTGTTTCCCAGTGGCCCTGCCATGTAGGCCTTGGGTCCCTAACAAGTCACATGTCACTAGCTCAGTGAGTTCTCAGGCAGTTTAAAATATGTCCAGGCTGGGAAGGTGGCTTAGTGGTGGAGTGCTTGCCTTACATTCATGAGGCCCTGAGTTTGATTCTTCAGCACCACATAAGCAGAAAAAGCCAGAAGTGACACTGTGGCTCAAGTGGTAGACCACTAACCTTGAGCTGAAGAGCTGAAGCACAGGTGAGTTCTAGTTTGCAAGCTTTCTATCTACTATCTCTAAGCCAACGTTTCCATCTTGTCAGTATCATTACACACACACACACACACACACACACACACACACGAGCCAGAATACCTATCCATCTCTTCTCTCTATATATAATCCCCTAATAACTCTTAATCAAAAATTCACAAAAAGAAAGGAAGACAATTTAGGATATGAAATCTCACTAAGGACATTTCTACAATGAGGCAAAGGTCTCAACACAATAACACAATTATGTACCATGCAGTAAGCATATTCCTACCTGACCTAAACATTATATATATTATACACGTTTTATATTTCAGTTATATATGTATGTATATATATATATATTTAACTTCCCTAGCCATCATCAAAAGTAAAGATTACTGTAGTTGCTACTTTACAGATATAGGAAACAATGTCTGGAGAAGTTAAATATCTATAGCCAGCATCCCACAGAACTATCCATAAAGGCTCCCCCAATGTGATGGCTTGTCAGATCATCCTACTATTCTATAGGTGTGTGTAATTCCCTAGAAGAGGCACAAACAAGAATAAGTATTAGTTCTTGAAAGAGCATCTTATGAAACCCGAGTAAGCCACCTAGACAAAAGCAAAAATGATTCTTTATTGAAAGAAAAGATCCTCCTGATGATCCTCGGCAATAATCACCCAGCCATCTCTGACACCACTTTTGCAAGATGGCAGTGTTGGCCATGGCCATGCCAACATCAGAGTTGTTCCTCTTTGGGAGTGGTATCCTCAGGGTCTGACTCTGAGGATACAATGGAGTTGTTTCCCCATATCTTTAAAGCAACTAGCCTGCAGAAAGGTGATTGCATTGTAGTAATAATGTGTGCATTCAGCCATCAGGAAGAACACCTTCCCCTACTACTCCTTTTATGAAGGCTACTTTCATGGACATATATATATATATATATATATATATATGTATGTATGTATATATATATATGTATATATATACATTTATGGACATATATATGGATATATATATATATATATATATATATAGTTGTTGGTGGTGGTGGTCGTGGGGCTTGAACTCTGGGCCTGGGTGCTGTGCTTCAGCTCTTCAGCTCAAGGTTAGCGGTCTACCACTTGAGCCACAGTGTCACTTCTGGCTTTTTCTGCTTATGTGGTGCTGAAGAATCAAACTCAGGGCCTCATGAATGTAAGGCAAGCACTCCACCACTGAGCCACCTTCCCAGCCTGGACATATTTTAAACTAATGTAAGTATTTTAGGACTTGATCTCACCAGGTGCAGTAGTCAATGACTTGGAGAATGTTATAGTTTGGATATTGAATGTCCTGCAAAGGTGCCTATAGTAAAAGCTTGGTCCCCAAGATGATTGTTATTGGAAGATCCTGTGGACCTTTGGGAGGGTGGGACTTCCTGGGAAGTCCTTCCATCACTGGGATGCTGACTTAGAAAGCAACTGTCAGACACTGATCTCTCTTCCTCTTTTGCTTCCTGAACATGAAGGCAGCAATTTATTCAGCGACACCCTTTCCACTGAAAGCCATGGTCTACTCAGCCTTAAACTAGTACCTCCCAAATTGTGAGCTACGTAGCTCACAATTATTATTATCTCAGCTATTTTGTTATAGAGAAGAATAAGGGCTTTTCTTACTCATGTAGGAATTGCTAGAATATTCTAGCAACAGAGTTCTTTGCTCTGTATTACCCGTCATCCTCATTAAGATGCTCTGGCTCCTTGGCCATTAGGTCACCTACATTCACAATACCAAAGACAACTCAAGAGAATTTAACTTCTTTGGTATATTTTCAAGAACACAGTCTGGAGAGAACACATATCTGTTTTTATGTAATTGTGGTACTCAATTTCTGTAGAAAAAGTCTGTGATTATTACTAATGTTAATACATACATCTGTATAGCTTATATCCTTTAGTATACTCTATTTTATTAGGTCTCAGAACAATGATTTTGATATGGATAGGCAGTTATTACGATCCATGTTTTATAGAAGAAAAAGCAAAGATATTTGACAAGAGATAATACAGCCTATTAGTAACTGAGCTGATTCCTGGATCCAAAATGTTTTCCACCATTCACAGAAAAATAAATCTCTCTTTTTTTTTTTTTACTTTCATTTCATGGACCACCTAAGACAGAAGTAAGATGAGAAGGACAAAGAATTCCAGTGCATTGCTTATAGGATTCTTTACCCTTCTACTCCCACAGATTCTAGGTACTTATGTCTAAAGTGGATCTACCATCCTGTGTCAAGCTATCCTGCCCATTCTGACCACTGAAATGACCGAGTGTGACTGGTCCTGCCCTGGGCTCTTCCATATAGAAGCTTTCAATAGCAAGTCTTGGACTTTTCTTGTAGGTAATCTAACTCAAGGAAGTCCAAGTTTCCACTCTGCCTTAACACTCACAGAATTAACAGCTTGTTATAGTTGCAGAGGACAGAGGTAACTTGTTAACTGTCTAGTTGTAATATAACTGAAAGTTGTAAGAGAAAAAAAATAAAACTGTGTTTTTGTAAAGTCCATCATAACCCACCCATATCCCCCCCAAAAAG
This sequence comes from Dipodomys ordii, assembly GCF_000151885.1. Lineage (NCBI taxonomy): Eukaryota > Metazoa > Chordata > Mammalia > Rodentia > Heteromyidae > Dipodomys > Dipodomys ordii. Next base: position 3,892,262 of record NW_012267341.1, read on the forward strand.
ATGTAATTAGAAAAATTCTTGATTTCGAGTCGTTTTCACATCACCTTTAAGAAGTAGGAAGATGGTGGTATAACTATAGTCAAAATGGAAAGTGCCAAGTGCTGATGGCTCACCCCTGTAACCCTAGATATTCAGGAGCCGAGATCTGAGGATTGCAATTGAAAGCCAGCCAAGGTAGGAAAGTCCATGCGACTCTGCTCTCCAGTTAACTACTGAAAAGCCAGAAGTAGAACTGTAGCTCAAGAGGCAGAGTGCTAGCCTTGAGCAGAAAAGCTCAGGTACAGTGGCCAGATTCTGAGTTTAAGGCCCAGGACTGTCACCAAAACAGACAGACAAAAAGAAAAGGGAAGTTGAAATTCTTGTTGCAGTATGAACTGATCCACACTCCACATTCAGGGGCCTTATGGAATTATAACATTATCCAAATTCACTAGAAAAAAATCCTGCATTGGTGCCAGTAATGGATGATGATAGAAACCTTAGCTTTAACTATTTTTCCCATTTTTTGTTTCCATTTTTGACACCATTATTTTATTAACAGCAGTAGCTGCTTTCAAATTACTTTGGGGGCCCTTAAAAATAAGAGTACATTAAAATGACAAAAACAAGCTGAAGCATGCAATTTTCAGATCGGTCAATACTGACAAAATAACAAAATTCCAACAATAGTAACTAACTAAAATGGGCCTTTTCCCATATAAACCCATTAATGTCATTTTTACATTGTTCTCCTAATTTAAAAAAAAAACCTATCTAGTTTAATCAAGTATTATTTTCTCAGAAAAATTTTGAGCATCAGACAACCAACACATCTAGGCCAAAATAATTATCTATGTATGTAAGATAAATTCCTAATAATCTGAAAGAAGAGAAGAAAGAAATTATTTAATTTCACAATTATGGTTTATTTTTTTAAGAATACATACTTTTTGTGCACAACATGGTATAAAGTAATCATTTCAAGTTTAATAAGGTGAGTGAAACACATAGTACAAATGCTTCAGTTCAAAATAAGCCCATGTTACATAATAATGAATTTTAAACACAACATCTCCATGGTAGTCCATTTATTTCAAGTATTTTCTCAAATACTTTGGGTTAGTACATCAGCAATATGGTTTTCTGTATTAACAGATTATATCTACACTTTAAGGGGCAAAGTTGGACTAAAGTCTTACACAACTTTACCACTGAACTAAGAATAAATATGGAAAAATATTGGTCTGGTTCTTTGAAGAGATTTTTTTTATTAGGAATGAGATTTTGAAATAAAGCTTTATGTAAATTTAATACAGTATTCTTGGACATCAATTGCATATAATCTAAAAATGAAAACTCAATGAGTAAAAACAAGGTGTTTATTTTTAAGAATAAGGCAGGGAGTTTCCAAATATAAACAATTATTCTAAATTCATTTCTGTAACCCATCACATACAAGAAACCCAATGCATACACCTCTCCTTCTATACCAGTTTCTCTACTCAGAATGAATCCACAAATTGATGTAATTCCTTTAGAAGTTTCTAAAGTGAACAGCAAAAAATATATAGCCCCGTTGAACAGGGCAAAGTGCTTGGAAACCATACATAAAACAATACAACTACAACCAAGGTTTTTTTAATTTAAAAAATAAAGTCATATTTGTATAGCACTTTTTATTCAAAAAGGTACCAACGTTGTCTAGGCTCCTGTCTATAATCTTGGCTACTCAAGAGGCTGACATCTAAGGACTGTGGTTCAAAGCCAGCCCAGGCAGGAAGCTGTATGAGATTCTTATTTCTAATTAACCACCCCAAAAAGCCAGAAGCAGAGTTGTAGTTCAAGTGATAGAATGCTAATCTTGAGCAAAAAGCCCAGAGACAGGGCTTGGACTCTGAGTTCAAGCCCCAGGATCAGCATACACACACACACACACACACACACACACACACACACACACACACACACACACACACACACCAAAGTTAAAGAGACTAAGATTGGCTTACTCATGGCTGAGGTATATTCATTCCTGCAGAAGAAATACAGGATCTGATCAACAGTAAAAGTTCAATTCAGATAGTTTTGTCCTTCTAGATGAAGTCATTGAAAGAAAATAGTCTCAGGAAAAAAAATACTAAATGGAAATAATTGCAGCTACAGCTATTTAAATTCATCCAACTATCATCATGCAAGTCTTGATGCATTAGTTTTTCAGTGGTAGAGTAGAGTGGGCCCAAAGTCATATGGAATCTAACACTCAGCCCCACTAAATCTGCAAGCAGCTTTTGGGGGGTTTAACAATGAAAATCTTGCCTTTGAAAGAAAGTAACCTGTCCAGGATTTCAGCTGAAATTCTAACCTTTCCCTTAGTATTAGATCACAAGGAACCTATCCCATCCCCTTGCCAGGGGCTACCTTGGCCTACACTCCAACCTTACTTTGATTCCAACGCTGCTCCTCTGACTTTTCCCCAGCCTTCTGTTGGAATATAAACTCAAAATCACCACATCCAAGATGATACAAGTGAACAATATACATTAACTCTAATAGCCTAGAGCCAAACATCTTTACCAGGCCTTACTACTGCCCTCAATGCCGAATAAATGGTTTTCAAAATAAAAATACCAGTGGCCTATTATTCATTCATGTCCTTGTATATTGTGCGTGCGCGACACACACACACACACACACACACACACACGCTGTACTGAGTGCTCCTGCTTGCTAGGAGTTGCTGTGGGTGCACTGAGGATGTAGCAGGAGGTGGAATGGGGGAGCTCAAATTCCTGCTTGCATAGAGCTTGCATTCTTCCTCATATTATTGTCTCCTGAGACCACAGTGGGAATATTCCACTAAATCAACTTATTGCTCGAAAGCATTGAATTTGTATGTGCATAATATTCGCAGGATGGATTCATTCTGTACTTTCATTCTAAGTGCCCTTGTGGTTTTAAAATACATTATGGAAATGGAAGCTGGGGATGTAGCTCAGTGCCTGCCTAGCATGTAGGAAGCCCCGGTTCTCATCTCCAGCACAGAAGAAAGAAAGAAAGAAAGAAAGAAAGAAAGAAAAAGGGGCTGGGAAGGTGGCTCAGTGGTAGAGCGCTTGCCTTGCATGCCTGAGGGCCTGGGTTCAATTCCTCAGCACCACATAAGTAAAAAGAAAAAAGCCAGAAGTGGCGCTGTGGCTCAAGTGGTAGAGCGCTAGCCTTGAGCTGAAGAGCTGAGGGACAGCGCCCAGGCCCACAGTTCAGGCCCCACAACTGGACCCAAAAAGGAAGGAAGGAAGGAAGGAAGGAAGGAAGGAAAGGTGAGAGAGGGGGGCTGGGAAGGTAGCTCAGCGGTAGAGTGCATGCCTTGCAAGCATGAGGCCCTGGGTTCGATTCCTCAGCACCACATAAACAGAAAAAGCCGGAAGTGGTGTTGTGGCTCCAGTGGTAGAGCCCTAGCCTTGAGCTGAAGAGCTGAGGGACAGCGCCCAGGCCCAGAGTTCAGGCCCCATGACCGGCAAAAAAAATTAAAAAAAAAAAGAAAGATGAGAGAGGGAGAGAGGGAAGGAGGGACGGAGGAAGAAAGGAAAGAAGGAAGGAAGGAAGGAAGAAGGGAGGGGAAGAGAGAGGGAGGGAGGGAGGAAGGAAGGAAAAAGAGAAAGAGAAGATGAAGTGCGGAAGAAGAAAAAGAAGAGAAAAAGGGACACTTGAGGGACATAGGATAGGAACATAATATATCTTTATAAAATAAATTACTTAACTGGTTACAAAGAGCATGTCCTGATTTTATAAATAAAATAATTCTTTAAACTTTTCTTTCAAAAAATTTTTTTAAAAACTTTAACTAAGACTGTTCTATAAATGCTCAAAATCCTGAGAGACTAAATTTAAAAAATGGGAGTGAAGCCTCAGAGAATCACTGAATCAAGAGAAGAAAAAAGAAAAAAGTACTGCCTTATAAAAATGCCTTCCTAATATATAAAGAAATAAAAAGTGAATTCATTAGTAGCAACTAACAAAGAAAGGAGATAATCATAAGGCTGAAAAAATGACAGCTGAGAAAAAAGGAATTGGATCTGGGGTAGAGCTGGGAGGGAGGATGGCAAGGCTTCCAACTGCTCCTTGACGCCTCAAGAGCTCTGGAGAAAAATCAAGCCAATCCTGAGAATTCTCAGTAAAAATTTCAAACCCAGTGACAAGCAAACTGTGAATATTGCATAGCATTTTTCTTCCTCACTGAGAGTAGTAGAAACAGATGTAAACAGTTGCTTGAGAGAAACTGAGGAAGGAAAGTGTACCAAAGGCTGACCCTCGCAGAGGTAGAGACTCCAAACTATGTTCTAAGTGGGCATGAGTCTCCAGCCAGAGGTCATCTATGTATCAAAAGAAGATGTTACATATCCTTCCCCAGATGCACACATACACAAAACCAGGCAGTGTGAACACTAAAACTGGTCAACTATGAAAACTTCTTAAGGCAGGGGAGAACCCAACATACCTAGCAAATACTGCCTTAAATGATCATCTCTTATCCTCTTGCTCTTAGGCTGTACAAAATTAATAAATCAATAACTCAATAGACAGACTTTTAAATAGATGATACTATGAGATAGGAGTCTAGATAACAAAAACACTCTAATAGAAGAGGAGAAAATAAAATAGAAACAGAACTGCTAAAGCATGATCAAGATAATCAAAAATCAAATGACATTAATGCAAATATGCACGCACGCACACAGAGGGAAAGGCACATAAATCACTAGCCCAGGAAATAAAATTCAAGAAACAGATATTCCAGCACTGGAGATATGGAAGTGAAAAATAGTAAAACTATTTCTAAAAACAAACCAACAACAACAATGAAGATACAAAAGAAAAGTTCTTCACCTATGCCTTTAACTAAAGAATAGACTAATTGTAGGCATGAGTTAATAAGGTTGATAAAAACAACCAAATGAGATGGAAAAAGAAATAACAGACCCAAGCAACCAAATGGATCCCAAAGTAATAACATAAGAAGTTAACAAATAAAAATACCAAAAGGAGGTCTCTCTGGGTATCTCCCTGTGTGTGTATGTCTCTTCCTAAGAGAGCACCCATACTCTGCTAAGTATACTCCTGCCCTTTTGTACAATTGTCTGCTTCTTTGTTTATTTGTCTGCTTCTTTGTCTGTTTGTCTGCTTGCTTGGTTTTTTACTTAATAAAGCTCTACCAAACTAAAAAAAGCTAGAATAAGTAACAGCCATAGACTTAAGAAATGAAGCAATTAAAATGTAGGTCTAAATATATAAAATAAAGCAAACCAAAGAGAAATTAATAGATACAAGGGATAATGATCAATAATAATAGTTATGATGGTGATACTAACAATAGATTTCTTTAAAGCAGCAAAGAACAAATAAGTGGGAAAAGTATTAAAAGATATATTAAAAGATATAACACAAGAAAATTTCTCTAAAAGCAATCTTTTAAGTAAGTGATTATTAGGTGACAGTTTTACATACTTCACAAACATTGAATCAAATTATGCCAACAATTCTATAATGTATATATACACACAATTATTATTTACATTATAGACAAAAAAATCTGAGGTTTAAAGAAGTTAAGTAACTTGCTAAATTCCTACCATCAAATACTATTAAGCCAGGTTGAACTGAATCTGTCTAGTGAAAAGGGCATCTTGGATTCCACAAATAATACAATGTAAATATTACACTTCAAAATATAATATCAAAGTTGTTTTTTTGGGGGGGGTCCAGTCATGGGGCCTGAACTCTGGGCCTAGGCGCTGTCCCTCAGCTCTTCAGCTCAAGGCTAGCACTCTACCACTTGAGCCACAGCGCCACTTTCGGCTTTTTTCTTTTTGCTTATGTGGTGCTGAGGAATTGAACCCAGGGCCTCTGGCATGCAAGGCAAGCGCTCTACCACTGAACCACCTTCCCAGCCCAATATCAGAGATTTTTTAATCCCAATATTCAGTCAGAAAATGTAAATCACCAATAAAAGGAAAGAATCATGCTGACAATCTTCTCCACAGTAATGTTCAATGCCAGAAAAACAAAGGAGCAATGACTACTTTGCTCTTCTGAAATACACCATGACCTAAGAATAGTATTGCTGCTCAAACATAAAGGCAACATTTCTAAAATGAATTCAATGAAACAGTACCCAGGAACTATGTTCAAAGAAAAGTGTTTACAATGAAATATAGCCAATTAAACAATAAGCCAAATAAAGAACTCAAGAATGGTTAAAAAATACATCCTACATATCAGCACTAAATTATGGTCAAACTTAAGAAATCACGCAGAACTTGATATTGTATCAATAAAAGAATAGCATGCTAAATATCAATAATAAAACACTAAGTGATACAACAATAAATGTCAAAATGAGGGAGACAGAGGTAGGAGGAGAAGGAAGTGTGAAGTTCTCAACCTGAATAGCAGGGAATAAATCAGAACTACCTAACATGGAATCATTTAGGGTCAAAAAGAATGAAACTGTTCTCTAACCTCTTCGTAACATTGAGAGATAATTTAACAAATGATATCTCTTATGATGAAGAAATGTTTATGGAAGTTTAGTAATTCCTTCCATTCTTTTTCTTCTCCTATTTAGGTTAAAATTAAATGTAATAATTTTGTTTAAAAATAGGATGAATACTACAACACAGGCTTAAGAGTAATAATAGATTGTGTACCTGTGTCTGTGGAGGCGCATGCTTGTATCATCCAATTAGTGTTTTATTTATATGTGCCTAGAAATACATTCTTATCATAGACTATTTTGGGAGAGGTCAAAAAATAAAAATAGGGCTCAAACTGTGGACCTTGCTCTACCAGTGGGCTATATCTCTCAGCCTTTTTTGTTTGTTCTTTTTAAGGGACTCGTGATGTAGCCCAGGCTGGCCTTAAATTCATGATTCTCTTTACCACGGTTTCCTGAAGATTATAGGTATGTGATGCCATGCCTGGCAATAAACTATTTTTTAAAACACTGAGGAGCTGGGCACCTGTGGCTCACGAGTACAATAAAAAATAGAAGCCAGCTGGAGTAAGAAAATTTGTGAGACCTTTATTTCCAATTAACCTCCAAAAAGCTGGAAGTGGAGCTGTGACTCAAGTGGTAGAACTCTATCCTTCAGCAAAACAAAACAAAAAAACCCTCAGGAACATCACCCAGGTTCTGAGTTCAAGCCCCAGGACTAGTGTGCATGCATTGTATACATGTACACACATGTGTGCCCGTGTGCACTCACACTCACACAATCACATACTCTTTGGCCAGGCATTGGTGGTGACATATGACTGTACTTCTAGCTACTTATAAGGCTGAGATCTAGAGGATTTCTGTTCAAAGCCAGACAGTGAAATTCTGTGTCTGAAATTACCAGCAAAAACAAAATAATAAAAAAAAAAACAGGGCTAGAGGCATGGCTCAAGTGGTACTCTTTTAAAGCAAGAAACAACAAAAGAAAGAATATTATAGTGAAAGTTAAGAATTATAGCTGGGGGTATGGATTAAGTGGTAGAATGCTGGCCTAGCAAGTATGAGGTCTGAGTCTAAACCAAAGCAAAACATACATACATACATACACACACACACACACACACACACACACACACACACACACACACACGATAATAAATCATAGGTTGGGATGGGGAGCTGGGACTTATAAATTCTCCTTTTTTATATTGTAAAGAAAGATGAGAGGAAAAACAGAGACAGGCATAGAGAGAGAGAATTAAATGTTAAAACATGCAAAAACTGATCCTTATATCTCACTCTGAACCAGAATCAATTCCGAATGGATCAAAGACCTCAATATAAGATCAAATATCCTGAAAACATTGTAGGAAGAGATAGGGGAAACACTAGGGCTCCTTGGCACAGATGGAAACTTCCTAAGTAAAGATCCAGAATGACAACAGATCAAAGAAAGACTGGATAAATGGGATTTGCATCAAACTGAAGAGTTTCTGCATGGCAAAGGACATAACTAGCAAGATAAATAGCCTACAGAATGGGAGAAGATCTTTACCAGATATGCATCAGACAAGGGCCTTATATCTAAAATATACTCAGAGCTCAAAAAATTAAACCCCTCAAAAACAAATCTTCAAAGAAGCAACCGCTCCATTAATAAGTGGGCTAGAGAGAAACTTCTCCAAAGAAGAAATAAGAATTGCCAATAGACACATGAAGAGATGTTTGATATCTTTGGCCATAAAAGAAAAGCAAATCAAAACAACATTGAGATTCCACCTCACCCCAGTTAGAATGACCATTATCAAGAAAACGAATAATAATAGAATGACCATTATCAAGAAAACTAATAATAATAGATGCTGGCTGGGATGTGGCCAAAAGGGAATGTTACTACACTGTTGGTGGGAATGTAAACTTGTTCAATCACTCTGGAAAGCAGTATGGAAGTTCTTCAAAAGACTAAACGTGGAACTTCCCTCTGACCCAGCAATCCCATTCCTAGGCATTTATCCAAAAGATCACATACCAGGCCACAATAAGGCCAACAGCACAACCATGTTCATTGCAGAATTGTTTACCATGGCTAAGATATGGAATCAACCCAGATGTTCCTCGGTGGACGAATGGATTGAGAAAATGCTGTACGTAAACACAATGGAATTCTATGCTTCCATCAGAACAAAGGACATTGCCCCATTCATATGGAAATAAACTTGGAAAAAAATTATATTAAGCCAAGTAAGCCAGACCCAAAGAAACACAGGCTGCCTGGTTTACCTCATTTGTAATAATTAGAATGTGCCTATGGATAGTAAAAGACAAATAATTACATTTGGACATGATTAATTAAACAGGATTCTAAACATTCACACAGTGAAACCCAAGGAGGATATTCTTAGGAGAGGATCACAGGGCTCAATAGCTATGTGTATATGACCATATAAAACGATGTTTATCAAACTCCAAGATGGACACAAGAGGGTTTTTTAAATTGTATTGTTTGCAATTTTTGTTTATTCCCTTTTGTCTCCATTTGTTATTTCTGTATCTTTTTTTTTTTTGTCAGTCATGGGGCTTGAACTCGAGGCCTGGGTGCTGTCCCTGAGCTCTTCCGCTTAAGGCTAGCACTCTACCACTTGAGCCACAGCGCCACTTGGGTTTTTTCTGTTTATGTGGTGCTGAGGAATCAAACCCAGGGCCTCATGCATGTGAGGCAAGCACTCTACCACTGAGCCACCTTCCCAGCCCCTCTGTATCCTTTTATGTAAGTTTATCTTTTATATAAGTTTATCTGATTTGGGGAGGGAAAGGGGAAGCAGAAGAACAGTGGGACAAGGGTGAACCAATTCAGCAGTGATACTCACTAGACACTATGTTAGAAATGAACTATACAACTTGGCAGGTGGGGCGAAGAGGGCCAGGAGGGGAAAAACTGGGAGAGAATTTGGGAAGGAATGACACTGTTCAAAAAGAAATGTACTCATTACCTAACTTATGTAACTGTAACCCCTCTCTATATCACCTTTACAATAAAAAAATTTTTAAGGGATTATCGGAACCCTTCCAAAAGAAAAAAATACTATGAGATAACATTTGCCTATTAGAATGTCTATTATAAAAAAAAAGAATTATATGTTAAGGCTATTATAAGTTAAGCCAATATTCATGTTATTCCAGGTATTCTGATTTCCCGTTAGAAATCAAAATCAAATAGTGCCACAGGGTTAAAAAAATAAAGAATAAAGTTTTTTTTTTCATAAATCACACCTAGTCTTTTCACCTAGGAGTAACTATTGCTACTATCATATAAACATCATACCAGACACTTTTTACCTAAGTGTGAGAATTAGTAGATAGATAGAGAGTTGAGAGGATAGAAAGAAATAATGTTACAAAAACTGGATGAGGGCTGGGAAGGTGGCTCAGTGGTAGAGTGCTTGCCTTGCATGCCTGAGGCCCTGGGTTCGATTCCTCAGCACCACATAAGCAAAAAGAAAAAAGCCGGATGTGGCGCTGTGGCTCAAGTGGTAGAGCGCTAGCCTTGAGCTGAAGAGCTGAGGGACAGCGCCCAGGCCCAAAGTTCAGGCCCCAAGACCAGACCCAAAAAAACAAAACAAAACAAAAAAAACTGGATGAGATTATGCATGTTTTGTATTTAGTAATAGAAATATTCCATGGTCCAAAGTCACATATGGAATTAGTGGCAGATTGGTTAACAAAACCCAGAGTTTGAAATGTCTAGTTTAGTTTCTATATGCTGAAGTATGCTGCTTTTCTAATGCGCGCTCTCTCTCTCTCTCTCTCTCTCTCTCATCTGAGTCAATCACAGTCACACGTGCACCTGGCCTACCTGCCTGGCCATCCTACAACCTCACTAAATCTCACTGACCCATAAGAGGGATTTTTCTTGCCTGGCTAGTCATACTGCATTCTGCCATGGAATGCTTGATAGAGTGACATCAGACCATGGCCCTGAAGTGTAAGGATGAAAAAAATTTCCAAAGGATGGGCAGTTAAGGCCAAGAGGATTCCATGAAGAGAAAAGCTCAGGGACAGTGCTGATTCCTAAGGATAGATGTGGAAATCAGGCAATCACTGGACACAAGAAAACAAAGGATGAAAAGAAGTGCTGCAGAACAGTGTAGAAAAGAGGAAGGATCTGATGTCTACTGTGAGGTCCACAAGAAAGATACTTGCTTACTGGCACCTGGATTCACTGGCAGGTAGATGCATGAGGAATGCAGATCAAATTTAATTCACTAGTAAGGGATGCAGAAACAAGACCAAAAAGTAACTCTTTTCAGAGTCTACATCTATTCTAGCTGGGACAAGATGGTAAATGGCCACCTGAGAGTCGGGCGGCTGAACACTGTTTTGTTTGGGTTGGTTGTTTTTGTTTTGTGGTACAAGAAGTAGAACCCAGGTCCACAGGCTAGATAAGCACTCAACCACTTGAGTCATACCCTCTTATTGTTTCTATTTTCTTTTTGAGTTAGGGTTTCCCTAACTTGGTGCCTGCTGTGGACTCACAATTCCTGAGTAACGAGGATTATAGGCATGAACCACCATGCATAACTCTGGTTTCAATTTCTCATAGAGTGTCTCTGACCCTTTCCTGACTTCCCAGGAAAGTGGAAATTCTTTCTTAGTGGCCAGGTTTGAAGGGAGCCATCCTGCTTTTATTGTGTTGCCCTTCCAAACCAGTCTAATATCACCAGAGATCAATTGCTCTGGTGTGAAGTTTATAGTCTGAAGTCCTTGTGTTTCCTTCCATCCATCGTTCCTGGCTCCTAAGATTCCAATCACAACAGATTCCACAATATTTCCAGCACATACCATGCACCATTACAGACATTTCTCATGAGTTCCAACGGCCAGCCAGGCCTGATGTCATCAAATGATCGTTCAATCAAAACCCCACTCTTCTCACAAAGCTCCCCTGCTCCCCACATCCTGAGCTTCCATCAGAATTAAGCATTCCTTTCTTTCAGACACAGTATTTGCTTATTCGGATTGCCTTGAATTGGCTGTCCCTTAAATCTATCTTGTTTAAACCTGTCCTCAGAGGTAGTAGGTAAGTAAATATGTATTGAACATCTACTGTACTGTGAATGCCAGATGCTTTTAGAGACACCATCTAAACATAGACTGTGTTGTTAACATGTACAGAAAGCTCACACATTACATGTATTCATAAATGTTTGCTGTGTGATTCTATGATGAGAAAGGGGGCTCTGTTTGAATTTTAAGCTATTGCAGAAGAGAGGTCACTAATATGGCTCCTTTGGAGGAGTTGCTGGGAGAAATGAGAAAGGATTTGATCCATCAATTCAATTGGATGGCATATAGACAAGAATAATGAGATAGTTGTTCGTAGGTCCATCTTAAAAATGCCCTAGCCAGAATATGAGATCACTTCCCCTCCTTACTATACCCAGTATCACAACATCCAATATCAGGTCTAGTCAGAGTCACAGATGATTTTAGTCTTACTAGCCACAAATTGACTGAATCTCTGGCAAGATGGTGGCCCTCACTCTGCCTCAGTTTTTCCATATATGAAATAGAGAGGCTGGACTAGACTGTCTCAAGGGTTCCTATCATTTCTGTGAAATTTTTATGGTTCTGTGTTGACTGAACCTCTGCAATATGAGAACTGGTCAATCTTCAGGCCGATTTGCAAACACTAATATGAAGAACTGAATAAACAGGATGATATGAACATCAGCTCTCTGTCTCGTTTTCTCTCTGTCTTGTGTGTATCTCCTCTCTCTGTCTTGTGCATATGTGTGACAGAGTGTGTTTGTGTGTCCTGTGAGTGCTTGCTCTGTGTGTGTGATGGGAGGAGGGGTAGAAGCTGTCAATCAATGATTGTAGATTACAAAGAATTTTTTTCCTGTATTCAAATGGATGCCTATGTAGTGAAAAATATTGCTTGTTTACTCTCCACTAGGAGTTATTATTGTTGTTGTTGTTAATAAACTAATGAAGGTCAGTTTTAAATGCATTACTCTTACAACTGAACATCACTTAAAAATCCACAGGCCTGCTGGGTAGCAGTAGCTCATGCTGTAATCCTAGCTACTCAGGAGGCTGAGATATGAGGACCAAGGTTCAAAGCCAGCACCCCGCCAAGACAGAAAGTCCAAGAGACTCTTATCTCCAATAAATTACCAAAAGAAAGTGGAAGTGGAAGTGGAGTTGTGGCTCAAGTGGTAGGGTGCTAATCTTAAGCAAAAGAAGCCCAGGGATAGTGTCCAGGCCCTGAGTTCAAGCCCCAGTACTGGGGGAGGGGGGGAGATGCACAGGCCTTATTCAATCCCACCGTCAGCATCAACAGGTAAATTCTCTAAGGAACTCTCCAGAAGGACATCCTTTTGCATACATGAATGGATAAATCAGCAGTAGAGAAGAAGCATATAACAGCTGATTTTAATTAGATTATCAGTGAAAGTATACTCCTCACCAGCCTATCTGAATTCATCAATTATTTCCAAAACTATTGATCTGACTGGACTAAACTTCCCCTCAGACAATTCAAGGTGAAAAGGCAGAACTCACAGAGAGAGTGCTTGCCTGTGCACATCATAAAATCAAATATAAGCTGGGTGCTGGTGCTCACATCTATAATCCTAGCTAAGCAGCAGGCTGAGATCTGAAGATCACTGTTAGAAACCAACCCTCTCCCTCCACCCCTGCTTCCAGGCAGAAAAGTCCTTGAGACTCTTATCTCCAATTAACCTCCTGAAAACCAGAAGTGGCTCTGTCGCTTAAAGTAGTGGAGTGCTTGCCTTGAGCACAAAAGCTCAGAGACAGCACCCAAGGCCCTGAGTTCAAGCCCCTCAACAAAAACAAAAACAAACAAACAAAAAATCAACTCCACTCTAGGGGCCTCCATAAAAACCTGAGATCCTTCAACTTGGTGTTGATGGGACCTACCTCATACCTTCACGGATCTTAAGGAGACAGAGCCCTTTGTTAGGCATTTTGGCTGTCATGGAAAAACAAGAATAAACAGGAGTGTCTGCAGCACTAGGCTGAGGATAACTTGCATATTTGTTTACATCAAACCTTGTTACAGCTCTGATACTTCAAATGGGAAATACTATAGCAGCAGTACAATAGCTCTGACTCCATAAAACATATTAGTTTGCTTTAAGTAAAAGAAATATGCTTTGTAGGAAGTTAAAATCTTAAATTTAAACTATGAAAGGAGGGGAGAAATAGAGACAATAATGGATTCTGGTCAGTTGCTCTGGGAAGGTTAGGGGCTGGATTATGCTGAATTCTTAAGTAAAAGAAAATATCTAGAAAGGGAAATGAAAAAAAAAGTAACTAGTGTGCTCCACAGGTAAACTACATATTTAGTGCAAACAAAGAAAGAATGAGGTTCCCTTAGACAGAAGCCACCCAGATAAATAGGACTGGCTAGTTAGCTCTCAAACTAATAGCCAGACCACAGGCAGAGCACAGCCTTGAAATCAATGCTGTTATATCGGTACAATTTGAAAAGAGAGAAAAAGAGAGAGAAAATCAAATTGGTTAAAAAATTTTAAGAAGAAAAAAAATCCCACAGACTATTTTAAAACTTCAATTTTTGTAGAGAATATTTAGTAACTAGAGTATATTCACTATATTAAATGCTTCTCATAAAATCATATCTATGTATATGTTTCTATTTGTTTGCTGACAATTTTCCCCCAAAATAATATTTCCTTGTAATTGTTCAATGTATTAATTAAAATACAGTCAACTTCTTGTTTGTTTTTTTCTTTTTTTTTTTTCTGAGAGGACAGCCTTCCTTAAAGTTGTAATCTTTTTGAACTTAGGACATTAGAAATGATTACTATTTCTTCAAGGGCTGTGTATTTATATAGAAATTAATATTTTTTAAGTTATCCAACTTTATGACTCAGAAAGGCCTTAATCCAATTATCAGAATGAAGGATGTATTGACCTTTCCCATTTCAAATGCATCCTAGTTTGTAAAAAGTTATATTGTCCAGAGAGCACAAATTTATACATTGCTGACAAATTTGACAACAGTACAGTTTAAAATAAACCTGATAAATCAATCCAAATATTTCCTAAATATAAATTTTGGCCTTTTGTTCAAGTGCTCCTGCAAGAAGACAGTGGTACAGAATTTCATTTGATTTCTTAGTTACTATATGTTTAAATCTACTTTGGACAGTTCAGTTTCTTATAGTTAGATTTTTTTTTCTCCCTGCTTAAAATTTTCTTTTTAAAGTTATTCTGACTTTTTTTCTTTTCTTGCTCTTTGGTAATACTTTTTAAAATTGAAATCATCCTACAAAATCATATTACAATTATATTACCAGCTACCTTCCTTCCAAGGATCTCTAGTAGTTTGCAGAGATAACAAGCAGCTTCCTTCCTCTTTTCACAGGATTTAGAAATTTGACAATTTCATTGTTTTTACATGATACTGATGTTAAACCATTCTAGACAGCTCCTCTCCTAGCTCATAGTTAGAATTTCCTCATATTCAAGGCTGGAGATTAAAATGTTATTTAAAGATATCTGTGTTTAGTATTGTCAGATATAATCATAAAATTTTCTAACAAGCCAGGAGGCCACGTGGGTTCTGAGTTTTGCTTCAGATTTGAGGTAACTTACTTTGAAGAAAAGACTAGCCTATGTATAATAGATCATCAGTATATAGTTTGTTAATAGCAAATTGACTTGACTTTGATTTTAAATGAAACAGAAAAATTCATATCTTCTAGCATAGTGGACAGCCTGTACCAGCACAGGACTGTGTTTTCATGTTAGATTACCTTCAGATACAAAAGTACCACCTTCGAAGTGAGCTAGAATCTGTGTGTGTGTGTGTGTGTGTGTGTGTGTGTGCAAGTGCACATATGCAAACACAAGAGTCATCAGTAAACTAACAATTTTCCAGGCTAATGTTAAGCTCACAGTTGCAGGGTATTTTCATCCTATCTCTGAAGTTGGGATATGCTTCCTATATTCTCCTTACCCTGTCCTGAGTTACTTCCTGGCTGCTGACATATTTTTCCAGGATATCCTTCATTTCCTGTGGATATTCTGAGAAAACAGTCTCCCTCCTCTCTACCTTGAAAATGTATATTAACATCCAAAAGCATGTGACATTTAAAAAAACCCACACCCTAACTCTCCTCAAAGAAAAACAAGAATTAGCAAGCATCAATTTCCCTTCCTATCATAATACCTCCACTGAAAAAAAAAAAAGGAACTCTATACAATGAATTTTCCCTATAAGGATATATTTTCACAGCCAATAGGAAAATAGAAAAAAAATGTAGATGGAAAAATTATTATTATTCCAGAATCCAGGTTATCATGCACCCACACACCCACCCACACCCACCCACATCCACCCACCCACACACACACACACACACACACACACACACGGTCATGGGAAAATGTACCCAGTTCTACTATACATTTCATTGTTTTAATTATGTCACATCTCTCCCTTTCTTTTTCTGAGCAGACAACAAACTTAATGCAACAGGTGGATTAGCACAAAATAGGAAGAAGACTTAAGGATTTGTGCAAATCAAAGGAAAATTAATTTGAGCAATTCTGAGCAGGTTTGTATATGTTTTAGATAGTTTTATTGAGTTAGAATTTTTTCTGGAATTTTTCATAAATTTAATTAATTCTATAATATTACTTCTCAAGCAACTGTCACAATCTACCATTTGAATTTATTATAAGACCCTCCAGCATAAATAAAAAAAATTCTTGCTAAAAAGCAAAGCAGTAAAATTTACTGAGTAAATAAATAGAAACTATTTAGTGTTACATGCAATCCCTTTGAAATTATAAATATTACAAATAAAATAACCTATTTTGATGTGGTATGTCAAGGTTTATAAATTATATAATCTACAAACATATTCAGGAAAGAAAAATAAGGATGAAATCAGCCTAATGCTAAAACAGAAACTCTTTCTAAAATTGGTCATAAAAAAATGCTTTCAGTTTAAAATTCTACCTGGAAAAATATTTTGACCAAAAGGTCTATTTCTAACAAAAATTTAACAAGAAAAGAAATCCTATTTCCAAATTAAGGGATAAATTTAAGTAACAGAAGGTGGGGCATCTCCCCCTAAATAAGAAAATTAATGAATTACCATGTAATTCTGTGCAAAATTAGATTCCTATGTGTCATATGAAAAGTTAAGATGTCATGATCATGAATAAAATAACCTCCTGATACAGTTTAGCTTTGGTTCAATGATGATTTTTTTTTAACTAGGATGAATTACTTTTAGTAATTATACAAGTTGAATATACAGATAACAAACATACAAAAATTGAAACACACAAAAAAATTTCATCTTAAATTTCAGGTTAACTGACAGGTAGCTTACTGAGAGACAACATTTTAAATTATAACATAAAAAGCAAGTATATAGTTCATTTTTAAAAGGTTCTCCTCCTTTTAAAAGACATTTTCTTTTCTCCCAGTATTTCAAAGCACCATTAAAAAATAAATTCAAAAGCTAACAGCTAATCTTAAAAAAGAAAAAGCAATGCACAAGCATTTGTACTTTCAGAATCTCATTGTCTGCTGTTTGGTGTGATAGCTACTGTTTTCAGACTAAATAATATTTAAATGCAGATATTTTCTGATGTAAAACTACCCAAGACAGGCTTTTCTGAACAAACTTCCTAAGGGATAAGTTTGAGAAGGGAATATCTTCATTTAGAGGGTTTTATATACCTAAAAATTCAGGAAAAGATTACATTAGACATCTATCTGCATAGCAGTTTACAATGTTTCCTTAAATGTTTGTTTTATAAGCAATGCTGAACAAAGTTTAATTCAGGAAACTTAATAAAAATTTTCTTTTAGATTTTGATTGCAAATGGAAATTTCTACTCTCCATTACCTGCTTATGTTTACATTTTTAAAAACTAGACACAAAAATGTTTACTGGCTGAAAACTGTTGTCTTTTTATTTAAACGTTAGTTTCTTTAATGCGATGCTAAGGTTCAGAGCTGGTAGAAAGCTACAGAATAAAAATTTGGTGGGCTGTATCTAATTCATCCCTTCCTTTTAAATTAATTAATTTACTTACTAACCCTTAATCAGCTAAGAATGCCAGGACTGTCTAGACAATTTCATCTGAGTTGACAGAACCCCCCACACCTGTATTACAAAGGGTTCTGCTGTTTTTCCTTATCCCTGACCCCAGTGCTCTTGCTAGCCTCCTTCAAAGAGGGAAGAAGACTTTGTAATTAAAAATAATATATTCTACTTTCAAAATAAATATGGAATTGTTGTTTTTTCTGGGTTTTACTTGTAGGGCACATCTAAAAATTTTATCTTCAAGATTATCATGACTCCCTTTGGAGGGTTAACCCAGCAATTTGCCAGCTGAAGTATGAAAGCCTTGATCTAGAATAAACCACTGCAATTTTGCTGATCAGAATCTACTATGTAGAGGCTGAGAAGCCCTGAGAAAATTCCTGCAGTACTGTCACCATTTGTCCAGCTCCACAGTGGGGCCACTCCCAATGCACAACGTCTAAAAACTCTTGGCATGATCCAGACTCTGGTAGGGATGAACTCCTAGACCCTCACCTTCATTAGGACTTCTAGTAGCTTTACATCCACCTTTCTGCTTGCTTGTTCCTCCTTCACTCCCTCCTCCTCCTCCTCCAACTCAGGTAGCACCTGTCTTATCTAGATGTTTCATCTAGTCCTGGGCCTGGAGGGTCTTGACAATAATAACATATATTACCAATGGATGTTTCATCTTCCTGATGAGACAAGTATTTTGATAGCCATATTTTACCAGTGATGAGAGCCAGAGACATGTCTTGCTCAAGGAATGCAGCTGATGAACGTAATACCCATCAGAAAACTAAACTCACTGCTCTTCAAAGCCTGTGAGGCTCCATGCTCCCTGAGTGTGCCTCCTTCCTTTCTCAAGGATGCTAAGAGATGGCAAGACCACTCTCTAGGCTTACATGCTCTTGTGTTTTTGTTTATGACGTGTGTGTGTGTGTGTGTGTGTGTGTGTGTGAGAGAGAGAGAGAGAGAGAGAGAGAGAGAGAGTGAGAGAGGGGGGGAGGAAAGAGGGAGGGAGGGAGGGAGAGAGGTAGCTAAGGAGGACGCAATGGGTAGCCTCTGGGATTAAATGCATAAAAGTGAAAAATGAAGAAAGGAATGTGGGAAAGTCTCCAATGTTTATGAAAACAAGAAGAAGGAGGAGAAGAAAAAGGAGGAGGAGGACGAGGAGGAAGAAGAGGAGGAGGAGGAGGAAGAAAGGAAGAGGAGGAGAAAATATAAATTACAAAACATCTTTTTCTTCTCCTTGGAATGGCCTCCGCCATTGTTTGGTTTGGGATACAAATGGTAACCCTAGGCCCCCACCCCCACTTTTTTCTAGTATTAACCAAAAATGTAGAGGCCACATTCAATGTATTCTACAATCACACCTATAATTTTCAGCCAAACCCTTAAAAAGAAGGAAGAGAGTAAGGATTTTTTTCGGGGGTGGTGGTGGTGGTGGTGGTGTAGATGAGTTACTAGAAGAGATGAAAAGACTTCTATTCTGAAAAATGAAGCTGGAAGAAGGAAAATAAGAAAGATAAAATTTGAATGATAAAAAGGTAAAATACCATTTATGGCGGCATCTTATTTCCCCTATATTCTGTGATGGAAACTGCCTAAACTCTGAAATGTAGGACTACATATAATCTGTATGGAAAAAGTGATTAAGAAGAATTTTAGATAAACTTTTTCTTCTGAAAAAGAAAGATCAAAGGATACAAAAGAAAGAGGGAAAAAGGAGGAAAAAGTAAGAACAGAGATTGGTAAAAACAACTGTGATTTTTTAAATGAACATGAAAGCAAAGAATTAAAGGGTGAAATGAAACTAGGGACACAGAAAGTAAAAAAAAAAAAAAAAGACTTTCCTATCAGCCCTTTTGATTTGCTCCCAGCCGGGTAATCCTGAACACTGGCAGGCTGTGGGGCAAATGGACAGATGCTTCTAGAAAAGATTATCTTTTATCTGTCAGTCTGGGAAGAGCTCTGGTCCTATGGCTGCTAATTCTATGATCTAAGCCTTGTATGACGTTCCTATATATGAGGTTAGCCAGAGAAAAACAAAAACAAATGTCCATTGTAACAGTAATAATAATAATAATGGTTAACATTTATTAAATACTGATTAGGTATGAAATACTTTGCATGTATAACCTCATTGAATCCTTACCAGCATGTTTTGGAAGAGGGAATGATTATTTTCCTCATTACACAGTTGAGGAAATGGAGAAAGTGAAAAGGACCTCTTTGTATGCGTTTTCCTACACTTTTGCCATACCAGCAGCAACCTGCTGCTTTCTTCCTTAAGCAGAAATTCACACTCTGATCCACCCTCCTGCAATCTAACGTGAAGATTCTGCGGTCTGAGGTCCTTATCTGATACTTTCACAGGTGAATCTGGCTATTTAGCACTACCTGGAAGACCATCTAACAATCCCTTGAAAGTCCAGTTTGCATTGCTATCTGATCAGTGCTAAAGTCAGGCCTGAAATGAAAAGCTCAAGCTTTCCTTACTGCAAGGAAGAATTTTGAGACTACTGAATGCAAGGAAACAAAAAAAAGTCTGAAAGACTCAGAATCAGAGTAAAACTGTGTGTGTGTGTGTGTGTGTGTGTGTGTGTGTGTATGTGTGTGTGTGTGTACCAGTCATGGAGCTTGAATACAGGACCTGGGCTCTGTCCCTGAGCTTTTGCGCTCAAGGCTGGCACTCTACCACTTGTGCCACAGCTCCACTTCCAGCTATTTTGGTGCTTAAATGAAGAAACGTCTCATGGACATTCTTGCCTAGGCTGACTTTGAACCACGATCGTTAGTACATTGTCCTTTCCAGGTCCGTTTCAGACATCTGTTTTCTCCTTCATTAAGACCTCAACAGGACAGCCTGTCATAAAGGCTTTGCTGTGCCAGAAGCTGTCAGTTTACCAACCCAAGAGAATCAGAAATGGACTGGTCTTTCCTTCTCAAAAAGTCTCTTGATCCTGACTGAGATTTCCCTTGGTAGTCAAAAACATTCAAGCAAGTCCATCTAAATTTACTACAAGCCCTGATGTTATGATCTTCCCTATCCTGTCCAAGCACAAACCTTTCTTCCAAATCATAAATCTTGGGCCAAGAACACAAACCTAAAAGACAAATGGTGTCTAAAATGTTTGTGGGATCACGTTGAGTTTGATCATCAAACTTCCTATTGGTTTTTGCCCTGCCATTCTATTTCTGCCTTACATCTCAGCCTGGTTAGCTGGTCAGCTTTTGTTCTAATTATTTGCATTATTAAGTACCCAATACTTGTGCTCTAAACAAGGGCATCAAAATCTCTCTCTAAGAGAGAGTGAGCAAGTGAGCAAGCCAGAGAGAGACAGAGAGAGACAGAGAGAGAGAGAGAGAGCATGCACATGCAACAGTAATGCTAAGAAAAGAGGGGGAAAAAAGAGCAACCGAAACCAAAGATTTCACCATGCTCCTTAACCTTGAGCTTTAATATTGTAAAATGTAGAAACAAGATGAAAAACTTTGAGTTTGGTATCCTTGGAGGAGGGTGGGGAGGTACTTAGAGAAGTCATAGAAATCCCTAAAATTATTATTTATAAAACCATTTTTTAATTTTCTTTTTTTGTTGGCAAGAAAGTCCACAACTTTCATCAGGTTACCGAAGGAAAAATAAAATTTTCTATCTCTCCAACATCTAGAATAAGACCTGATACACACTATAGAGATCCCAATAAACTTTTGTTGAATAAACATTCAACAATTGTTGAAGAAAAATAAATGAATGTATGGAACCTCTCCAAATCATCTAATTTATAGACAGAGCAATTGAGACCTACAAGAGATAAAATTACCTCTTCGAAGGCATAAGCCTAAAATATCAGAACTGGATACATTGATTCTTTCTATTGCTAGTAGATATATCTATATCTAATCTTTTAATTCTTTCTACTGCTAGATATTCTTATTCTGCTTTCTTTGAAACACATTTGAGTCTTTTATTTTTTTATTAGTCTAAAATTTGAATCTTTTGCCCCATATCATTTTCTTCTTCCTTGTGTGTCTTTTTGAGCAGTGAAACAAGCCTTTTTTTTTTTTAATGCAGTTGGAAATCATTAATGGTTCCCTCTCCTTAAGGGGAGATAGGGAAGAGAACAGAACCAAAGTCCACAGAAAAGACCACCAGACCAATTTGTTTATGATAGCTCCCACAGTTAAGAATGCTGGTCCTGTGTTCTGAGGATGTGGGTAATTAGCATCTGAATGGCTGTCATTGGTGGAAATAGGTGAAGTTGAAGTTGTGAACTTAGACTGGGGGTTGGCAATAAATCTGAAGTTTAAAACTGAACATGCCAGGCACCTGTCCTGCAAGCAGTCTTTCTATAGCATTCTAAAAGAGAAGGCATAATCCTCATCAACTAACCAGGCAAACAAACAAACTAAACACATAAAACAACAATAACAACAACAACCAAATCCATGAGGGACAAGGATCCAAGAGATCCCCCCTTTCTGCTAAAAGTGCCATGGTCTGCTTGTTTTAAGAGAGATAATAGGAAAATTCAAACTGGACTTTACTACCCTTTTAACAGTTCAAGATTGAGCCCAGCAGGCAAGAAGGGGGAAACTGGAAGTGACCTCCAGAAGAAGAGAGAGGGAGAAGGGCCTAGGCCTCACAGAGTTGCTTCATGCTAGCTGAATTTTTGAAGGAGACCAACACTGGGATACTATGCGAGGTTCTTGTGCTGTCAGAGGGAGATGAGAGCTGTACATAAACCACGAGAGAATCCTCTAATATGCTGACTCCTAGCAGACAAGACTTTCTGTAAGTAGCCCCCTTCTTTGAACCCAGGTTCCCTAGAGGCAAGAATCTGTTACGACATCCTGAATCATGTTTATGCATGATCTCTATTATTTAAGTAATAATAAGACAGCTTTAGTGAATAAGGAAAGAATCCAGAGTAGACAATACACATTGTGGGTTGGAGATTCAGTGTGTGTCCTTGATAAATGTCACCTAACCTCTCAGAACCTGTTCCTTGGTTTACAAAATGAAGAGATTGATATATATTAATATCTGAGTCTTTCCAGTTTTTGCATGCTATCTATCAGATGTAACTTTGAAGTTTATTCATTCATGGATTCTTCAAATATAATTTAGAAGAGATTACCCTTTGGACAAGAAAATTATTCCTCCACACTATCGTTTTCTTAGATGTCCTCATAGTACAGCTGGGATATCAATTAAGAGGAGGAAGGAGTAGATTGTAACCTCTTGGAACTACCCATCATGCTGTAAACTTCAGAACTTTGTATCCAAACAGAGTTTAGAAGAAGTTAAGTGCAGCCCAACAATTCATGGCTTCATCCTCATCCTTTATTTGACCTGGTTTGAGTTGTACCCTTAAAACATAAAACTTAAAAAAAATCTATGTGGTAATCATTTAATTAAGATAGTAAATATTCTGTTCTATAATAAGCTGAGATTTTCAGTGAAATGGACTCTTGTTCTGCTTTAAGCCTGGGGTTTTTGTCTAAGGTTTCTGGCAGCTTCATACATTTGGCTCACATGACAGCTGAGGATTAGACAGGTAGCTTGGTTTCTTCCTTCCTCGTAAATCTAATAGCCCTGGAGTTCAAAACTCTGCCAGACTCTAAACTGAATTCCCCAATAAGAATCACACTATGACTCTGAAGCTCAGAAAGGTAGCTAAACAAAAGCTCCATAGCAAAGGATTTTGCTGGTTAACAGGAAAAAAAATATATATTTAGAGTTCAATGCCTTAACCCCTCAAACAAGAGAAAGAGAATGAAAGAAAGAAAGGCATTAGCCTAGAACTTTCCCATCCATCCATACCCAACTCAGGTTAAGAAGATGTCAAGACGTCACTCAATGTTTTGGTATCTTCAGATTAACTGACTTCAGATCCCTTAATTTTGCCTCTCCCAAGGTGGCTGAACATGGTGCAGAAAGAGAAGGGAAAGGGAAACAGTGGAGCCCACTGAGTAAGGCCTTTGTACCTTAGGGTCTGAGTAGCTTCTGAAATTTTGTGTCCACCTGTTTCCTACAGAGAGGACAAGAGAGGAAGTAGGCCTGCCTCCTTTGGGACTGTGTCTTTCCTCATAACTTCTGTGACGAGTGGCTTTCTTTGCCTAGAGCTAAGCTTTTGAAGGCGGTGGCCAAATACTGGATCCCTGGTTTACTGATGTCATCACCAAGTAAGGATTGTGTTTGGGGGCTCCAGGAGGCTGCCTAGGCAGCCATAGGCTGATGGTCTCTTTATGCTCACCTGGGACTCCTGAGCTCATCCCTGCAGGCTCTTCAGCTTCGGTGACCTCGGACACCTCTTCCCTTGGTGGCCACCCTCTAGGCAGACATCCGGGTGTCAGGATGGTTTGATCACCTGAAAGGGTTAAAAGATGGATATGGTTACTTGGCTGTCTGGGAAGGAGAAGGGGAAAGGTTGAGAGCTGGGATTTATTTTTTGCAAGGCATGGGGGCATTGATGAAAAGAGAAAGGACAGAGGAGCACATCTGGTCCCTGAGCCGTAGCCAGCATGCATGCTAATGCAAGCAAAGTGCTTTTCAGAGATGCTCCTGGAGCCCTCAGGTGTGAGAAGTTCCTGAGAGAGAGGAAGGTCCTGGTCTGACCCTGCAGCAAGTCTGCCTAGAACATGGGAATCAATCCCTGTCTTTGCCTCCAACCTGGAGTAGGTAAAGAGAGAGACTTGAAGGAACCGCTGGCTCTGCAAAGAGGAGAGAAGGGACACTGGGCTCAAAGAAAGGGAGGAAACCTGGCTCCAGCTTCGGGAAGTAGAGGAAGAAGCGGAGAGGGGACGTCGTTGAATGGGGAGAGCTGGCAAAAGAGGGCAAACAGGATGGCTTAGGCTGACTCAGGTCACCTCCTCTCCCCCACTGGGGGCAGGTGACCCGGAGGGGGCCATATGACCCTTCACCTCTTCCCTAGCTCCAGAGACAAGCACTGGCCTTGATTTTTTAACTCTGGCAAAAGTTAAGCTACTTAGTTGCCTGAGAGACCAGGCTCCCCAGGGACGTCCCTAATACTTTCCCATTCCCCCTAAAGAGTAGATTGGGGTTGAAGATGGGACTGTCACCTCACTTTACAGAGGTCCTGGAGGTCGGCATGGAATGCCAGTGTCTGGAAGTTACCATAAGGCCCCTAGCTTTTCTGACAAGGGTGTGCCATTTGAAGACTTAGAGAGGAGCTCCCTTCCCTTTCCGCTCCTTCCTTAGCAAAGGGAAAGTGAGGCACAGGGGCGGGCGGGGGAGATCGGCTCCCACTGGCCTCTGGCTGGTGTCACCACTCCAAGGAGGGGAAAGAAACTGCAAGAAACCATCAAACCGCCACCGAATTTCACTTATCTAGAAAGAAAAGGAGAAGGGGTCCTTTCCCTCCATCCTACCACAAAGAGAGCCCTCTTTGCCACAAGCCCCCATACCCGTCCAAAAAGAGTGGGGGGGGGCCGAAAGTGAACAGCCTGAACTTCAAGCGACAGCCGCCAGCAGCAGCAGCAGCAGCTTCGAGGCAAGGCAGCAACAGTTGTCTGGCAGAGGCGCTGCGAGGCAAGGGCTCGCTGTGGCGCTGCACGATGCCGGCTTCCGCTGGGTGCTCCTGAGCCCTGGAACCCCAGCCCCACATCCAGCCTCGGTGGAAGACATGGAGGGACTTGGGGGTACAGGAACCCTGAGCATCCTGCTCACCGGTTGCTCAAACCCATCCATGCAAGTTCACTTCTCTTAGGTCATCTTTTCTCCCAAATGTGTGAAGACGCAAGCTTTTGGAGAGGGAAGGGCTTTCTGGCTGGGAAGAAGATAGAGGGACATAAGGAGCAAAAGACAAAAGGGAAGGAGAGGGACACAGGGGTGAAGCTATTTTTAATCGACCGTGATTCTTGTGCCTCTCCTCGGAAGAGCTATCGCTCCACAGACGGCCCCAGGTGAGAGGCGGAAGGAAACCCCCCCCAGAACGTTTGCTTCTGCTCCATCTCCTGGGCATCTCTTAGGGACTCTTTTACTCTTCCAGAAAATACATGTGTGGAAGGAAAATCTTCTTTATCTGTGGTGGGGTGCTATGATTTAACCCTGGAGTTTGGAGTCCTCACCTACCGTGCTTTCTTGCAGACTGAGCTAGGACTGACTGCCTGTCTCGAATGCTTAACACTCCAGGGTCCTTTTCCTGAGATGAAGGTAGCTAGAGCCTGAGTGTTCAACTGCAGAGCGAATGGTGGGGGTGAGAAGGGAATATCTAGTTTGTTTAAAGAATGATGGTTGGGATGCGGGAGGGAAATTCAGGCCCTCCCCCGAAAAATAAAAGGGGGGGAAAGCTGCGTAGCCCTGGAGTCTCGGACTCTCAGATCCCTAGATACATCCTGTGTCCACTTTTATTCCAGTGTGCATCAATGTGTGTCTGTGTGTCCTTCTGGCCTGGTCCCTAAGGCCAAGGGCATCATCTAGCAGGGTTTCTAACTGGTGAAGGACACGGGGCACAAAACGTGGTGCAGGCCTGATTTGTGCCACTTGTCAGCGAAGTGGTCACGACTGCAATGGATGGAGGAGGGAGGGGGGAAACCCATGGACACCCCCTAATCCTGCAGCTTGCCTTCCTCCCCAACACCGGGAACCTTAGAGGCCAGGAGGAGGCCGCTGCTGCTGCTGCTGCTGCTTCTACTAAGCTGCTGAGTCCGGTACAACCGCAGCTCTCAAAAGCTCTTTCCCCGAGGGTTTTTCCCACACCCCCTCCCCAGTTTTCTCGCCTGTTTTTACCCTCTTCTGTGCTACTTAGTTTTGAGGGGGGGGGGGAAAGAGAGGAGATGCTGGGTAACCAGCCTGCAGAACGCCTGGAATTAGGTTGGAAGCCGGCGCGGGAGGAAGACTCCGGGGAGCGGGCGGTGCCTGGGTGTTTTCCCTCTTTTTTTTCCCCCCCGGAGCTACCGAATTCACCGCGGCTGGCTCGCCTCACCTCCTCCCGAGTCCCGCGCCCCGGCGGCACTGGGGATGCTAAGGACCTACCGCCCCTCCCTCAAGGGCTTCCCCACCCCCATATTGCAGAGTCTTTAGGGTCAAGTCCGACCGACCATCCGTAGCCGGTCCTAAACGGATTCATAGTCTAGATGGAGAAGGCACTCGGGGACCCCGCGTCCAAGCCCCTCTCCTCGTGTTTTCTATGTGTGAAGGGGATGATCTGGGGGAGGGCGGAGGGCAGCGTGTGGGCAGGGGCTGGGGGGAGGGGGGCCGACACAACTTCTGTAAACTTTTATTGTATGGTGGCTTCTTCCCACTTCTCCGAGAATGCCCGCGCCCCACCCGCTCCCGTTCATCCCCACCCCCACCCCACCCCTTGATACAAAGTGGATTAAAAAGTTGGGGGCGCGAGGTGGGGGTGGGATGGGGGAGAGAGAGAGAGCCCGCTAACGACGAGGGCAACCGAAGGCTCGGGAGTGCGGAAAAGACATCGTCGGTGTGTGTGTGTGTTGGGGGGGGGGTTGGTGGGAAGACTGGTTCTTCGGTGGGAAGTGTGGGGGTTTGGGGTGGGGGAGCGGTGGGGAAAGGCTGGGGGAGCCTCGGCTGGAGCGGCTTGGGGAAGGAGCGGGCTTGGGGAGCTCGAGGATCGCTGCTGTCTGTTCGTCTCGACGAGTGCGCCCTCCGCGAATGCTTTTTGGGGTAAGGGCTTCCGGCTATTGAGTTATGTACAGCAAGCCCAGACCGCAAAAAGATTCGCGAAGGGCAGAGTCTTCTGCCGGCTTCTGCGGTCCGCCGCCGCCGCCGCCGCCGTCTTCTGCCCAGGATGTCTCCGAACCCCGAAGTCGAGTAGGCTGGGTCTCCCCGGGGCGCGCACCGGCGCCGCTCAGCCGCCCCACACCCCGCGCGCCGCCCGCCGCTCCCCGCGCCCCTCGACCCAGCCCTCTTATTATTTCTCCCGCGATCTCCCTAAAACCCAGCCCTGGCACAGCCGCGAAAAGAGGTGTGTGGAGGTCTAAGCTCGGAACGGGGATCGGGGATCCCGGGAGCCCAGCCTCCACCACCTCCTCCTTCTCCTCCTCCTATCGCCTCAGTACTCGGAGACTCTCTGCCTGCCGGTCCTATCGCCCCTATTTCCCTCATCAGGGTTCTGTAGCCCTGGCTACAAGGTCGCAGGATCTCCGAACAGGTACACTTCAGATGCTCTCCACCACCACCGCCCCCCCAATCTCCTCTTCTCCCTCCAAGTCCCTCAGCAGAAGCTCCAGCCGTGACTACAGGCGCTGCGTAAAGAGAAAAACTCCCCCAGAGCACTAAATAAATACAGACAAGGCCGCCAGCTCATTGGTGTGGACTAAAATCGTCACCCACCAATCAGAAGACAGCTCACATTTCCCTTTTTTTTTTCCAGAAGGGGGAGGGAGAAAAAAATATTTCCATTTCTAATTATTCAACAAAACCTAGACTGGAACACATTAAAATATTATTGTTGGGGGGGAGCTATCTATGACCCCCCCCACATCACCACCACCACCACACCCCCCCAGCCCCAGCCCAGATGAAGAGGGTGGCGCGACATACTGGGAAAAGGGCTCAGGAGAGCGACCTCTCCCCTTGGGACGCAAGCCAGAAGCTCCAGACGGAAAATGGCAGGCAAAGATGAACATAAAATAAACCCAAACTCCACTTTAGTCAGCTTATTTCTAGAAAATGAGAATTTCTCAACTCTCAGTATTCCCCCCCCCTCTTTCCCGAAAAAAAAAACAAAGTTCTAAATGCTCAATGAGAAGGGTGAAGCTCTTCCCTCCTTGAAACCTGCCCGACATGGATATGAGAAAGGCCTTTATTTTTGGCCTCCAGTGTCCTCTCATTCCTGCAGACCCTCTGTTTTTTCTACCCGTTCTGCAGAATGTTGGGAGAACAACAAGGGGCGAGCCTCTACCATTGACTGCCAGCTTCCACCACCGTGGTCTGCAGGAGGAAGAGAGGGAGGATTCCCCAACCCCATTCTACTCATCCAAACGTCGATGGGCGCACTGACCCCCTTTCCCGTCCTCTTTTGCCAGCCCGTCCCATCTCATTAAAGTCAAAGAAGGAAGTGATCAAATGGACGCCTGTGAACACAAACTCCCACCCCCCTCCTTCCCCTGCCCGTTGGGGGAGGGGAATACCTAAGCGAGGGTGAGATCCTGCATACATTGCAAGAACTTAGGTGGGAAAGTTGCCTTTTTTTTTCTGGTCATCCTGGCATCGACGTGCAGGAGGGCGCACGCGCGCGCGCGCGCGCACACACACACACACACACACACATACACACACGCACACACACGCCCTTTGCTGGCATGCCCAGAGAACAGGTCTTTAGACCTTGGAGGCGCTGTCTACCAGTCCCTATTGGCCCACCGCCCCTCCGCCCCTCCGCCCCTCCGTCACCCTTCTGCAGCTTGGCGACCCACCCACCCTCCCACTTGCATCCCCCTGCTCCGCTCCGCTCCACTAGGGACAGACGCAAGTACACACACCCTCCAAGCGTCGGCGCGCGCCCGCCACGCCAGAGGGGGCTCTTCTGACAGTCTGAGCCCGCCGCCGCCGCCTCGGCGCGGGGCAACTGTCGGGAGGGGGAAAAAGTTCTGTCCAGCCTCCCAATGAGCCTACAGACCACCAGCCAGTCAGTCCACACACCTTTTGCTCCTTACCTGGGTCTGGGGGGTGGTGGTGGTGGGGGGGTCTCGGGAGCACGCCGGTCCCGTCTGTACTGCAGCCCGCTGGAAGCAGCCCTCTCCAGACGGCCCGTACCCCTCCCGCCCTTCCCCACCCCCCTCCCACCCCACGGGTGTTTGCCCAGCGGCAAAAGCGGGCTCTGCCAGGTAAGTATATAAGTTACTGTACTGTGTGGGAGGGTCACGATCTTGGTAATTGCGAATTCCCGAGCTTAACCCCTGCGCTACTGCCTTCCTCCAACTTGTTGAGGACTCCTCGGGTAGGGAGAAGGCGCGGGGCGCGCCGGTGAGCGCTGGCCCGGGCGGGTGGGGTGCGGGAGAGGTGCGCGGGGCAGCGGAGGGGTGAACGGTACAGCCTGCAGCGGGAGTTCAAATGTCCCCCTGACAGCGGTTTTCATTGGATAGGTCTTTCCCCCACCCCTGTTCCCCCCCACACACACCACCACCTAATTTGGTTCCCCTCCCTTCCCTCCCCGCCCCGTCTCCCATGTAGGGGACGTCTCGAAGCGAAGTCACGATTCCTTCTCAGTTCGGAATGAACTGTGACTAGAGCCGTGACGCAGCCGGCGCACATTACTCACTTTTTTGCAGTCACGACTTGGGAATCCGTGCTGGTTCCAACCAAAATTACACTGCTACCATTGAATTATTTAATAGGATCCAGTTCGGGAGGGGGGGTGTAAACTTGTGCATTGTGCTAAACAATGGGGAAGGGGAGGGGGGTACCACGGTAGAAGGAAATAAGGACATGGGGTGTTCGCCCCCCCCCCACATCAAGACCCCACGTGTTGCAAGTATTTTATTGCGCTACCGCCCCCTCCTCGCCAGGCTGCTCCCTGCCTCAACAACCCCCCCCACTAAAATTTCCTTTGCAAAAGTGGCAGAATTTGTAAACACACCCTCTGCAGCTTGTGGAGCTGTGAGGGGCGAGGCTGGTGAACGCAAACCAACTAGTAGGTCCTGTGGAATGACGAGTTGGCCCAGGGGTGGGCCGAGAGCCGGCGAGCAGCCTTGGCATGAGTTGAGTTGTCAAGACGAAAGTGTGGGTTGCAACGTTATTTGTGTTATTCTCCACATCATCAGTAGCCGCTCTTGTTACTATTATGAGCCCACGAATACTCAGCCTTAGACTGGGAGCCTCCCAGAGAAGGACTTGCTTCTGAACTAAAAATAACTCAACCCACCCTCTCCTCCCCTCTGCACCCCCCCCAATTTAGGCTGCCACCTAGTTGCACTGCAGAGGACTGGTCACTAAAGCCAGGGTCAGTTGTCAGGTAGATGAAGCTGATAGGACCTGTGGTCTCCTTTCTCTCGCCCCTGTATGCTAGCCTCCACAGATACCTACCACATCATCCTGACCTGTTGTTGTTTAAAACATGATGCATAGAATATGCCTGTGCGCACATCACGCTTAGCTTCCAGAAGGCTTGCAAAAAATGCTGGCTTCCCCCTACCATTAACAGCCCACCCTTGTGGGCTAGTTTGAGGATGCAGTCTTATTCCTTGCCAAGGAGTTAATCAGTATGCATGTCTTTGTGTGCTCGTGAGAATCAACCCCTCTCACCTCTGATAACCTTTCTCCCTCCTCACCTGTCTGCCTACAGGTTCTGTCCAAATGTCTGGAGCAGCTGCCAAGGACTCTCACTCTAGGTCAAGCCTGCAGCCCCAGGGAGTTTGCTGGTTGGTTTCCTTAGTAAACATTTATCAACTTGAAAAACACCCCTCTCCAGTTTATCTCGGTGCTGGTTTTCAACATTTTGGTTTTCAAGCACCAGACCATTTCCCCCCAGCTTGGGTTCTCTGGGTATCACACCAGCCACTTCTTGTGTTTTGGCTTCTAAAACAGTCATTCCACAAAGTCATTTAGGGCGCCTATGACTAGGATGAGAAAGAAGTGGGAATAATACAATTCCATATCACACACACCTCCCAGGAATTGCAGATGTGGGGGGGGGTGGTGGTGAGGGATATGGGCATGAAGTGAGAAAGTCACTATCATCAGGGAGAAATATTTCAAACCCTCTGATGGGCAGGTGTGGGAACCTGGGAATGGATACCCAGAGAGTGGCCAGTCTCTGCAGGAAAAAATAAAGATGGTGAGCCACCGGCCTGCCGTTCCTGGAGCACCCAGCCTTAGCTCATCCTCGAATCTAACACTTCGCTCCCTCTCCTTTAAAAATCCCCCCCCTTGCTTCCCACTCACCCCCCCCCCTTCT
This sequence comes from Dipodomys ordii, assembly GCF_000151885.1. Lineage (NCBI taxonomy): Eukaryota > Metazoa > Chordata > Mammalia > Rodentia > Heteromyidae > Dipodomys > Dipodomys ordii. The sequence goes on from NW_012267341.1 coordinate 3,923,716, forward strand.
CCCAAAGCTCACCGAAGTCACGACTATCCCCTTTGAACATCCTTAACCCTCTCTTCCCCGCAGCCCTGCTCGGCCTTCCAGGGCGGGGCTTAGCCGGCAGCTGGAGCCAACCCCGCCCCCTGGCGCTCGGAACTGAACTCGCTGAAGACATTTTCAGCACCTATCTTCCGTGGACAGCTACCGAGTCCTCGGCCTGTTAGGGACCCTAGTCCTGCTTCTGCCCGGAGCAGCCGCGAACAAGGAGGTTTGTCAGAGGAATGAGGGGGTTTTATTTTCCCCCTTCCAACTCGGTATACTTCCTAATCCCATGCAGTTTGGGTCCGTATCGCATCGTTTCCCATTAATCTCGCCAAGAGATGGCCCATTAAAGTCGTGTCTGGACACCCTTTAAGACTGAGAAAATGAGGAGGGGAGGGGGCCGTGGAGAGAGCAGAGCTCAACAGCGCCGACCCAGAACCAGAGCGTGAGTTGCAGCCACTATTGATTCAGATATTTGTCAGGGTGATTCCCGACTCTGCAAGAATTCCCTCTCAGTTTCTTTGCATGCAGCCCCAAGTTCATTACATCTCTCTCTATAGTCACACCCAGCGACACCCCTTCCCCGCTTCTCAGCCCCATCCCTTTGTGTATGTAGAAAGAGGTAAAAAGGCAGCCAAGAAAGCACCAGGGGCATGCAAAAGTAAGCGACAGCTCATACTTACAGTCTGCGGCATGCACATGACATAAGATTACTTACCCAAACGGGAACTCCTTGAGAGAAAGAGAAACAAGGGGGAGGGAAGAGAAAGTGGATGAAGAGAGGAGAGAGGAAAGGAAAAATCCAACAATTAATTTCCAGACATAGTTGCGGTGGGGGGGGGGAGGAGGAATGCGGTGATGTCCAGGTTTTCTTCCACCCGCGCTGGCTTTTCATCCCAGTACAGCCCTCGGTCTATTTCTGGAACACGATCAAACCCTGATGCTATTTTTAGCAAGTACTGAAAAAAAAACCCTCCACACACACAAAGGCATCTCGCTGGAACGTTGCGTCCAAAACATTAAATGTGCACCGAATGGGCTCCCCCTCCTCAGTTTCCCCCCTGCAGCACTAGACTCGCTTGCCTTGCTGCAGAGGATTATTTTTCCCCTAAAGCAAAACAAAACAAAAATATTTCTTGTATTCTCCCTCCCGTGCGTTCGCGCGTGCCTCTGCCTGTTGCAAGCTCCCCATCGCGGTGTCCCCAGGCAGAAGGCGCTGGGCTGACTGGGTTCTTAGAACTGTCCAGTCTCCATTGACTAGATTTCCTATATCCCGGGGAAAAGGAGTGCTCCAAAGGGAGCTTTCCCAGGAAAGCTCTAGAGTCTCCTGTATCCACGATGGAGGTTCCCAAAATGGGGGGGAGGGGAAGAAGAGATCATCCGTATTCCTTCCCAGGTTTCCCACCCATGCTTTTGCAAAATCGGCGTGGTGTTTGCAACACACCGCCTTTGGAAATGTGTATTTTGAAAGCTGCCTGTGTGAGTGTGTGTGTGTCTCCGTGTGTGCTTCGCGTTCTAGCAATTCACTACGGGGGGAGGAGGGTAGGGGGGAGAGGTTGCTGGAGAAAACAGAATGGTGAAGACCAGCGCGGAGCAGCCGCCTTGAGTCTCCTCTGCCAGCCTGCGTCAGTCAGCAGCTACTGACGTCACGCGCAGATTCTCCTCTTTGGTGGGTCTGCTTCAGCGGAGAAGAGCTTCTGCTCAGAGACAGCGCTTTTGTGTTCCAGCGCAGCCACTGAGCAGCCGAGGCCGGCCCAGGCGCCTCCCCAGGCTTGGGCTGGGCAGCTGCAGAGGCGGCTTCGCACCCGGAGTGTGGAGCCCCGAGGGGCGTGCCCAGCGGGACAGCCCCCCTCCCCCAAAAGTCCCTGCCGCCGCCCCCTTGGCCCAGGCGGCGGTGCCCAGACGCCTCCTGCGCATCCGTGTCCACCCTCCCCCCGCCCCCGCCCCCTTCGCATCTGGCCACTGTAGCCAAGACAGCCATGGCTGTAACTCGGATTAATTTTGTGTGTTCGTCTGCTAGGTAGCCCGGCTCCTCGAGTGACGTAAATAACAGATTCTATGGCTCCCCTTCTCCCGCGCGCGCTCCCTTTTCTCCCCCTCCCCCCTCTCCTCTCTTTCTCTCTCTCTCTCCTCTGTTTCCTGCGCCCACGCATCCTGCTTGGTCTCCCACGGATTCTGCCAGCTACAGCTTTCCCGGGAGCAATGATGTGAGTTGCAGACAGACCGACCGACGGACAGACTCCCAGGGAAGGGACAAATAAGCCTGCAATTCAAACACCACACACGCAACACAGCTTTTTCCAAGTGACCAGCGGCCGTCTGGGGGCTCCCCAGTGTCAGGAATCAGCCCCTCAAAGCTGATTCACAAATCCATCAGCCTAAAAGGAGTCCCTGCTGACAATGGGAGGATGGGAGCGCGGAAGAGGGGAAGGAAGGGCCAGGGCTCGCTCCCAGCGGTCTTTCCCTCCTCCTCACCCCAAGAAGAAGCCCATCTCTATAAATACCCAGATGGCAGGGGTATTAGCAAACAAACAACTTTCCTTCGATGGTAAGAGGAGGAGGAAATCCAACAAAGGCTGCAAGTGCTGTCTCTAACGACATTAGTGGGACTTTTAAGGCAATGTGACGGTTTACTTTTCTCCCTCTCAAAGGCGAGATAGATATATTTTTTCTTCCTAAAATAACATCCCTGAAAAATGAGCTCAATGGATGAGTGCTATTTTTAAACCAATTTGAATGGCTGCCTCTCTCCTCTCTCTCCTCTGTGTGTGTGTGTGTGTGTGTGTGTACCCGTGTGTCCCATTGGATGGTGTGTGCTAGAATCTGAGCTGTTCAGAGGAAGAATTGCCACACCTCAGCATGACAAAGGGTTTATTGACTGATAGAGTGATGGAGGTGGGCAGAATTCTTGCAGATTGGAAGAACTGGACAACAATTATAGGTGCACAAATCATTCTTCCTCAGGCATATAACTACCCAGATCCACCTGGCAGGGCCCCTCTGTCCTGAGAGGGTGGAAACAGGATGCAAGAGGCTATTTACAGAAGGGAATCATCTCCTTTCTTAGCCCTTATGGTCAGCTTTCTCTGACAATGGTTTTTCTGGATGCCAATAAGTAATTATTCAGAGGCCACAGAGAAGCCTGGGCAAGATGATCTTAAAGCTTACCCTTGGTATTGCCCTCCTCAGCCCCTCCTGGCCAATGCAACTTGCCTTTGAGATGTCAGTTTAAGCTTAAGACTGTCTGATAGCCTCAATTTCTGTCTGGAGCTTATGCTGTGCCCACTAAAGGGAGACAGAGGATGTCTGCTCAATACAGAGGACAGCCTCTGGCAGCCCACTGGCAGCTGTTTATTTTTAGCTCTGAGCATGCATGCATGCATGTAGGCATGTAAATGCTGCTGCAACAGGGAGGTATGCAGTCAGGAGAAATCTCAATGAGAGGGAGGTGGCCCTGTTTCTCATGCTGATTATGGCGTATCACATGAGGGTCAATGGATGTGACCAGACAGACAGGAAATGCCAGCAGCGTTTCAATGAAGTCTTCTTAGATTAATGAAAATGTCAGGCCAACCATGGTTTTAAAGGCACAGAGTAGGTTTGGTTTTTAGATATGCAACTAGGTGCAATCACAGGTTCATGCAGATAGATCATTCACTGAAATGACGTGAATTTCTGTGTGGACTATATAAACTGCAAAAGAGGCCAGGAAGTGGTGCTGTGGCTCCAGGGGTAGAGCACTATCCTTGAGCTGAAGAGCTAAGGGACAATGCCCAGGCCCTGAGTTCAAGCCCCATGAACCACAAAAATTTAAAGAGGGGGGGGGAGGAGAGGCCATTTTGAGTAGGTTAACTACTTTCTATGCTATGTATGGTAGCTGGCGACATTTGTGTCTGATGTTGAGCCCACAGCACATTGACTTAACATTCTTAGCAGCTAGCAGCAAACATTAAGTAAGCTGGAACTGGGAATAGTAGAAATGCATTCAGGCTTTGCATATCACAACTTTGGGGTCAGAAGTCAAAGTTATCATCTAACTCTGGTCACCTAAAGGACTCAAAAATCTCTGTTCCTCCCTCCCAGTGAAGGGTATGCTACAGTGCTAAAGGGGACTGGTGAGAAACATTTATAGAAAGTTAGTCCTCCGTAGCAGCACCCCCATGTTCCCTACTCTTCAGTCATGTCTTTTGGTGAACATGTAGCTTCCAGCAAGTGACCTTGGCTTCTAGAGCTTTCCCATCATCCTCTGCTAAGGGCTGTGGTGCTCAATTTCTGTCTGAGCAGTCAAGCTAAGGACTCAGGGAATTAATAGACTAATATGGAACCTGCCCAAGATGAAAACCACCTTCCGCATTGCCAACCCATCCTTGGGCATCCCGGGCATGCAGAAGAACTCATTTCCCCTTCATGTTTCCTCCAGAGGGCCTGTGGGAAGAAGGCTGTTTGTCATGTAGTCCTTGAAAAGATCTGAGTCTCTTTTCTTTCAGGGTCAAAGCTGGAAATGGTGCTGTGACTCAAGTGGCAGAGTGCTAGCTTTGAGAAAAAGAATCTTGAGGACAGCAGCCAGGCCATGAGTTCAAGCCCCAGGACCTACACCTGCGCCCCCCTGCCCCCCTCAACTCCCCTACTCTGCAAAACAAAAACTGCCTTAAGGTGAGAATCTTAAATTGGCCAATCATCTTAGCTCTCTCTCATTCCTTTAGAAACTAGAATCCCTGATTATTTTCCTAATTTTGAAAGCATTAGAGGCTGTGATTAAGCCCAGTAGGGGACATAAGCCATAGCATGCACAGTATAAGCTATTTCACAATCCCCTTCCCCCGTTAAATACAAGTATTCATCACTTACCCTGATCAAGAGGTATATTCAATCTTGAGAAACATTTCTCTAAAAGCCAGCATATTTTGCAATTTGAAGGTGAAAGTTGTAATGACCACTTAGATGCTGGAGAAACATAACTAGGATTCTGCTCCCCTTACCCCACACTTACTCTTTTTTTTTGTTGTTGTTCTTCCATCATCACTAAACAACAACAAAAAATCTTCTTCTGAAAGTAGTCAACTTCAGAAAAGTTAAGACAACTTCTGCCCTGTGCATAAGTCCATCCATGTCAAAGGTAAAGTTGTTTTCAATGCTATCCTTCCTTCCTTCCCTAAGTCATTCTAACTGCTGGGCATTGGAGAACCAGATGATAGGTTTTTGAATGCCTTGTCTAGGAAAGGCATGTTTAGGCTGAGGACTAGAGGCTCACCCAGAAATAGCTAGAGCAGGTTTCATGGTGAGGATCTCGGCAAAGACAAGGAAGCCAGCGCAAGCACATGGTAAGGAACAGAGACTGAGGGAGTGGTATAGGACAAAGCTCAGGAGGCCAGTGTCCTTTAGAGGCTAAATAGCAAGGTGCCAGAGCTTGAAAAGCATAGAGCACAGGGAGGAGAGAGAAGGGAGGGGTATATTAGGTTTTCAGACAGCCATATACTCTTTGAGGTGACTTTTTCTTTTTTTCTTTTTGCAGAGACTACTACAGTCTCACCGAATGCTGACTTAGTCAGTGCTTGGAGTCTGTTTTCTTTTACTGGATCACCATTGTGGGGCTGGTCTAATAATGTTTATGGATAGGTCTAGAGATCCCTGCGTGGCAGTCATATCAATAAGGGCCCAATAGAGAACAAAGCCTAGGTCCTAACAGAGTAGATCCAACTTTTAAGCCCTGGGTTGCTGGGAATCACAACAATTCACTCTGTCCAGTGGTGGCTAATGTTACTTACCTCATCATCCAGGAGCCTGTAGCTCAGGACCCATGAAGAAAAGCCTTGGGTCTCAAATGAAAATGTCTAGAGTGAAGCAATCACAATATGGTAGATGAAATGCAAATTTAATTGGAGGGGAGGGAAATCTTGGGGATCCCATCCTGTGTTCAAGGGCCATCCAGTACTGAAATTTTCCCTTTCCCCTCCCTGTCCCCATGTTCTTAATCATTTCAGAGTAAGCTCCTTCACTATGCCTGACTGGGATTAAGGGATTTCAAGCTTTTCCATCTGGTTTCAATGACATCACACTCCTATATACCTTAGGGACCTTCCTTGAGTGTGATGGCTCTGGCAGAGCATTTTGTGACTTCAATTTGGAAGAATTGTCTCTGGCTTCCCGGACCAAGGGGTTGAGTGTTGGCTGAGTCTGGAGTGAGAAGGAGACAGAAGAAAGGGAAACAAATGGGAGCTATCTGTCTATTGCCCAAAGGGGAGGTTGGCAGGTAGAGAGCAAAGCCACTTCCGTGAGAGGGACACCTTAGAGGAAGTTGGGTAAGTAAGCGGTGAAGGGAAGAAAGGTGGTGGTCAGAAGGGGGATTTCATGGCAAGGGTTAATAGGAAGATGAAGGTGAGCAGCAACATTGCAGAAAGCACGAGGCAAAGGATGACATGTGTCCTGGGCATGAGAACACTGCTTTGAAAACTCATCTGGTCTCCTCTTGGTCATTGGCGCTCCTATAACAAGCAAGAGGAAAGGGACAAGGTGTCAGCAATCCACATTCCATCTGTCACAGCTCCCTGTGAACACTCAGTTCCAGGCTTATCCCTCCCTCTCCTTCAATGGCATCATTTTGGCTTTCTTGGGCACAAGAAGAACATGAAAGACAAACGTTAAAGGCTACTATTGGACAGAAATAAAAAAGATGGTCAGGCCAGTGGCAGGTGACAAAAAATAAGTTTATTCCTAATTCATAGATCTGGACCTACTATTCATCAAAAAGTCACCTTTCTGGGGCTGGGAATGTGGCTTAGTGGTCCAGTACTTGCCTTGCATGCATGAAGCCCTGGGTTCAATTCCTCAGTACCACATAAACAGAAAAGGCCAGTAGTGGCACTGTGGTGAGTAAGGGCCTAGCCTTGAGCAAAAGCAGCTCAGGAACAGTGCCCAGGCCCTGAGTTTAAGTCCCAGGACTGGCAAAAAAGTCACATTTCTGGAAAAATGGAGTTTGTGGTATTTACTGGTCAAACCAGAAACGGTTGCTTTCTTCAGTAGCCGAAGGCCAACAAGTTACAAGTCACATTATGGACAAATACTTTTGTTTGTTTTGTGCCAGTCCTGTCTTGAACTTGGGGCCTGGGTGCTGCCCCTGAGATTTTTTTTTTGGCTCAAGGCTAAACACTCTATGATTTAAGCCACAGCTCCATTTCTCTCTCTCTCTCTCTCTCTCTCTCTCTCTCTCTCTCTCTCTCTCTCTCTCTCTCTCTCTCTGTGGTAGTTAATTAGAAATGAGTCTCATTGACTTTCTGCACAAGCTAGCTTCGAATCACAATCCTTAGATCTCAACCTTCTGAAAGCTAGGATTATAGGCATGAGCCAACATATCTAGCATGGACAAATATCTTTAACCCAGACACTCTGGAATAATGACAACTTATCCAGTTACTCAGATGGCACAACAGAAAACCTGCTCTAGCTATCTCCATGTTTGTAGAACTAGGCATCATTCTGACCCTGTTAGGATACCACTCTGCCAAGAGGGAAAGGAAAAGCTTAATGGAAGTTCCTGGGTTGAGAATAGGGAAGTTGGGTACTATTGGTAGCCACTGTCTTATTGCATAGATTTAAAGCCTTGTTGGCCATGCTATCGAAGGCCAGCATCCCACTCGAAGCAGAACTGGGAATCTTACTTCTGATCTATATTTCAAATGTCCAGGAAGAAGCAACATAGGAATGCTTAAGGTTCTCCTGGCTGACTTGAACAGGCTTAGGTTCAGGAGAGTTGAAGTGATATTTAGATAGCTCTAAAATGTGGACTGTTAAGAGAGCAATCCTATAAAGACAAGTGGCTTGTATAATTTCTAATTCCCCAAATGGCTAATACGGAGTGCTTGACTATCAATCAACCTCAAAACAGGAAAAAGAGCAACTGAGGGAAGGCTTTGTATGTAAAGCAAGGTGATTTTATTTTCTGCAGCTAAAAAACCCCAACTGAGGCCTCAGTTCCAACCAACATCAGCCTAGAAGTCTGAACAGTGGAGAGTGACAGTTTCAGACTCCATTTTGTCATTTGTTCCTAACCAAAACCTGGCACAAATCAATTGACATCTTAATTTCACAACTCTAAGATATGCATACCACCAGCAGCCCTACCTATATCGTGCCTATGAGAAAACAGGTGTGAATACCCCACAAGTTTAAAAAGGATTCACCTCTGCCATAGAAATTCCTCTTCAGCCAGGGTGCCACAAGTAGAACAGATTGGACAGGCACAGCCATTTAATTAATTCACTGGGAGCCTGGTATTTTTAAAAGCAGGATTGAAATGCTCTGGAACCCTGTTAGTTTGCAGCACAAGTACAGAGGCCAGTGTAACCTGCTTGCATTCGTTTCAGAGAACAAGTTCCATTTTCTACTTCAGGTTGATCCTTGGTTCCTGTTTCTCATGAGCTCTAAGACTACTGAGAGCCACTAAGAAGGTCTCTATTAGTCTCTGGTGATGCCAGGACTTATTCCATCTCTTGTAAAACTGACATGAAGGCTTATGGAGGCGAGTGTTAAGCAAGTACAAGGCTTAGCACTGTGTTGGCACCCAGGAAACAGTAGATTAAATTATGAAAGATGGAAGAAACCAGTCTTTGGAGGTTCACCTTCCTGTACCTCAAGATACAGACTTTCTCCTTGCTCAAGAACCAAGCACAAGGTCCTCCAAATGATTACCCTACTGTACTATGGCATTTCTATCATAAAGCCAGTAGAGGGAGCCCCCGAGCAACATTGGTTTCTGGTTCCCATTTCTTTCATTTCTTTATAAAAAACAATTGTCTATCCAGAGGTCTTACGCTTTCTCTCCATCAGAAAGCTTTTATTTTGAGAAAACCGGAGTCCTCAGTAAAGGACCTGTTGTCAGTCCTACTTCCAGACATTCCATGGGTCCTTGAAATTTAGAGACAATCTTGAGTTTCATGTCAAGCCTCATCTCTTGGATGCCATTGGAACCGAATGGATGGTTTCTATAGAACTGGTCCCAGGAGATCTGGGGTTGAAGCTTTGAAGCTAGAGCCCGCAGGCTCTCAGAACTTTGAACATATTCTCTCTTCCTACTCATCCTCACCTCACAAATATCTAGAATCCCAGTTACTAATACACTCTATGGTAAACTTCTTATAAAGGCATCATAGTGACAGGCAGCACTAGCCATGAGTGATTTTTTTTTTTAAAAGGATGTCTCTAAAGAATATTCTCATTAAAAATTTCAACCAGCCTAGATGTCCCATAAAGGAGCCATTCACTTTGTCCCATGGGCTGATCCTGGGGAGGGACTTGGTGCCTCAAGCCCCTGACACTTCAATAAAAGCTTGTGCTGAGGCAAAGATTAGTGTCATTCTCACCCTAGGGATGACATGTTTTCAGTTTATTGAGAGTGTATGCCTCTCCCAATAAACTTTCCTAGCATTTTCACTTGCCTGGGGTTGATAACTGCGTTGACTTTTTGCTAACAACAGAATCTGGATAACCTTCCTCTCTCAAAAAGCCTGACATAAAAGCTTACTTCGTAGCAGTAGGGTGTAGGAAATAATCTTTTCCTATACTTGGAGCCTTCTGAAATCAGGTACAGGAACCTTCTAAGACAAAGGACCTAAAATGGCAGCCAGAAGTCAAAATGGTGAACTCTACTAAGGCTCTGAGCCAAGCTTTCCTTGTTTCTTTCCAGCTTAGACTCCTCAAGTCAACCAGTTGTTTGACCTACTGGAGTGCAAACCTTTTTATCCCCTGACTTACTTTCTAGCTCATGGTTAATCAATGCATTAGTAGGAGCCCAAGAGATGATGAGAGATCTTCCCAGCCTTTCTTACAATTAACATTTGCTCACTGCCTGATTTTGATTAGCAGTGGCCTCATTTCTTTTAGGTTACCCAAGAGACTCTGTGCTTCACCTACTTACAGGATGATATATAGCCCAGAAGGAAGTCAGAATAAAGCAAGACTTGCCATCAAGGAAGGTTGAAAATAACTGATGAGAGCTCCTTTCTTTTTTCTTTTCTGTTGTTTTCAGTAAGATGATATCAAAAGTAGCTATTGAGTATTTACTAGCCTCAGGTACTGTGCGATGAGATATCTATACATTATCTCAATTCAATCCTATGACAACTCATGAATCAGTTCTTAGTACTAACTACTGTGGATTTTCCAGTTGGCAAACAGGCTAAGAGGGGTAAATCGCTTGTCCAAAGTCAAAGAAGAAAAACAATTCATCAAGTAGTATTCTGAAATTCAGAGATATCTCTCTTTGGGCTCTGGCTGAGTAGGTTATCCAGGAAGACAGTGAAATGGAGTTCCCTTCAGTATTGGGAGAGGTCTCCTAAGGGCAGAGTAACCTGAGTAGTGGAAACATCTTGTAAAGGCCAAATTAGGACTGATAGCAGCATCATATGTTCCCTCTCACCTCATTTCCATAGGGCAAGTACAACCTATCTCAGGAGGAACAAGTCAGCATGAGGATTTTATCTTCTTTTGTATTCCCTCAAGGTAATACCTGAGATGCTAGCCAAGGCACACAGAACAACAGGACTCATTACATTTTTGAAAAATGCATTGGATTTTCATAATTTGGGAATAAGTTGGAAAGATGACAGCTGGGATGTAGTTCCAGAATAGAATTCCTTAGGTCTTTTACCATAAAGGAAAAGATACTCTTTGGGAATCCTAATAAAAACGGTATTTGGGGTAGGAGATGGATTTTGTAAGAAGACATCAAACCATCGATCCATACAGCTTTATTTGTATCTGTGCTGGGATTTGCTCACCCACTTCTGGATAAGGATCAGCACTAATTCCTTGATACAGAGGGTAGGAGTAGCTAGGAGAAACAGAGGTTGTATATCTAACAGCACAACTTGAACTTAAGCTTCTCCAACTACAGATGACAAAGAGCTTGCCTTCTATCTCCTCATAGTCTTAGCTGTTTCCTTTCCTTCTCTCTCTCTCTCTTTCTCTCTTTCCTTCCTTCTTTCTCTTTCTTTCTTTTTGTTTTATCTTTTCTTTTTGGTACTGGGTATCAAACCCAAGACATTGCACTTGCTAGGCAAGCACTTTGCCACTGAGCTACATTCCAGCCCCCAAACTTAGCTGTTTCTACTCATCTTCCACTTCCTGAAGTCAACACTAGGAATCTGTCCAGTAAGATGGCACACTTCAGTGACATGGAGGAGAAAACATGAAGAGCCTGAGAACCACTGACAATAGGAAGAAAAGGACTCAGACTCAGGCGATCCCAGACTGTCCTCTCAACCCCTCATCTTTGGGATTAACCCTAAATAGTTATTTTTAAAGAGACAAGACACTTCATGAATGTACGTGTCATAATTATTCAGGGCCCATCCATACCAGTCTTAGTTTTAGTATATAGGATGGTGAAGTAAGTGCATACACCAAATATTTTCATTCATGGAATAAATTGTCGCATTAGTATTAGCAAATATTTGTCTCTGATTGGTTTGAAAGAGTGTGTTAGGTTTACCAATCAAATTACCTTTGTGCTGAATTGTAACAAAGGAAAATTACAAACATTTTTAGACTATCTGGAATACTTGTAAGAATGGGTCATTCTGATTAGGGATTTGTGTCCCATTTGTTTCCAGACTGATAGGAAAACACTTAAATGCTCAGCAGGGATCAGGAATCAGGCTTTATCATGCTGCAATTTGCAAGATATAAGTGGTTAAGATTTTAAAAAAAATCTAGCGGGGCACCAGTTGTTCACATCTGTAATCCTAACTGCTCAGGAGGCTGAGATTTGAGGATTGTGGTTTGAAGCCAGCCGGAGCAGAAAAGTCTGTGTGACTCTTCTCTCCAACTAACCAACAAAAAGCTGAAATGTGGCTCAAATAGTACAGCACCAGCCTGAAGCAAAAAAGCTAAAGGATAGCACCCAAGCCCTGGGTTCAAACTAGCATCCCTTTCCAAAAAGAAAAAAAATTAACTATGTAGGAAGCCAGCAAATTAACGTAGAGAAGTGGAAACCTTTTTGATTTGGTGGAGGTAGATAAAAACTTTTTTTTTTCCGGTCGGTCGTGGGGCCTGGACTCTGGGCCTGGGCACTGTCCCTCAGCTCTTCAGCTCATCAGCACTCTACCACTTGAGCCACAGCACCACTTCCTGCTTTTTCTGCTTATATGGTGCTGAGGAATAGAACCTAGGGCCTTATGCATGCAAGGTAAGCACTCTACCACTGAGACACCTTCCCAGCCCAGATAAAAACTTTTTAGGAAAGAGTAGTGATTATTTTGATCACTTCCTTGCATGATTTCCTTGAACCTTTTCAGTTTCCCAAATCTTTGTAAATGTAGCATAGTAATGTAAATATAGTACACAGGGATCCTACCTAACCCCTGTCCTACACTGAGACTAGGTCCAGGCCATTCTCTGCAGAGCAGATCTTCTCTGGCTCCAGGGTTCTAAATATTCAAGATGTGATGCTGGAGTAAATCCTAGGCTGAGTTCTGGAACCCATGTCCCTACTATAAAGATCCTATGGGATTCTATTACCAAGGATCTCTGGAACAAAAAATCCAGACCTTAATGGATGAAGCTTGTTCTTCTTTCCCAACTGGAATAAACAATTCATATTAATTAACACACTGAACCCAGATCAAAGAATTTCTGCTAGAATGGAGCAGAGATAAATTTTGGAAAGGAGGCCTATCATGCTTACTGGTCAGACAAAGGCTTTCTAAGTACATAAGAACCCAGGGTCTACTAAACAGAGAATATGGACCATTAAGATATGGACCACCTTCTATACTGTAGGCATGGTGGTTGCAAGCAGAATCCATTTTTTAGTCATCAGGGGAGCCTGGAGCCTAGTGTCTGTACTGTTATTTGGATGAGTCTTCATGAATTTTTGGTGAGTTTTCCATTTTAGTGTGGCCATAGGGACCACAGGCAAGGTTACTTTCTTGTGTTCTCCATTAGGGAGTGAGGGTATTGGAATTGAAGATCTGGATCAGAAGTCAACAGGCATATGTACCTCCAAGTAACCCCTAAGAGACTCTCACAAAGCCCAAGGAAGACCTGGGACATAGAGAGAAGACTCACATTTGACCTCTAGGCTCCAGTAAGTCAAATGCAGCTGCTTGACATCCAGACTATGTAGATCTCCCTCAGGAGATCTACATGTTTATGAAAAGATCTAAGAATAACTCGCTAGCTTCAAAAGGGGAAGAATATACCCACCCAGGTAGGAAAGACCTATGGTAGAAATGCCACCCCACAGAATGCCTCATAAGAAGCTGTATTCAGGTGACTTTTCTGATGCTTCCCTGGGCTCACCACTAGCCAGAGGTGAAATAATCAATGTAATAATAGAAAGTAAGAACAATGAAGTAGATACTTGATATGTGCCAGACATGTACTAAACCATATTCATTTATATATGCAAATATCAATGATTCATCATCACAATAACTCATTAAATACCCATTTTTACTGACTGATAAGAAACGGAAGCATAGACAGAAGTTAAATAACTTACCTGAACCACATAACCAACCAACTACGAGGGCCAAGATTTGAACCCAGATTGTTTGATTGCAAAGCCAAAACGACTCATCATTATACTACATTCAGGACATTTTCCAGTCTATCAGAGACTCACACACACCCCTTGTGAATGAGGCAGGAAAGAAAAGGTAGTATTTAAGGAAAATGTTAACATATGTCTATACACATTGTACACAAATACATGCCTCACATATACAGAATGCTGCAGAGTACCTTCAGACGAGTCTACATCTCCATCCCAGTCCCAAAATAACCTGATGGGGGGGGGTACATAAGATAATGTGAATATTCCCATTGTTCAGATAAAGTGGGAGGTCATAAAGTAGCTAATTCATCTAAGACTGTAATACCCTTGGTTGCTTAAACTGATACCAGTTTGACGCTGAAATCCATGGCTCTGCCACAAGGGCAAAAATGAGCCCTACTGAGTCATTTATTAATCACCCACCAGGGGTCAAATGTGTTGTAATCCTTACTCATAAACAGTAAATAACAAGTCATTGATTACTCTGCCAGGCCACTACCTGGACTGCCGTTGCAACAACCTCCAATCTTAAGAAAGGCTATATAAAAGAATAAACAAGAGGAGTTCCTTTTTCTTTTCTTTTCTAGGAACTCTCAGTCACTTAGACAAAATTAAATATTTCACAAAGTATTTCCTTAGGTGAGGTTGTCACCTAAAGACCAGGCAAATAAGGAAAGCTAAAATAGTCTGAAAAGCACAACTCTCAGAGCTTTGGTCATGATGAAGCATCAATAGTGTCTTCCATCTTCCATCTCCAAGTTAGATGCTTTTTCTTTTTTTTTTTTGCCAGTCTTGAACTCAGGGTCTGGGCACTGTCCCTGAGCTTCTTTTGCCCAAGGCTAGCTACTCTACCACTTGAGTCAGAGCACCATTTCCGGCTTTTTCTGCTTATGTGGTGCTGAGGTATTGAACCCAGAGCTTCATGCATGCTAGGCAAGCACTCTACCACTGAGCTACATTCCCAGCCTTAGATGCACTTTCTAATGCTATCTTATTCCACTCTATCCCATCCTACATCTCAAGTTTTGCTCTTTACAGGGTAAGAAGCAGGAAGGTGTAGGGGTGGTGGGTGGGGGTGGAGTGTTCACCAGGAAGGCAGGACTGTCTTCCTCCTTGACCCTCTGAGTCTCAAGACCCACTTCTTTGACGTCAACATTAACTGAATTTACTTCCATAGTAATTTCTAAGAACCTATCATCTTGGGCCAGGAGCCCTCCTGAACAGACTTTAGAGTAGTGATGAGATAAATAAGCTCAAAAATAACTAAGACAAGGGGCTGGGAAGGTGGCTCAGTGGTAGAGCGCTTGCCTTGCATGCCTGAGGCCCTGGGTTCGATTCCCCAGCACCACATAAGCAAAAAGAAAAAAAAGCCGGAAGTGGCGCTGTGGCTCAAGTGGTAGAGTGCTAGCCTTGAGCTGAAGAGCTGAGGGACAGTGCCCAGGCCCAGAGTTCAGGCCCCACGACCGGACCAAAAAAAAATTAAAAAAAAAATAACTAAGACAACCCCATCATGAAGCAAATATGGTTTCATTAATTTTAGATGGGAAACCTAAGTACAAATCAGGCAGGGTATCTACTTTGTAGAACCAAGCCTGAAAGTGTAAATAGGGATTTGAGTGAATGTTTCCTTTCCAAAGTCTGGTCTCTACTCCAATGCATGAACTCTTTCTTCAAAGCTGTGTCTTCATCTATAGGTAGTGGTATGCTTTTGCAGGTTATGACTTGCCAAGAGAAGAGGAATGCTCGAGTGGATCAAACAATGGAGGATGCTGAAGTTCACTGCTACAGATGGAACTGTTCTCTTGATAAACAAATAGGAGCACTAAAGTTCTCAGTCCTAGGATTGGAGTTACTTCTTACCTCTTCCCTTCCAGGCTGGCCTCAAAAGCATGCCTGGGATCAGAAACATTCTATGCTTGGTTTAAGAGTCTGAAGATTCGTTGCCTGGAAATTCTTAGTAATTTTTATCTTTGAATGTGTGGGGATGAGTGGTATGTAATGCACACCCACTTTCCCTTGCGACCTCATAGTGTAAAACTGTTAACTCTGTGGTTGAGGAAATTGGGGCAGGGCCATGAGGTCATGCTTTGAATTGGAACTAGACAATTTGGATACAGAGAGAAGGCAATGGGTCACTAACAATCAAAAACCTCTAGCACCTTGCTTCTTATTTATGGTCCTTCCTTGCATTTTCTGCACACCTGTAGGTGTGATAGCAGAGAAAAAACTGTCAGGATACTCAGATGACTGGTAAAATCAATTAAAATTGAAGTTTTTATTTAGCACAACACTGGTCAGTGAATAAACCCCGTGAGAAAGCTCTAGAGAAAGAGTGTGGAAGAAAGAAAAATAAAGCTTTATTTTATTTACTTAGGTAGTACTGGGGTTTGTACTCAGGACCCTGCAAATGCTAGGTAGGTGCTCTACCATGTAAACCATGCCTCTAGCCCAATTTTTGTTGGCTGTTTTGGAGATGGAGGTCTAGTGAACTTTTTCAAACTGCTTTCCTCTGGATCTTAGCCTCCCAAATAGCTAGGATTGCCAGTGTGTGCCGCTGGTGCCTGGCACCAGTATGGCACAAGGGGCTCTACATATTCATTCCATGCGGGTCCCCCACAAATTACATAGCTGGCCCTGCTCCTCTCTGTTTCTGAGCGACAGATTGGAAGCACCAGGAATCACGTAAGATGATGAAGAACAAAGTTGGGCTTCATTCTTCTCAGAAGCAAGTAGAACTCTGCTTGAAGTAAGGCTCTCCCACGTTGTATGAAGGGGCAACTGACACTCCTGAATGAATATGAGGAAACCCAGGGCAAATTCAGGTTCACCACATACACTCAGGGACATCAGATCTACCCCTAAACTGGATGTGGTCTTTCCCAAATGGCATCTTGTCTTGAATTTGACTTGCAGAGGAAGAAGTGTGGCTCCCTTATGTGGTATGGAAGCTCACGCGTGCATGGAGGGAACCTTGAGAACACACATGCATTTTCTGGTGGTCTTTGCACACATATGTGCACATACACTGAAGGTATGTGTTTGCATACATGTGCCATGTGCCAGGGCATGGTAGAATCTGAGAGAGGAAGCCTCTGGGTGGATTTTGGAGATCTGGCTGTTGAATATCAAACACTCTAGTGAAAGAGAGGTGACACTGTTTTCAAGAGACCATAGCTGAGAGTAGAGAGATACTGATGAGCTTCCCAGGACCAGATTCTTCTTCTTCTTCCTCCTCCTTCTCTTCCTCTTCCGCCTCCTCCTCCTCTTCCTCCTCCTCCTTCTTATTACTATTACTACTACTGTTGTTGTTCTTTTGAAGTCACTTCCACTTGTTCACTTAAGTACAGAATGGAAATGATTTTTACCTGACTTACATAACTGTAACTGCTCTGTACATTATCTTTATAATAACAATAAAAAATTTTGCTGTCAGTCCTGGGGCTTGAATTCAGGGCCTGGGTGCTGTCCCTGAGCTTTTTTGGCTCAGGGCTAGAACTCTACTACTTGAGCCACAGTGCTACTTCCAGAATTCTGAGTAGGTTATTGGAGATAAGTCTCATGGACTTTCCTGCTTGGGCTGGCTGTGAATTGTAATCTCCAGATCTCAGCCTCCTGAGTAGCTAGGATTACAGGCATAAGCCACCAGCACCTTGTAACAGTAATTTTTTTTAAAGAATGGAAATGATTTCCTTTTGAGAACAACAATCCAAGGGACTGGAATGCCTCCTAGGCTGTGAAAAACTGCCCCTGCTCCATTTTTCAGTTGCCAACCAGTGCTAAGAAGATTTTCTTAACCAGAACCCTCGGTGGGTAGTGGGTGTCAGCATGTTGGCCTGGTTTTGTTCTACATTGTCCTTAACGTCAGAGTCCTCTTCCCCTTAGCTTTCTTTAGCTAGATAAGGCTTCACACCACCAGCAGCCCAGGCTCCATCTCATCTCCATGTCTGTCCTTCTTGACTTTTGGTTATTCTGGCTCTGAAGGGGGGGGGGCAGCTATGGCATGCTGATGCTAATTCCCAAGTCCTTGCTCCAAATCCCCAAACTCTGCTGAAAGAGATTTGCTTCTCCTGTGAATTTAGGAACTGAATCACTGCCCCTCTCCCACTACAGGGGAAGAAAAAAAAATCCACAGACTTACTCCAGAATTATATACCCACCCATCTCCCTACTTAACAAACCAGCCCATCCATCCCAGACCATATATCCATGGCTTTTTAGGTTTCCTGTATTGACAGGTTCAGTTTAACCAGACATCTAAATGGTACCCTCACATCTCTATTTAAAGATCATGGGGATACCCTCCCCTTTCCCACCCCAACTCAAGAGACCTGTGTTCCATCTCCAAGAACCGGCCACTCCTCAGAGTAGAGGTGATTCAGATTTCCTAGAAGATCATTTGCAGGGGAAAAAAATACAGTACTACAGCTGAGAGTGCTGACTGCTTCCCTATTTAAAAAAAAATCTGCTCTCAGACACATGGAATCCCCACTGACGAGGTTTGGCTGACATCAGGCACTGGATTTTTCCCAATAAACGTACGGATCAGGATGAGCGATGCAGGGGCAGGATGAAAAGGTTCTAGGTATCTTTTCAACTTGTACATCCCTCTGGAGGATTTGAACTCTGGCCCCAAGGTCAAATGGCTGATGTTCAAATGCCCCCTCCTCCCTCACTCCATTCCTCTCCTCCAGGCTCCTTTCTAACAAAGAATGACTCACTGCAACACACAATGAAGCCTGGTGGATTTACACAGATTAGAAAAACCCTTGAAGTCCCTGTCAAAACTAATCTTCTCAGGAGAGACCACTTGTTGATAACCACCTTGCTTTTGTGCAGGGGCAAACCAGAGCGGGTGAGAAAACCTGGTCTCTGAACTCTCTGTTTCCAAACAGCACTAGGTACAATACAATCCTGACTTCATACATCCACACTCCCCGCGCCCCCCTCCCCCGGCACACTGACAAGCCCTTTCCCATTGAGCTGCTCCTCAGACCTGCCTATCATATCTCAGCACTGGCTCCCCAAGCAAGGGTGGCATCCGAGCAGCTTCCCAGACTGCAATCCACTCTGGCCATCTGGCCAGCCTCCAGACTTTCCCCTCCTTCACCCGGCCACCCACCTCTACGCCCACCCCTGTGATTTAACCTTTCACCCTGCAGGGGCCAGCCTCTCTGGTATTCCTGTGGCAAAGTTTCCTCCATACAACTGGCCCTAAGAAATCATGCATAAAGATTTCCCTCTACAGGTGGTTGTGAGCTGTAGCAGTTTTTGCTCTTGCAATAGAAACGGCTATTTTTTAAATGCCATTTTACTCACTAATAAGGCTTTCATTTAAAAAAAATTATCTTGCTTACACCCACTAAAGACTTACCATTTTCTCTGAATCCTGGAAAGAGAGATTAAATTCTCCGTGCAAGAGACATTGGCACAATCTATAACCACCATACCCTTTCTTTATCTTCCTAAACTCTGCCACCCCCTTCAGTTTGTTCTGACTTCATGAAACCTTTCTAGACTCAATTTTCTTGTGCAAAATAATTATTATTATGAGGACACTCAGTGAATGAGAATCAATACAAAATGAAGAGCCACTTGCCCGTTACCCCCCCCCCCGACTTTGTCACCCCCACACCACAAAAACACTGGGGTAGACAACACAGCATTATCCCACAAGATTGTCTTCCAATTGGCAAATACCACACACATATACACACACACACAGAAGACCCCAGGAAAAACCTGCCTAAGAAGTCTAGGTAATTTGCACAAATATCATTGTTCAATGAAAAAGATCCATAATCACGGCCAGTCACACAGATACACTCCTCCAAACATTCACCAACTGACATCATAAACTTTGCAAAAGCCAAACACAAGACAGTGCATGGTATAGCCTACCTTGGCGAGCTCCTTCACTTTTTGTGCAAATGTTTTCCCCTCCGCATGCTTTACACAGATTTCTAGGGAAATTTGGAAGGACTGGTGAGGGGGTGGGAGAGGTGAGGGGATGAGAGTAATTTAAATAAGGAAGCATTTTAAATGCACCACGCAAAGAAAAGAAAAGAAAAAGCAAGCTCGGGATTTCACATTATGTGTCTGCACTCTTCCTGGAGCAAAGCAAAACAGTTCTCGTTCACTGCCAGACTTGGAGAGAGAGATGGGGGGGAGGAGAGGAGAGGAGAGGAGAGTGGGAGGGGGAGAGGGAGAGGGAGAGGGAGAAAGAAAAAGGGTGGGGGGATGCTCGGAGGGAGGGAGAAGAAAGGGGCGGAGGAGAGACAGAGGGGGGGAGGAGGCATCCCCCCTCCCACACCCCCCTCCCCACACATTCAGACACCTCCTAGGTAACTGATCAGAGCAAAGAACTCATCACCCACGTTCCAAACCCCCCCGATCAGGGACTCATTCTCAATGCATACACATTGGGGGGGTCTATTTTTAGACACACCCTAATGATATGCATTGCATTTAAAACGTGAACGGTGTGTGTGTGTGTGTGTGCGCGCGCGTGTGTGTGTGTGTGTGTGTGTGTGTGCATGCCAGAGATTACATATGGTTCCTTTGACAGGTATGATTTTTTTTTGGTACTGCAGTGCGACTGATTACATCTATTTGGATTCTCTTTTTTTCTTTTATTATTATTTTTTAATCAGGAAAACATGCATCGTTTTAAAGATATTTTGGGGGGATATGGTGGGGGTCTTAATGCTAACAGAACGGTGGCTTTCCTTTTTTCTTTTTTTCTCCAGCAAAGCCAGGATATTTGCAGAGTTGGGGCTGTTTGGAAACGCTCCAGCTCTGGCTCGGTGTAGCACGCCCAGTTCCAGCAGTGTGTGCTATTGACCTGCATTGACGTCAGTGCGTCATTAGGTCTCCCTTAGAAACACTGACTTTCAAAAATAGTATCAAATTAATTCAGTTGGAGCCTGGTGAAGAAAGGCTACTAGCTAGAATCAGCCATAAAACTCCAGAATTTTCAGCCCTAGATCTCTTCTTTTTCTAGGAGCCAAATAGGAATCAGATTGTATGGAATATGCCATTGATGGGATTTTTTTCCTCTTAAGAAAAGGGACCAAATTAGATTGCAAAGCCCAGAACTGCCTCTTCTTTTTTTTCCTTTCACCTCTTTTTTTTTCTGATCTAAAAATAACTCCCTGCTTGAGCTGACTGCAGTATCTTTTGTATTGCAGCCCTCTGTTTTTAGCAGTCTGGCCCCAGTAAAGGGTGGAACACAAGATCAGACATTGATCTATTGATATTTGCAAAGCCAGACATTAATTTTAATAAACCAGGTGTGTCTCCTTGTGTGTGGTGGGTACTGTGGTGGAGGGGCACCATGAGAGAGGTTTCTGCCATTCATACCGTTCCCATTTCCTTTTTCCAATTCATTTTTTAAAGACATAATTCCCACCCCCACGTGTCTCACGTGGCCTCTGACCAGCGCATGCAACCCCCATTCATACAAACACAAAGCTCCGTGCATTCACAGTTAGCAGAGACAGTACATTCACAAGCAAGGGCTGGAGGTTGTTCTCCAATGGCTGCTTGGCAGAAAAGGCAGAAAAGTCCTCCAGATAGCACAATCCGAGGAGTTTAAGTATGCAAGCTGATTGTTAGATTGCATCGTTAAAGTTTATATTTGCTAAAAATGTTTTTTTTTATTGAGGCAGCAGCTCCATTCACCTAGTTATCAAGGAGGTTTTAAGCAGTCTATTTTTACAGCCATATGATTTTATACACACTTACAACTTGCACGCACGAATGTAGCATGTCTCCCTACGACGGTACAGTAGGTAAGACGCCACTTTCAGAGCTGGGGTAGGGGTGGGTCCTAGATTTTTCTGGCTTCAGACAAGGCAATTTATAATTGTTTTGTAACTTTCATTTACCGTGTGTGTGTGTGTGTGTGTGCGTGTGTGTGTTGCTGTTGGGTTGTTTTTTGTTTTGTTTTGTTTTTGACAGTGTCTTGTTCTATAGCACAAGCTGGCGCCAGATTTAGGATTTTTCTTTCCCAGCCCCAGCTTCCTGAGAGCTGGGATTACAGCCGTGTACCACCATGCTCAGCTACTTCCCACAAGTTTACTTCTCTGACTCACCCTCCTCCAATGGGCTGCACTTGTGCCTTTGGATGATAGAATAATTGGGTTCCCTCACTCATTCTTTGGCCTCTCTCAGCCAGATTGTTAATGAGGGGACTAATTAAGGCCATTGTATACAGGGGCCATCACAGAGGCTACTTCATGAGAAGGGGTATGGAGGGGCTCATGATTGGAGGAGGAGCAGAAGGAGGAGGATTCAAAATACATTGAAATTACATTACTTAAAAATGAACAAATCTTAATTTTTACAATAGACCTACAAGATCAGGTTTTCAATTCAAAAACCACTCAGTCATCACTTATTACTATTTGCCAAAACAACGAAGCCCTTTTATTCCCTGAGATCTGGGAGAGAGATGGAGATGATGTGAAAAGACAAAATGCACATATGTCTTCTGTACCTGTCTATTAGTTCATGGGAGTGGCAGTCAGACAACATCATACTTGGACCAGGAGTACAATTTTGTCCTTGCTTGGCCCCAAGGCATAGCAAGGGCTATTCTGGAAGCTGTAGGGCTAGAGTTTATCTTAGGACAATTCCTAGTAGCCAGAGAAGCCTTCAAGTGATGACAGACTGATCACATGTTTCCCTTTGTCTTTCTCTTCTTTCTCCCCTTTTTTCTCTAAGGCTTCATGGAGGACCATGCAGCTGCCAACAGTTCATGCTGCCACAGCCCCAGTAGCAACAGCAGCAGCAAAAGGGAGGTGCTATGAGAAAACCAAGCGTTCTCCCTCTGCCCCCCCCGACCCAATTTCACAGACTTTGGGAAAGACACAGAACTGTGAGTGCTTCTAGTCAGACAAGCACCTGCAAACCACTAATCCAGCTTGTAAGAGTTCCCATACACCCTCTATCACAGATGCATTCATTCACAGAAACTACAGTCATTCATGCACCTGCACACAACCACATTCATTCATATTTTAGCCTGTAAATACAGCCACACATTCGCCTGCAAAGGCTGCAAGTGTGCACAGCAGGAACATGCCTCCATAAGGTGGAGGCCCCCACCCTTTACATCTGCACACGTGTGTGCATGTACACACACACACACACACACACACACACATACACACACACACTTTGACCTGCTTCTTTGCCCCAGGGGGCTTCAGCTCTGAATTTCTGCCATCCAGACAGTCAAATCCCCAGCCTGTTTAAAAATCCACTGACCTCGTGCATGATTAGATCATGGACAAGAAGCCTGAGCGTTGGCAGAGCGGCAAATGCCTAGGTGGATGAGGGGGCTAGCTCTTTTTCTGACCTGTTTTCTTTTTTCTCCCTTGGCAGTTCAGGGAATAAAGTCAGGGCCAAGGGAGGGGCTCACATTGTGGCCCCCACTGGGCCAGCTGCACTCATGTCCTTTGGGGACAGGTGAGAGTTGTGATGAGCTGTCAAATCTTGCAGGAGCCAAAACTTGCATTCCAGGCTGTTGAGGATTCTTGTTAGTCTGTGCTGGGGCTGAGGATGTGCTGGGGTTGAGGGGCTGAGGATTCTCTAGTTGTCCCTTTTGGTCTAGGCTGCATTTTCTCCACCTGTTCTGGGAGGCTGGCCTTAGGGACTGCATCCACACATTCTCTTGATCCCTAGTTCAGCTAATGGAGGACACTGGGTGGGGGATCTAAAGAGGTGAGGAGAATGTGATATGTTTATTTTCTTACCTCCCTGCCAACCCAAAGGCTTCTCAGTGGCTGTGCCCCTCTACTAAGGTCACAGATCCTGCCATATGGCGATTGTTAGGGTTCTTTCCTTACCCCTGCTCTGTGTGTGTGTGTGTGTGTGTGTGTGTGTGTGTGTGTGTGTGTACACATCTAGACAAGTGATTCTCTCTAGAACTCTGAAATAGAACAAAAGTCTACACATCTCATGGACACCTACTCACTACCTAAAATCATCTCTCAGAAATGCTGGATAGTGTCTATATTCTGACCAGAACCAGGGGGGAACAGAAAATCAGAATAGATGGCACCACTGGTGGTTAAGGAGTACTCTAAAAGTAGGCCATCTGCCTAGCTGTTTACCAGCTTTGTGTTTGTGGGCAAGGTCCTTAATTTCTATAAGGCTCCACTGCTTCCTCTGAAAAAAATGAGAATATTTACAGCACCTTGCATTCAGACTTGTTAAAGGGATAGAGCAGGTAAAATGGTGTAACACAGTGCCTGGCACAGAGGTAACCCACAGAACATGCTAGAACATAAGTATGCATTCTACAAATGATGGGACATCTTAAGCAGCTGAAGTTTTTGGGATACAGTCAACCAAAAGGTATTTACTTTAAATCATGACTTAATACACACACACACACACACACACACACACACACACTAAATTAACACTTAGATTTAAATCTACAACATGCTCTGATATTTCCTTGTTCCTTCTATTTCATCAAAATATATAGGTTTACAATCCATTAGCAAGTTGAGATCCATAGTTAGAGAAATAACAATATGGTAGACCTACCAAATATCACCCTGATGAAGCCTGGATCATCTTCAGGGTATCAGAGTAGGTAAAAACTATTTCCTGGTATCTTCTAAACACTTGTCCCCTCTGATTAGCAGTTTTGTATTCCTTGGTTTCAGTTAACCTTGACCTGAAAATACAGAACAAAAATTTCCAGAGTTAATTCATGTTTTACATTGCAAGCCATTCTGAGTTGTAGGAGGAAAACACTGTCTAGTGTATCCACACTACAGATGCTATATACCCCAGCCACTTAGGTGCCACCTTGGTTGGCAGGTCCACTGTCACAGTTAATTTTGGTCACTAGGCCACTACTCAAGGCCTACATTGTGCACCTCACTTCATCCCATCACCGAAGCATGGTGTCATTTCACATGTGTACAAGAAGAATGAGGACAGTATATCAGATCTCAAGAGAGAGACCACATTCACACAATTCTTATTATGTTATTCTGTTATTAGAAATCTCTTACTGTGCCTGGATTATAAACTAAATTTTATCAGAGTCACATGCTTATGTACATAGAACTTTGTACTCTTGGGAGGGGGTTTACAGGCATCTGTTGTTACAGGCATCCCCTGTGGATAAAGGGACTACCAAAATTGACTTAATGGTGAGAAATCGTGTGGGAATGGTCTCTTCACAATCTGAAATTCACACAGCAAATAGATGAATAGACTTATGGGTAAGACACAAGGAAGGATCTGAAAAGGAAGACTCAAATGTCTAAAACATGGTACTTGTCCTCAATCAAAATCCATTAACTTATTCACAGAGTTAACAAACTGAGCACCTTGGATGTGTTAAGAAACTCTGTTCTATGTCTAGGAACAATGAAGTTCCTGACTTCCTAAGGCTTACCTTCTCACTATAGTGACAGATCAGAAATAAATACCTATCAAATAAACCTATTATGTTTAGTGACAATGTTTCTGAAGAAAGAAAAGCAAAGGAGAGGGGAGTCACGAGTTGGAAGGTGTATTCTAGGTTAGTTGCCAGGGGACAGTTCTCTAAGCAGAGATAGTTCTCTGAGCAGAGACAGGAATGAAGTGCTGGAATGAACCACGTAAATGCTAACAGACATGGGCTCCATTAAGAGGGGCCAAAAAGTGCAAAGACTCTGGGACAGAAATAAGCTTGCAATATTCTAGAAAAGAAGAAAGCCAGGCTGACCAAAGCTTAGTAAGACAAAATGAGAGGTTTCTGAAAAAGTAGATGGAGCCAGAAATGTTAGGTCTTCACCATCACATTAAGGTCTTAAATAACATCTGCATATGATGGGAGATCATGACAAGGTTTTGCATAGGAGAGTTATCTGTGTGTTTTTTTTAAACTACTCTCGGTGCTTTGGGGAAAGTTGACAGAAGAGAACAAGAGGGAAGCAATGGAACTGCTCAGAAGGCTGTGACACAGTAGCCCAGACGAGACATGATGAGGCTTGCAGTGAGCCTATTGGCTCATGAATGGGAGGTGGTGAGAAGCAGCCGGATCACCAGCACCGATTTTGAAGGATGTCTCTACACACCCATAATACAACGTCGAACGTGAGGTGCCAAGAAAGAGTACACAATGTTGTGGGAAGTCAGAAGAAAATTACATCTGGCTGGGGGATGAGCTGGCACTTGAGCTGTTTTTTTCCCAAGGATGAGTAGGCAGAAATGGTGAGGGGGAAGAGGACATTCCTAAGAAAGGAAAAAGCATGTGAGTGAAGACACAAAAAGAGAACACAGAAGGGAGTGGGTATCGATGGCTCACTCCTGTAATACTATTTGGGAGGTAGAGATTGGGAGGATTAAGGTTCAAGACCAATCCAGGCAGGAAAATTTGCAAGACTCCTTCTCAACTGAGAATTGTCAGGAGTAGTATGTAGCTACAACCGGAAGCTTAACTTAAGCAGATGCGTTCAGTCATCTTCAAAAATAACCAGCAAAGCCGGGTGCCAGTGGCTCACACCTGTAATCCTCGCTACTCAGCAGGCCAGCCGGGGGAAGAAAGTCCATGAGACTCTTGTTTCCAATAAACCAATAAAAAACCGGAAGTGGTGCTGTGGCTCAAGTGATAGAGTGATAGCCTTGAGCTGAAGAGCTCAGGGACAGCGCCTAGGCCCAGAGTTCAAGCCCTAGGACAGACAAAAAGTAAAAATAAAAAAGTAAAAATAACCAGCAAAAAACGGAGTTGGAGGCATGGTTTTGCAGTAAAGAACCTGTCTAGCAAGTGTGGGGTCCTGATGAAAACCCAAGTGCCACTGAAAGTACCAAAACAGAGGGCATCTGGGGGTGGTGGTGAGAGGTTAAGTGTGTGGATAGCACGGACTAGAATAAAACCATCTTCAGTGTTATTATTGGGCAATGGACAGGACTTGCACTGCCTTTCTAATAAAGGTGAGAATTGAGCTTTAGAGTATTAGACACCCAGGAGCTTCCAAAGAACTCAGAAGTCTCTCCTTTAAGCCTTAGTAGATTCATTCTTCAAGCATATCTTCTTGCCTTTGCCCATCCTGAATCCTGTGTTCCAGACAAATCTTCCTGACCATAATCATCCCTCCCTCTTCGATTTTGCTTTTACACAGTGCCTTCAACTAAAGCTTCTGTCCATTTATCCAAACCCTCCCGTTCTTGGTCTGGCCCCTTGGCTTCGGCCATTCTCTCCCTTCTATCAAAGTCATTCTATACCAGTCATGGTAGCTCTCGATCTCATATACTGGCATTTCCCCTAAGGGTGTATTTTAAGAGCCTACGATTTCTCCTCGAAGATAAAAATTCCTTTGGGCTAGGGACCTTACTTGGCATTCCCTTTGTCTCCTGGTGGCGTCTAGCCATTCAGTTGCACTGACCATTCTCATACCGAATTGAGCATCCAGAGGCAAGTAGCTTACTAGATAATCTAGGCTAGAAAAGGTAGTTGTCTAACCCAGGGGTATTCAGCCAAAGAGGACATCTCCCTGCCTCCATCCCTTCACCCACTCCCCCATTTCCTGACCATTCTGGAAATGAACACTAAGATCTATCCTATGGCAATTACCCTTGCCTAGGAAATAAAATCCACACTCAAACACACACTGCCTGATTTCTATCAGGCAATGCGCCCAGGTCAGATCAGTCCTCCCCATCCTACCTCAGCCCTGCCCTCTCCCACAGCTTGGCATCGGTTGACAGGTGGCTTCCCTGGCTCTTCAATCCCAGGCTTGGTAGCCACTTTAAACATGGCGCTGTGGAGGCATTTTATTTGCTTTAGGAGGCTTGGCTCTGGAGTCATTTCAGGCAGCCCTGCCTTCCTGTTCCACCAGCCACTAGACAGAGCAACCAGCGGAGGCACAAGTTTCAACACAGCAGCAAGGCTGTGTTGGCACCTGACACCTTGCAGAGATGGGTCACTTAAGGACATACTGCACAAGCACAGAAAACGGGGTTCCTTCGATTCTGTTGCTTGGGGAGGCTCAATGTGCCTGCCCTGTCCTTGGCCTGCACTCCTTCCTCCCGGATCTGTTCCCAAGCCGGGCCTGCCTGGGGGCTCCAGCGGGGGTGGGGATGGGGGGTCCTGGGGAGTCCATGAAGGATGACGAGGCTAGATTCTGGTTCTTGCCCCAAGCTCGCTGCTGGGCCCAGATTCCAGGAAGTCCGGGCGTGCAGGCCACCCAGGCCAGGCTGGGGGCGGGAGGGGAAGGCTGAAGACGCGGGCTGGCCAGGGGGGTCCCCTTGACCCCCAAGGATCTCTCTCCAAGCCCGGGTTTAAGCACGGACCCCGGTGTTCCCTGGGGCGAGAGTTCCCCGGCACTGCCTCTTCCCACGGCGGGAGGGGGGCACGGCAGGTGCGGGGGGGGGAGCGTGGCATAAATCTGGGCCATGTCCCCCCCACCGCCCCCGCTTCGCTCCCTCAATCACTAGGTAAAGAAGGGAGGGGGGCGGATCTCCAGGTCTGGGGGGGGGCGAAGGTGCTGGTGCAGACGGAAGACTTGCCTGCAGGCCCTCCCCGCCC
>NW_012267341.1:3952499-4023342 GCF_000151885.1 Dipodomys ordii
CCAGCCATGCCCCCCCCCATCCCAGGCCCCCTCCCCAGCGCGGACCACCTCGCATCAGGCAATTTTGCAAACGCCCCTTGATTGTGGACAAACCTTTCCCTGCCCCCCCTTCCCTCCAAGCCCCAGTGCTGGGGTGGATGTGGCCGTGTGCAGCAGCGGGGGTAAGGGTGTGGGGAGATGGGCCGATCGGGGCTCCACAGAGATCATCCGTGGACACACCCTGGACCTGGGCAGTGGAAAAACGAACAGGAACTGACGGCAGTCAGACACCATCCATTTCCCCCACCCTCCTCCCGCCCCCCCAGGTAAAAACTGTGACTTAGGTCTGCCCAGGTCACCCAGGATGCAGGCACCAGGTGCATGGGGAACACACAATGGGATGATGAAGACAGCCAAGAGATTCTGTTCTCTCAGAAATCAAACCAGAGCATTATCCCTGATGGTTACACCTTGCCCTGCTCCGTCTTCTAGTTTGGGGCTCATTTTGGATGGTGTCCTGAGAGATGGCTTGAAGTGGCTGTGGCCTGGGCTGGTGTTTGGCTGGGAGAGAGTCAACAGGGCCAGGTTTCTGAGCTGTGTGTAGGATCCAAGGTTCCAGCGCTGGACGCTATCTGAACTTGCCTTGCAAACAAGCTTAGTCAGTTCCCAAGGAGAAGCTGGAGTAGATGACTCAGTTTCTCTTCCTTCTGCTTCTGCTACCGCCGAATGGATATGTTGAATCTGGATGTTTTTAGCAGAACCTTTCTCTCCAGTGTGTACCCTCAAGGTTGGCTCTCTACTACTTGAGCCACATTTCCATTTCCAGTGTTCATTGGTTAATTGGAGACAGGAGTTCCTTGTATCTGTCACCTTGGAGCTGGCTTTGAAATGAGATCCTCAGGTTTCAGCCTCCTGAGTTAGCTTGGATTATAGGCATGAGCTACTAGCTAGCTCCCAGCTTTTCCAGGGTTGGTTCTCAGAATAGCTGTCCCATACAAGTTAGCAGCAACTTGTTTCTTAACTTGGGTTTTGTCCCCGGATGTTACTTTGAAGGCAAAGGGTCTCAAGAGGGATGCACTCCTGAGAGAGGAAAGAATGTGTAGAGCTTTAGGATTCTTTGGCTATTCGTTAATACTCTTCCATGCCGGCTGTGTTCCAAGCACAACAAGGGAATAGTTAAATGGTATGGGCCCTGCAAGGGGGAGGGGGTTGGGGAGGAGGGGGCGTTGACAGGACATGGTTTTGGATCTACTGGGAAGTAAAACTATAAATGTTCATATTACAGTGAGGTAATGGATAGAATTGAATTTGCACATGAGTTGCAATGAGAACATATGGAAAGAAGCTGTGGAAATCTGCCCCAGGGAATGAATTAGTCAACTCAGGCTACATTATGCCGCAGAAACAAATGAACCCAATATCAGTGACTAAAACAAAACCACGAAAGATTTATCTTTTTGATATTCACATCTCTTGTAGTTCAGCTTTATGTTCTCTTCCTTCTAGAACCAAAAGTAATGGTGCCATCCCTACATGGGAGCTTAAAGATCCTTTGTCATTCATTCATATTCTTGTGTGAGACTGGATGGTCCTCTTGGCAGAGGAGGAGAGGTGGTAGAGCCAGGTAATGGCTTCTTCTGCTCCATACTCCCAGGCCTATTTCATTGGTCAAAACAGGTCATGTGATTGAAGAAGAATAATCCTTCCACGGGGTTAGGCAGGTAGGGAGGGCTGGACCAAAAATATCATGGCTTCCCAGAGGAGGTAATGCTGAGACCCATTGAATAAGTAAGTAGGTTAGAACTGGAACCAGAAGCCAGGCAGACAAGACAGGAAATTCCTGTAATGGAACCCGGTTGGCTCACAGTTGTGTAGGTATAAAACTGACTGATGTTGTCTGGACAAATGAGACATTACTCATTGAACAATCTTTCCACCAAGTCTACATAGTGTTAGGGGCACATTATTTGTCCATCTTCATCTACCATGTTTGGATCTCTCTTTAAGAGCTTACCCTGTTTCAGATACTGTCACTGGGAAGGGAGGAGGAGAGGATGCTGACTGAATGTTGTACATCTTCCCATGGAAAATTGGCCCCAGGTACTCAAAAAGACTTGGCTTCCATGAATATTGGAATATCTCTGGCAGAGAGGTGTCATTAACAATGACTCAAAAAGTCATCAGGTTCCCATGATATTGAATCCTTGAAGCCTTAAAGACTACCCAGTGGTGGGTCAAGATTGCTAGGTGTGAATCACCTGCAAGTGACCACTGCAGAGGCTTCACGATTTCATCTGCCTCCGGGAGCAGAGCGAGTTCTCCCGCAACCCAGCCTCTCTCACCTTGTGAGCTCAGTCAAGATAGGCCCCACAGTACCTCTTCTCTTTCATTTCCTATCCTGCTTTGGGTGTGAAGAGAGAAAAGTTGGCCAAGATGACGTGGTAGTGAACACTCTCTCTCAAATGCTGTAAGGCAAAATAAGAAATGTGTTGGTGTTTAACTATACTATAAACCTCTTATTGTTGTTTGGATTTATTTAAGGGCCTAGCTCTACTTCCCCTTTCTTAATCCCCTAATAATTTCCTGGGTACCAGAGTTGCCCCAGGATGGTTTGCTGATGGGTTGGGTAGTTGGAAAGCAACCATAGTATAATGAAAAATCCAGCCTCATTGATTTAGGTTAAAATGAATTTTGTTTTTAAGTTTTTAAAATGAAAACGTCTCTGGAGTCGATTTAACCTCAGACGTAGCTTCATGTAAGGGCTTAAGGAAGACACTTTTATCACTCCTCTCTCTCGTGTATGTGTGTGTGTGTGTGCGCGCGCGCGCGCGCACGCACGCGCATGTGATGTATATATTAAAATATGGTAATTACTTTCTCACTGAGTCAAGTGGTTAGGATATTTGTACTCAAGGCTTTCCAGGTTGGAGAACTTGGTTTCAGGGTGGCTGTGCTCAGATCGTGGACCTTCTCTGGTATCCTCCTTAGAACAGAAGCCATATAGGGTGCATTCTTCTCCTGATGAATTAAGGAGTGTAGATGGGGTGGGGGAGCAAAAATACACCAGACCTCTCAAGATGTTGGTTTGGAATGGCCATGCAATTGGCTGTGTCCATATTCTTTTGGCAAAAATAAAAGTCACAATGAAATCCAACATCACTGGGTCTGAGAAATATGTGAGAAAATGATCCCATTATCATAGTGTCATATACAAAAAATGAGATCAACAGTAGGTAGGGTTAGAGTAGGCTGTTCCACATTTTCCAAGCCCCACTTCCTTGGTGGCTTTATTCACATTTGTTGCATGTCCACATGCAAGAAGTTTTGACACTGCACTGATTTACCCATAACCTGAACCCCAGTTTTAGTCTTCCTCCAGATTTTCCTGCATCAACTATGATTTACTTTGCCTTTCTTGAAAGCCACAGGACTGGTCCAGGTGGGACTGTGATGGTGGGTGCTGATAGCAAACAATGCTCACCTGTCAGGAACATTGTGGAAGGTGTTCTTGCTGCATATAGGAGATACCATGGGACTGCTTTTTTTTGGGGGGGAGGGTCCAGTCGTGGGGCCTGAACTCTGGGCCTGAGCGCTGTCCCTCAGCTCTTCAGCTCAAGGCTAGCGCTCTACCACTTGAGCCACAACACCACTTCCGGCTTTTTTCTTTTTGCTTATGTGGTGCTGAGGAATCGAACCCAGAGCCTCAGGCATGCAAGGCAAGCGCTCTACCACTGAGCCACCTTCCCAGCCCCCATGGGACTGCTTTTTGAGCTCCTTTCCAGTGTAAGGTTCACTGATTCTGAGAATCCTACCTCAATACCTTACCATAAATACCAGGATGATTGTGTGGATACAGCATGAGAGCTGCCCTTGGCACAGATTCATTCATTAAATGGTCCCTGCACACTTGCTCCTTCTTGAGCCCTGTGATTCATGCAACTAACTCTGCTAAGATAGACTTCAAGGTGTGTGTGTGTGTGTGTGATATTTTACTTTTTCTTTTTTTTTTTTTTTTGGTCGGTCGTGGGGCTTGAACTCTGGGCTTGGGCGCTGTCCCTGCACTCTTCAGCTCAAGGTAAGTGCTCTAACGCTTGAGCCACAGCACCACTTCAGGTTTTCTAGTGGTTTATTGGAGATAAGAGTCTCACAGAGTTTCCTGCCTTGGCTGGCTTTGAACCATGATCCTCATATCTCAGCCTCCTGAGTAGCTAGGATTACAGGCATGAGCCACCGGTGCCCGGTGATATTTTTTTGTCAGTCACAGGGCTTGAACCCGGGGCCTTGGTGCTGTCCCTAAGCTTTTTTTGCTCCAAGGTTAGCTTGGACCACTTTGAGCCACAGCTCCACTTCTGGTTTTTGGGTGGTTATAATAAGTGTCTCATAGTCTATCCTACCTGGACTGGCTTTCAATTGTAATCCTCAAGATATCTGCCTCCTGAGTAGTCAGAATTACAGGTGAGGGCCAGCAGTACCCAGCTCTATTTACCTTTTCTGTGAATTTTGTCTATTTTAGAAACCACATGTAAGAGCAATCCTATAGTATTTGTCCTTTCCTGTTTAGTTTGGCACCATGTCTTCAAAATTCATCTATGTTTTATTCATCTATCTCTTTATCAAGCTGAATAATATTTCATTGTATAAATTTACCACATTTGTTTCTGCATTCATCTCTGGATGGACAACTGGGTTATCTCTAATTTTGGTTATTATTCATTGGTGTCCTACTTCTAATTCTTTGGGGTTGTCTATGTTCTTATTATACTTTAACTTCAGTTAAATAACCAACCCCCACTTATTCTTTTGTTCATAAGTGTTTCATAAGGCAATAAAGAACACTTGGCAGGTCCACTTTACAGATGTAGAAACAGCAACAGATTAGGGGTGGGGACTGGAACCAGAAGCCAGGTGTTTGGGGTCTGTTCTCCAGAAGCCAGGTGTTTGGGGTCTGTTCTCCCTTACTGGCTGTCACTTCTCTGAGAACAAGACTCAAGTCTGTCCTTGTTGCTGACACATCTATAAGACAAATAACCAGAATGTAGTAATATGTTTTGAAAGAATGAATGAATTTAGTGTGTATGTGTGTATATATTTGCTTAACACTATAAAAAGCCTTTACACTTCTCCCCTAAATTGGAATTCCTAAACTCCACTCCTTTTTTTCTCAATCCCCTTTCTCCATTAATTAGACAAACCATTACCCTGACCCCTGGGGGGATAAACTACTCATGATTTCTGTCTCCAGTGACAACTTCAGCCAGGCCCTAGACTCCCCACATTCCTCCATCCACAGTCCTAGAAACATAGACTTCTCCAGCTAGTGTGATGTTTCTCCTGAGCTCACTGTAAATTCAGTAAGCACTTGGTTCCTGGCTGGTGTGAGAAGCATACTTGGGACGCCTATAGTATGGAAGATGGGGATATTTGACTGTGTGCTAGATTTTGTCAGGAAAGGTATAGTGTGTGTGTGCGGGGGGAGGTGTCAGGAATCTCAACTCCAATTCTCTTTTCTTTAAAAATTGAGACAAATGTAGTCCTAATGGAGTGGTTTAAAAAGATCAGCTCTTGGTAAACCAGAGTATTGACTTTTAGCATTTGTTTAGAAAAATAGGATCTCTGAAAGGCTTGCCCATTCTCTTCTCAGAGGTGCCCCCTCTGTGCTCTCAGAGGAAGTGAGGGGTGCAGCTTAAATCATTGTGGTCCTTGTCCACTGCTGGGTGCTTACACCACAATGAACGCTGTCGTTCCTGGCACAAAGACAGAATGCAGAAGGCATCTGGACTGTCTCCTGATTCTGGGGAAGGGTCTGGACAAAAAAAGGCCAGTGGTCCTGAGAACTACCCTGAGCATCCATTTCCCCCACCCACCCAGTCAAGCAGGCTTGCATTTCAGCTCCACCAGGGAAATAGCGTACTTAGAGATTCTGAAACAAAAGATTTAGTGGGGTGGGGAGGGTGAAGGTTTAGCAAAAACAGAGGACTTCATCCATTGATATTGCCTAGGCACCTGAAGGCATATGGCACTTCTATCTGAAAGTGGGCAAGACATATGTTTGGATTTATTGGGATTTGGTTCTCTTTTTTTGATGTTTAAAATATTTAGAAGGGATTAAAAAAAACAATTCATCCCAGTGAAAGGATGGGAAAACAACTAGACCTAGAAGGTAGGGAATTAATTGAGCACCCCTTACAAATCCCTGGTTAGCCCAGGGCAGCCAACCTTACCTGGCTGCCTTCCATCTCTCCATGCCTCTGAACTCTGAACATGGCCACCTAGGCAATGAGATTTCCTGTACTGTTCTTCTGTGAGGACAGTTATCATTTCTGGAAACACCAACATTCCAAGACAGAGACCCCCTTCTGATCAGCAGCCTCTGTGTGGCTGGGGTAGGAAGCAGAAAGATTACATACTCCTCCCCACCCTGCCTACATTCTTTACTGATGATCCCAAGAAAAATGGCTTGGAGGAGTAGACATACATTCTGAAAGCAAGTAAGGAAAATGATTGCTACTGAGAAAGATGGAAGAGATTAGGTTAAGAGAAATGAGGGTAAAAATCATCTTGAGTACTCAATGACAATTTAGAGTTCCTCAGACAGCTGTTTAGAAGATATTTTTGTAAAGAAATGTCATAACTGGGGAAGGACTGAATGTTCAGCCCATGGCCATATGGGTCCATATTTTCTCAAACCAACAGGTTCTATATTAAGAGTCATTAATCCGAAGCAAAAGACACTGAGCACTAAGATCAGGCGAAAGGTAGATGAGATACCACCTGGATGTGAGAACTTGGAGCTGAAATTTGAATGGAAATGAAGAGAGAACCACTGAAGACCACTGAAGGCCAGAGATGGAAGAGGCACCTGAGAGCGTAATTTGTTGCCAAGATCAAGAGCATGAATTGTGTTGATGGTTGGCCCTGAAATGGAAGCCTCCATCCAACTTGCACACTTTGGACCCTAATGAATCATGAGAATGGACAGTTTTTACTTCTCAACAGAGCCTCATAACTTGAAAGCCTTGGAAAATTGCATATGTTGGGAGTTCAGAATGCAAGACAAAAATAGCATTTGCATCATTTACTCAAGTATGTGGTAACTGATACAGAGAACAAGGCATGGTTAGTGGCCTGCTAATGTTCAAGATCAGAACTGAGTCTTCTGAATTAAGACATATAAAAGAGACTTTCTGCCAGGCATAGTTCATCTGACGGGGATTGTGACAGTGGCTCTTAGAAGGAAAATCTCCATCAATAGAACTTGGAATTTAAAACTAGAAGGGAGTTTTAAAAAAGAATCCCAAATACCAAGTGCCAGTGGCTCACACCTGTAATCCTAGTTACACAGGAAGCTGAGATCTGAAGATCATGATTCAAAGCAGAAAGTTGGGCAGGAAAGTCTGTGAGACTTGTATATCCAATTAACCACCAGAAAACCAGAAGTAGAGCTGTAGCTCAAAGTATTAGAGCTCTAGCCTTGAGCACAAAAAGCTAAAGGACAGTGCCCAGACCCTGAGTTCAAGCCCCGTGACTACTACCACCACCACCAACAACAATACAAAGAATAGAAGTGAAAAGTTCTCAAGTAAGAAAAAATAGTCTTAGATTTGTTCTAGATAACTTGCCTTTCCCTGTATTTCTACTCTCCAGCTATCTGTTTTGTGCCTTGGAGGCCTTCCAAAGCCTGCTCTTAGGCCCACTGGCTTCTTTTGGTTCATCCAGTTAGACTCAACTGGTATGAAACTTGCATCCCAGCGAAGTCTCAATTACTTTTCTCAAGTTCATAACTCTTGCTAAGTGATGCTTTCTTTAAAATCTGGTATCCATGCCTGTCCTAACTCCTCCAGGGCTTGGGATACTAACAGATCCCTATTGTTGGCAGCCCCACCCGCTGGTTTCCCCTAATCCCGCCCACACTATTTCACCAGTCCTTTTATTAAACTGTCCTCAATTATCCCATCTGAGAGTGCCATCTGCTTCCTATGAGGACCCTGACCAACACAATAATCTAATAAACCATATAAAGTTGCAATTGTAACATGAGGTTAATATGAGTGCAAAGCCATCAGTAAGATTTGGTTGAATGAGATGTATGACATGGATTCTCTGTGTGATTTCTCTTTATCTGAACAAATTGGTCTCATTGCAGTGGGCTAAGGAGAACTTAGTTCATTTATTTGTTTAAAGAAATACTGAGTACATTGTGACATGTACTACATTAGGTGCTGGGGAGTCAAGAGGGGACAAAATAGACAAACCTTCATCCCTTGTGGGGTTTTCAGTGTAGTACTGGGAATACAAATGTTAATCACATGGCCACAGACATAAATATTGTGTAAGTTTCCATTGCGGGGATAAATACTTGAAGGAAATAGTTTATGGGAGAAGCCACAGTTGCAGAGGTTTCAGTCCATGATTACTTGCCCCCTCTGCTGTGGGCCTGTGGTGAAGAAAGAACATCATGGCAAAGAGGATGTGAGGGAACAGAGCTGCTTGCCTATAGCAGCCAGGAAGCAGAGAGACAGAGGAGGTTCCTGGAACAAGACAGAACCCTAAAAACACACCACAAGGACCAGCTTCCTCCAGCTAGGCCCTATCTTCTAGTCACCCCTTGATGAACTTTGTGCTCTCATGATCTATTCATGATCCATCAATGATTGCTTTCTCCAATTAGGGAATCAAGTTTTCAATACATGATCAATTTTCTTTGTGTGTGTGGGGGGGAGATACTTCATATCAAAATTAGAGCAAATATTTAGGTAATATCTGGTTACCTTGGAAAGGTAACCGTATGATTCTCTGAGAGTAGCTAAGGAGCAGCCAATAAGGGTAGACCATCAGAGAAGCCTCCTCTAAGGAAGCCACATGGGCTTACCCAGGCAGGGAATAAGAGAGGTGGATGCCCCATTTGTTAGGAAATGGAAAGACTTGGAAAAAATAGTGAACTAAGCTAGACCCAAAGAAACATAGGTCCCATGGTTTCCCTTATTTGCATTAACTAGTATACATCTAGGATAATCTTACCAGACATGCAGAAAAGGTCAAAAGCTATGTACATATGACCACATAAGATGATGCTAAGCGAAATGAACCCCAAGATAGGGACACAGAGGTTTTTTTCTTTGTTGCTGTTGTTTTTAATGTACTTATACCGTGTACTTTTTTGTTTCTTTTGCATGTTCTTCCCCCATGGTATGACCCTTGTTGTCACTGTATTTGATTACAGTGCCCTGAATCTTGTATATACATTTTTCTCATTTGGGGAGGGGAAGGGAAATAACAAAATGCTAAAACAAGGATATAGGTTGACTCATTGTAACAAGAAGATGTACAAGACACTATATTGAAAATGAACTTTACAACTTCGGGGTGGGGAGGGAGAAGTTGGGGAGGTGGGAGGGAAGGGATGGTAGGGGAAAAACAAAGGAGGGGATAACAGTGCTCGATAGGAAATGTACTCATCACCTTACTCATGTAACTGTAACCCCTCTGTACAGTATCTTTACAATAAAAAATTAATAAAAAAGAGAGGTGGAAAAATTGTACCATAAACAGAGGGAAGAGAACACCCAAAGAGCTGAGGCAGAAGCTGACCATGTTGTCTCTGAGGGACCTCTGTATGTAGAGATTTGCTTTGAAGTCTCATGGGGAGTCATTTCTGAGTTTGAGAAGGGGAGCATGGAAATTGTTGGTGGTACCATGGGGAGCCCTGGTAACCATGAAAGGAGAGGAACAAGTGACATTACTGTGGCCTCACCTGGTTTACAGTGATGTATTGCTTTTCTTGTCCAGGAAATCTGAATCAGGCTTGGAGGGAAGATGCCAGCTGGATTCATGGGCACAACCATTAGGTACCCTGTCTGTCATCCACATTGCATAGATTAAATTCTTGGTCTGACACGTTTGTTTTGTTTCAAAACATGAGAAAGCAATGAGAGGAGTTGTTACTTGAATCTCAGTTCTAACCAACCCAGAAGAAATTGTTGGTAAAGTTGAGGGATATGCTTAGGAGAAAAGTATAGGTGATCTTGTGGGGGCAGGGAGAGACAGAGTCATAAATACAGAGACAGAGAGATATGCTGGAAAAGCATAGCTCATAGACTACAGAAAGAAAATAAAAACAGGAGTTACCAGCTTCTGTTTAGAGATTTAAACAAAGGATTGAACAAGTACTTCAAATTGTTTTCTGTGTTTCAGTTTTAATGTGTGTCTGTCCCTGTACCCAACTACCCCCAAATGATTTATTAGAACACCAATCATTTTGAGCTAGGACACACCCTAGTTCACTTTAACTTACCTACCTCTGTAAAGACCCCATCTCCAAATAGGATCACATTCTAACTGAGGATCTGGGGGTTAGTCTCTAACATATTTGTTTTAGAGGGATATAATTTGACCCACAGATAGTAAGCAAAACATGTGCCTATTCTGTCCCAGGCCCACTGATGGTAGAGAGAGGAGTCAGTGGAAGTGAGAAAAGTATACCCAACTCTTTTAGACAACTGAATGTGGGATTATGTTTTCATTTTCACAAGGAAAGATCAGTGGTGTTTCTCTAATGAGTTAACGTAGGAACAAGAATCAGGGGCCTAAACCCAGGAGGATGTGGGGGTGGAGGGGATATGTGTTATGAAAAAAATGATATCTAGAGCAAAGTGGATGTTAAGCCTTGTAGGCAAGATACAGTGGAGATGATGGTGGTGGTGAGTCCAAAGACATTGCAATAGCAGGAAGTTGAGAAGCTCCCAAGTAATATCATCTGTTTATCTGTTTATTTTTCTCCTGAAATGTAAGAAATAGTTCTTCTCTAGAGAGGAAGATGAGAGGTGCCTGGAGAGCAAAGATGAAAATTGGTAAAGAGAAGAAAAGCTTGAAAGGGAGGCATATTAGTCAGAATTCAGTTGCAGATAACAAAATCCATTACAGATACTCTAAGAGAAAACACAGTACAGTGAGTTGGGTATTAGGATGGCTGGAAGGCCGAACTCTGGAGATTTCAAGAACAAATCTAGAGCATCTCATCAGTGATCTCCCAGAAGACTCACCACCTCTACCACAATCAAGAGACAGGAGTCTGGAAGCCACTCAGACAAATGCTGAGTCTAGGAACCTTCCCTTCTACTGTGATGTGGGAATCAGAAAGCTGATCTGGCAACTTTTGGGTACAGAACCAAGGTTTCAAATTCAAGTCTTACCAAGTGTTTCTCATGGACACAGCACAAGTTATGATCGAAACTCCATCTACAAAGGAGTCTGGGGAAGATTTTTGGCTTTTCCATATCGGCAATAAGAAATGCTCTCCTTTGCTCTCACATTTAAATTGCAGTACAACAGGCTACTGCCTAATGTAACTATCCCTTACAGAAATTACCTATCCATCCATCCATCTGTCATAATAGGTGTCAGAGGCTGTGTTGACATGCTAAAGAGAACAGATACTGAACAGCAGCTACAAGTCCAAGAAACAGATCAACAAACCAAACAGGTAAGTTACACGTAAATGTGGAAAGATCAGTTTTTTTTTAAAAAAAAGGAAAGAAAAACCCTACTGATTTGTAATGTTTGACAATTTCCTTGGTGGACTGATTCCCACAATAGCTAATTTCAAACTACCAAGTGGCATCCCTGAAGATCTCATGAGGACAACTCCCACAGATTCATGGTAAGAGCAACACCAGCCTTCCTGAACCTCCCTTAGCTGATTCCAGCTCACAACCATATCACTGGCCTTGCATTTTCCCAAGTCTGTGGCTGTACTAATCTCTATGACCCTCTTTAAGATGTGACATTGGTTTTGGATTTACCACTAAATTAGGAGGCTTCACAAGGAGAGTTTCCTGGGTCCTTCATATCATAACAGTCTCTAAATCTAAAGGTTAGGAACCAATATAGAGAGTCTGCCCATCTGTAGGCAGAATCTAACCTTACATTCAGGATCTGGAAGAAAAAAAATTGAATGACACAGGATGACATGAATCTATTTTGGCCCACTATGAAATGGTCTAAGCCCAAACTCCATTTATTTCCAGATTCCTGCTAATTCCCACTGAACTCCTGACCAGGGATGCAGAGACAGTAAAAAGCCCTGAAGAGTATTTGTCTTCTCAACGCACGGTCACTCTACTAAATGACAGTGATTCCTTCGGGGGGGAAAAACTGAGAGGAAGATTTACAATATAAACTTGCAATGTCATGTGCTATAGACTACATAGTTTTCCTCTTCACCTGACTTAAGTGTGGGAATTTAGTGAAAAGTTATGTCCCTTTGATGTCCATGGGCTATTTGTCAGATCTATAGGTGTCTAGGGTTTTTGTTTTTCCAGATCAAGAAGGACCTTAATGTAATGGCCCATATAGTTTAATTCATAGCATTCCTGAGCAATTAACTTCTACCAAAGGCCCTGTGTATCAGTCTATTCTGTCACTCTGACTGCTGCCT
This sequence comes from Dipodomys ordii, assembly GCF_000151885.1. Lineage (NCBI taxonomy): Eukaryota > Metazoa > Chordata > Mammalia > Rodentia > Heteromyidae > Dipodomys > Dipodomys ordii. The sequence continues at coordinate 3,964,912 of NW_012267341.1, forward strand.
TCAATGGACACTTTATTTGTGGTCACTAAGTGTTACTACATAGCCAGTGTTAGGATCTCATTATCCTCATTAAAACCCAGGAATGTATTTTAATGGCAGTATCTCCCATAATCTCTAGCATACTATTGTACTTTTTAAAAGGAGATGATGCCCTTGCCCTCCCCTCCTCTTCCCTCCCCTCCCCTTCCCCTTCCCTTCCCTTCCTTTTCCTGCTTTCTAGGTTTCCATTATCAAAGTTACATATTCTGACATGAACTATCTCCTAGGTGAACTTCATAACTGGTTCCCTGGACATGGAAATTGGTTTTCAGCTGTGGGTATGGAGGCCAGGTGAGGCAGGAAATGAGGGCGGGAAATGGCCACAGAGTCTTCCAGCAGGGCAGGTTCAGCTGTATTAGCCTAGGTAGAAGAGGTTGTTTCTCCTGGCAACAGAGAGGAATCTTCAGATTTAATGGAATATTCCTAAATATTACCACTGCAAATTCCTAACCATTTCCATGATGTTCATCTAGTAACTAGGTAAGGCATGAATTTAATCTGAGCCATAAGCCAGCAGCGTGTAGGATTAAAATTTTGGATGATTTTTGGCTGTATCAGTTCATTAGTTCTAAGAGAGAAGACACTAGTTTAGGGCAATGGACCATAGGGTGTTCTTTTAGGGTAGTAGGTACAAGAGTATCTGATTCTCTATCATCTTGAATGATGAGTTCAAAGTTATCAGCTTGTTATTGTATTAGTTTAACATTCACAGACGATTAGAAGCAGCCAGCCTGCTGCTGTCTGTGTAGTCCTCAGGGGTCTGTGCCCCAAGTGGGCATAGTCTAGAGGAAGAGGGGGATGGAAGAGATCCTGCAGGTTGGTAGGAAACACCACGGAGTGAGGGTAAACACATAGGGATATCAGCAGGTGATATGGTTTCATAAGGAGCACATGATAGCAGGAGGACCTGGGAGCAGAGTGGGAAAAGCAAAAGGATACCCCAGCTCCTTCCTCTAATCTTCTGCCCTGGAGTAAGGGGTCGCCTCCTCTCATCAAGTGATCAAATGAAGAACATTTGTCAAACACATAGTCAGTGCTCAGTAAATATTGGCTCTGGTTATTATGAAAATAAAGGAGTGGTGGAAGAAGAGAAGGGCTGGGGTGGGGGGGGAGGGAGCAGGTCTTCTGGAAGTATAAAGGGTCAGGAAGGAGTGACACTGGCCACTGCCTATGGAATTTCCCCGTCCTAGAGTTGATGAAGGGCTCCACCTCCTCTTCTCTTTCCTGTCTCAGCCTTTCCCTTCTCCTCTCCCCCACCTCATCTTCTCATAATAGCCAGATAAAGAAACAATATACATCCCATACTACTCACCCATGTAAACTACCCACCCAATTCAGTGTTTTTTTTGTTATAGAAAGATAATTGTACAACTATCTGTACAATTATAGAACATTTTCATCACCTCAAAAACAAAACAAGGGCTGATGGGGGGGTAACAGGTCGGTGACAGTGTACTAGCCTAGCATGGGTGGGACCCAGAGTTCAGCCCCCAACACTGCAAGTAAAAACAAAAGCAAAACTCAAGAAACTAATCCGTCCCAAATCTGACAAACCAATCACTAAATAGGCAAGGCAGAGAAAGAGAGACTTCTCAGAAGAAGAGATAAAAATGGCAAAGAAAACCCTGAGATTGATTTAACACTGGTTTTGAGACACAGACTTTGTTCAGCTATCCCTCTATAATAGTACCACCAACAGTGCCATTAATCTAAACATTTCAGTGGGTATTTTCTAAATATTAACTGGGGGACTTAATTCAACAAAGCCACAGATCTGTATTTAAATATTCTTCAGGAATTTTCTAGTGAAAACCCAAGTCTAAAGTAGCTCCAGAAAGGTATATGATTATTTTTCTTTGTATGCTATATCCCCAGTTTTTCAGACTAAAGGCCAGAGTGAGTAAGGAATAGAGCCAAATGAGGTAGGTGTCTGAGCCATGAAGTATAAATACTGAAAGATGTCATTTTTATTCAGGAATAAGGGGAGATTCAAGTCATATAGATCCCTAAAGACTTCACACCTGACTTTCCAGGATGCACATTTTCCTACATAGACTAGTTTTCTCTTGGTTTCTTCAGTTAATTTGAAACTACATGTTCCTCCTTGCCCATATATTTTTGCTCATTAGTGTATTTCTTGGGCTGTTTTCATATTATGCCTTTCCTTTCTGTGAAATGGTTTTTGTTGTTTTTTTTTTTAACTTGGGACCAACAAGTTGTAAAGTTGTATGTTTTTACCTGGAAGTTGTACCACAGGTGGACTGTCAAGTTACGGAGAGTGAATTGATAGCTTATATTTGTTCTTAAAATTAAATTAATCCTTGATAAAAGTTGCTTTTTTAAAAAGGAGTTAGTCTTTGATCACGAGTTTGATACCATCTCCATTTTGGGTGACCCGTGTCACCAGCAGGCCTATTAATCTTCATGACTAATTGCGTGAGTGCTTATAATGGAATAAATTGCTTTTCTACATAAAAATGGCAAAGAAACACCTGAGGAAATGTTCATCATCCCTGGCTGTAAAGGAAATGCAAATAAAAACAATCCTGAGATACTATCTTACCCCAGTCAGAATGGCCCACATCCTAAATTCAGCCAAGGACAAATGCTGGAGGGGATGCGGAGAAAAAGGAACCCTATTACACTGCTGGTGGGAATGTATACTAATACAACCACTTTAGAAAGCACCACTTTGGAGGTACCTCAGAAAGCTAAATATAGACTTCCCCTATGACCCAGCCATACCACTCCTAGGCATCTACCCTGAGCAACAGGAACCAGGATACAAGGACACATGCTCCTCCATGTTCATTGCAGCACTGTTCACAATAGCCAAGATATGGAAACAACCCAGACGCCCCACTACAGATGAATGGATCCAAAAATTGTGGTGCCTATATACAATGGATTATTATACAGCCATTAGAAAGGACAAAATAGTGGCATTTGCAGGGAAATGGTTGGAACTAGAACAAATCATTTTGAGCAAGGTAGCCAAGAACAAAGAGACAAATGGCACATGGTCTCCCTGATATGTAGATGTTAAATCCAAAGCAAGGAGATATGACAAAGTAAACAGGACTTGAGAAACAAAGGACCTCCATTCATTTTGTCATATCATGTCCTTGACCACATATATGGTATATATATATATATATATATATATATATATGCACATATATATATATATATGCACATTTGAGGGAAGCTAGGAGGAAGACACAGAATCAGAGGGAAACAGGGGAAAATATGCAAGAGAGGGGCCCATCAGCTGCTCTGGACATTGTTGAAAACGAACTAAACAACTCAACAGAAGCGATGGGAGGGCGGGACGGAGAGGGAAAGGGAACAGCTTACACTAAACAAAAGGAAAGAAATGTACATATCACCCCGTGTAGAAGAAATAGTTGAGTTGTCAAAGCTCATAGAATTCACAAACCTTATAGACCACGATAATGACAACTTGCATCATGAAGATTAAAATGTGTTTGTGACTTTAACCAAGGATCACTGTATCACAATACTGTGAAATTTATGTAATCACAATCTCACTAAAAATTATAAAAAAAGATGCACTGTATTCATAAACTGCTTTGGTGAATGGCAACTCCTTTGTACAACTACCCAATGATAATAAAATATTTTTTTAAAAAACAAAAGCAAAACAACAACAAAAAAAACCCTCCACCATCCTTCAGCTACCATCCCCCAATTCCCATTACCCTTGACCCCAGGGTCCCATCACAAATCTACTTTCTGTTTCTATATGTTCATTTGGTTTAGATATTACATACAAAATGAATCAGAGTACAGGATAAGCCAATTCCTTTCTTAAATTACTTCGTATTTCAGCGGTAAAATTACTTCAATACGAAGGACTGAAGCACTAATAACAGTGGACTGTCAGGCCCTAGGGTGTGTGTGTGTGTGTGTGTGTGTGTGTGTGTGTGTGTGTTGGCAGGGGGAGAATGATTTGGAAATTCTGATCTTACCTCCTCTGTACATAATGTTATCTTGCGTGTTTTTCCTCTTCTAACTGCTTACAATGGAAAATGTCAAAAGCCCACCAACAGCCACATCTAGAGTCAGCCATTGAATTGTGGTAGTGTCTGAGACCCTGCTGAGCACTGCACAAAGAGAGTTCCTCTCTGGAACCAACCAGTTGATTTGTGTAGAGAAAGAGACCGAACAGTGCTGATCTGGAAGTGATTGGTGAGGTAAGCAGAAGGGATGTGAGTAGATCCCATAGTAGACCATCCTGGCTAAGGTCAAGGATCATGGAAATTGATAGAGGACCACACGGAAGACTGTGCAGAGAAGTGCTGGAGGTTATAAAGTGTCATCTGAGGGAAATATGGAAATATGTGCAGGGAAGGGCTAGGACTCCCATCAGTGTTTCTCAAAAGTCTTAGAATCACAGAATGGTCCCAAGATAGAGTTAAGGTCCTGGCAGGCCAGTGGGGTACACTTCCTTCTTAATTCCCTTCCATGCCTTTTGAGTAAAAAAGCAAATTGTGGTATAGGGGATCAAACACTCCAGTAACACCTGCTAATTTCCCATTTCAGTAGAGAGTAAGCCTTAGAATTGGGCTTCATGGCAACAATATTAGCCCCTTAGAATTTAATAACAATTTTAAACAATATTTTATGACATAAAATACAGAGTGAAGGGTTGGATGATAAAGGGTTGGTTGGTTCAAATGGTAAAGCACTTGTCTAGCCAGCATAAAGTCCTAAGTGCAAACCCTGATTCTGCAAAAATTAAAGTAAAATGCAGGCTGGAGATGTAAAGGTCCCATTCCCCCCCCCAAGGCTTCTCAGGGGGGTCAGTGTAAAGACAATGGTTAAATAACAGTAAGTGACATGGAGACATGGTTGGCATGTAAAGTCGCACCCAACACAGAAAAGAAACTGGAAGAATCTCATGAGCAGTTGAGCTCAGATGATCTGGAACTCAATGGCTCAGAACATGAGAGATGCCATTGATGTCAGCCTCAGGGGGCTTCTGACCTTGAGTCACAGATACCACATTAAGGATGGCTTCCAGCACCTACTCTGCCCATTGTCAAGCTCCCCGCTGCAGGATGGGTGGTTTATTCATCTGACTTTCTCACCTGACATGGAATGAACCAGCTATCTGTCTCACTGTCATCATGTCCCTAGCACCCAGCACAGTGTCTGACAGCAAAGTCTCACTGCTTATTTACCGGGTGAGGGAGAGGGGAGTGGGTGGGTGCGTGGTGGTCTTCCGTGTGATTGCCCTGATACAGTTCCGAGTTCCTCTGAACACCGACGTTGTCCTTCACTGCCAGACTTACCAAGCAGCTGCCATGTGCAAGACGTCCTGCCCTTCGCTTCCTTGAAATGGCTTTATTTTTAGTCAATAATCAATCTACTTATTGTGCACAGCAGTAGTCAAGATGTTGTCAATGGCAGGGAGAATGTGATCTCGTCACTGGAAAGCGGTGATGAAGGAGCCAGGCAGACCTGAATCTGAATCCTGCTGGATACTATCTGGGGCACCTTGAACCAATTACCTTCAGAAGGGCTTTAATACTATTGCACATGCACATGGTCCCAAATCCCTCAGCGAATGTGGTTGAGTGAGAGTCCAGTGAAGGTATGGGTGAGGGAAGAGCCACAGCCCCCGCCCAGGAAGGTAAAGCCCAGTTTTTCTCTCCTAGCCAGGGACCTGCTTGCTGGCTGAAAATTCAGGGTAGGTAAGAGGAATCCTAAACCCCAAGCTCGTTCAACCAAGAAAAAAAAAATGGAGCAAATTGGGCCAACGCCCAGAGACCAAGGAAAATCCTCTCCCACTGTGGATTCTAAGGCTTGTGGCCAGCAGCAGGGGCCCTTAGGCAGGTTACTCAAGGGACATACCAACTGTTTTCCTACACTGCACAGTGTCCCACTGCTCCCTCGCTTCCCCCTCCCCTGCAGGGACGTGGGCAGTGTGAGGTTGGCATGGTGACCAGCCAGCCTGTCTCCCCCCTCCTCTGCATCTTGAGGTGACAAAAGAGACCCCCGAGGAGTAGAATGGGGGCCTGCTAGCTCTCCTGTCTCAAGAATGGTAAGGAAAGAGTGGGGTCCCACCACTGAGGGGGCCTGGCACTAAACTCCTACAATGCAACAATGGAGCCGTTGCCCTGGCAACCGAGTGCAGCCGCTCCTGGGGCCTCAAGGCAGAGTCTGGAAAGAGGTGTCCTAGGAAAAGGAAACAGAGGATTCTGCCCTGTTCTCAGAGCTGTTTATTCCCCAGGGAATGGCAGCAGGGACCCCTGTTTGACTGGTTCCCTGTTCTCTAGAGCTACTCATGGAGGCCTTGGGGTGGAGGCCAAGGGGCTGGGGGAAAATCAGAAACCTGGGGCTGACAGGACAAGAGCTGACACCTCAGGGGTTGTCCTAAGAACTGTGGGACGCAGGTGTGGAGGGGATCTTTACAGGTGGTGCGTGTGGAGCCATGGTAGGGAAGGGAGCGGCTGGGCTTTCGGAGCCTGAGAGCAGACCTTGCCCCTGCGAGGCCTAGGGGCTGACTGCAAGATCCCAGAGATGGCAATCCATCTCTCCAGCCTGCTCAGCTACATCACAGCCCTGGTGCTGGCATGGATGTATTGAATAAAGAGGCTCTCCCCAAAGCCTTGGGGGCACAGACTCGCTCAGCCCCCTTGTTTCTCCTTCGAGGAAACTGGCTTGTCACCCCTAGAGCCTTCTCCTTGTTCTACACCAACTGCTCAGACACCTCATCAACACAAGTGTCCCTCCATCTGTTGCTTATTAACCTCATGAAGCCCAGTGTGAAGGGAGGATGTTTCTCCCCACACCCTCCCCGACTCCCCACCCTATCCTTCCCTCCTGGTGATGGGGGTGGCTTTGAGAAGGGGTGGTTACTGGTGTCCTTTGCCTAAATGGATTTCTTCATTTCCCCTCTGAACTTGGGTTGCCTTTTGCAACCTAACAAAAGGTTAAGAGGGCATGAAGCACACCTTGAAATTTTCCTGTGAATGCCCAGGCACTGGGGGGTGGTGGGGGAGAGGGACACTTCTGGCCACAACGGTATTCTCCGGCCTTCTGACTGTTGGATCTGGCCCTGATAGAAGCAAGTGACTGGGAAGAATCTGCCTGGTTGATTCTCTGCTCTGCATCCCCATGCTTTGCCCACCTCCCTGATCTGCACCCAACACCATGATTAGGGAGCCTGCGTAGGCGTAAGCAATGAAGGCCGGAGACATAGACGCAGCCAGACGCTGTGCTATCAGGACACATGGCTCCCTCTGGTGGCTGCGAGGCCTCTTGGACAGCTGTGTCTCATTCTGGTGCCCTTGGCTGATGCTCAGAGCAAATAGGCAGAGGGGAAATGGGTGGGTGTGGGGCTGGAGAGGGGGCGGGGAAGGGACACAGAGAGCCTGAAGGAAGAGACAGACACCCAGGACTCTGAGCGGGTCTGGCCTGTTCCTTATGTGCCCAAAGTAAACACGGCTCCTACGCTGGAACCCTGAGTGGGAACACGGAGGCTCTTTCCTGTAAGAACCTTGCTGAGGTCAAAACCGTGGCTTTGCTGAAAAGATGCCCTCCCTGCAGACTGCATTGCTGAGCTGAGGGACTCCGAGGACCTGAGGGTCACAGAGTGAAGAACAGCACGCAGAAAGGTCATGGATTGTTTCTGGAAACCTGTTGGCTCGTCCTCACTGGGTTATATTCATGGTGGTATATAGGAGCAGAAACTAAGACACAAAGGAAACCATGACTTTTGCTCTCCAGTGCCTTAGGCCTGTCTCCATGGCATGGTCCTAGAGACAGGCTCAGTGCACACATCAAATTCTCTAAGGATTCAAAGGACTAAGAACCTCAGTGCAAGCAAACGAGATCAGAATGTTCTCCTCTAACGATACGGTAGGTGTGATGGATCACAAGACATTGTCTTGGTTTCCTTCCATCCTGGGCTCCCGTGGTCTCTTCTCAGGGACAGCTTTGGAATAATGAAAGACTCCCAAATGCAATTTCGTCCTAACTACATTTCACAGCTGTCCTCAGGATGACCCAGCTTGACTAGCCGCCTTAGTCACTGCCATCGGATCCCAGAGGCTGATAACCTGTTTCCCCAAATTCTATCCACTTTAACAACAGATGTGTCACCCTCACGCATGTTCAAATGGATGGGATGGCACTTCTGCAAGAGTTCTTGAAATTTCCTGTGGGACTCAGAATGGTGGTGTACGAGGATGATCTATTGAGGACTGAACTATAGGGGCTCACACTTTACACCTTGTGGCACACCCCAATCATTTTGGTTTTCCTTTCCTTTTCCAGATGGGATTTTATGCTTTTTCTCAGGCAAGCCTGATGCTTCTATTTCCACCTCCCAAGTAGCTGGATTTGCAGGCATGTACCACCCTGCTTGGCCTTGGAGGAAACTCCTTTGAGGTGACTACTTCATATGGTCTGATAGGTCAGTAAAAGTCAGCCAGTGGAGCTGCTTGCTGCTGGCTCATGTCTGTAATCCTAGCTACTCAGGAGGCTGAGATCTGAGGATCATGGTTTGAAGCCAGCCCCAGCAGGAAAATCTGTGAGACTTTTATTGCCAATAAACTATACAGAAAAAGCCGAAGTGGCACTGGGGCTCAAGTAGTAGAGAGCTAGCCTTGAGCAAAAGAAGTTCAGGGACAGTGCCCAGGCTCATGAGTTCAAGCCCCAGGACCAGCAATAATAATAATATAATTTCAGCCATGTAACTTTATAAACAGAAGAGCCTAACTAGCCATACACAGAAGAGGAGATAAGAGTCAAAAGAATGCAAAGAAGCCAGGTGCCAGTGGCTCATGTCTGTAATTCTAGCTATTCAGGAGGCTGAGATCTGAGGATCACAGTTCAAAGCCATCCCAGGCTGAAAAGTCCCTGTGTGACTTGTATCTCCAATAAACCACCAAAAAACTAGATGTGGCGCTGTGGCTCAAAGTGGTAGAATGCTAGCCTGGAGGAAAAGAGATCAAGGACAGCACCCAGGTCCTGAAATCAAGCTCCACAACAGACAAAAAAATAATAATAATTCAAAGAGGAAGTCATAGAACAGAGGAGTCATGGCGGCTTGGACCGTGCTATCATTTGGTGCCTAAGACATTTTGACACTTGCTCTGGTTGCTGGATGACTATCACAGGAATTCCTGGGGAGAGGAGAGAGACACAATAGCTGGAGGACCTGTGGTATATGTTACAACAGAGAGGGGTAGAGGGCCCTGAGAGCTATGAGAAAATGACTCCTCAAAGTTCACCAAAGTGACACATGGTTCACTCAAAGGTGATATATCCTGCCAGAGCTGTGAGGTAGACCGAGCAGACAGCCAGTATGCTGTCTCCACTCACTGAAGGGGCAATTTGGAAGAAAGCTGTGGTAGAGGAATCCAGCAGCCCCAATTCTCCACTATAGCCATGTCCATTGCCATGTGATTTCGCAGTGTGCTCCCACTTGAGGGAAAACCACAATTTGTCTCTAGGCTATGAGATAATAACAAACATGGGATGCAGCAAGGTCTTTTAAGAAGCATCACATGACTCAGCTTTGATGATGCAGAGTTGCTTCAAATAAGGAGCCCAGCTGAACAGAAACAAGAACCCATCAGCAACACCCAGAAGTGGAAGCCACAAAGGTGAGATGAGCAGATCCCTCACCTTGTTCAAGCCCAGCCTTGATCGGCCTACTTGTCAATCTAGAAAGGTGAAATACAGGATAATAAATGACTGTTGTGTTAAAGCTGCTAGTTTTGTGTGTAATTGCTGTGATGAAACACCTGGGAAATTAAAGCTCAGGGTTATATTAGAGTTCCCAGCCCAGGATGCTTTGGCTCCATTGTGTTTGGGCCGGTAGTGAGGCAGAACAGCTCAGTGGGTGGGGGGAGGGGGAGAGGGGCAGGCCCTTGGTAGAGCAGAGCTGCTCAACCTCATAGCAGCCAGGAAGCAGCAAACATGTCAGGAAAGGGCTGGGGACAAGGCCTGTCATTTCAGGACACACCCCCTTATCACTTACATCTTTTATTTTAGACCCCCATCTCCAAAAATTAGTATCACCAGTTGAGGGCTAAGGCCTCAACACAAACCATATTTAAACCATGTTCAACCATAACAGTGTACATGATTGTAGAACCATCACTACTATCCATCTTCAGAACTCCTCCGTCATCCCATACTGAAGCTTGGTCTCGATTAGATAACAAATCCCTGTTCCTCTTTCCTCCTACCAGGTAAGCGCTATTACACGTTCTGTATCCGAATTTGACTAACATGGACACCTCCTATATTTTGAATCATACAGAATCTGCACTTTTTAGTGTCTGGCTTATTTCACTTAGCATCAAGTCTTTAAGAGTCACTCATGCTGTGGTGTGTGTTATAAAACTCATTCCTTTGGGAAGACCATTCCATGGTTATATATGTCTCACATTTGGCTACCCACTCATCTCTCGATGGATACGTAGGTTGTTTTTTTCCATCTTTTGGTCGATGTACAAAGAGCTATGTGAGGCTCTGCCTTTTCAGTTCTTCTGGAAATTTAATTCTACAGTGCAATTTCTGGTAACTTTATTTTTTAAGGACCCGCCATACTGCTGTCTACAGAAGCTGCACCATTTTTATATACATGCCCAAAGGGTTCCAATTTCTCCACATCATTGTTCACACTTGTTTTCTGGTTTGTTATTGTTGTTACTGTTATTTTGGGGGGGGCGAATCTGGTCATGGAGCCTGAACTCTGGGCCTGGGCGCTGTCCCTTAGCTCTTCAGCTCAAGGCTAGCACTTGAGCCACAGCACTACTTCTGGCTTTTTTTTCCTGCTTATGTAGTGCTGAGGAATCGAACCCAGGGCCTCATGCATGCAAGGCAAGCACTCTACTACCAAGCCACCTTCCCAGCCCATTGCTGTTATTTTTAATAATTACCCTAATGGGTGGGAAGTGGTGTCCCATTGTGGTTTTGATTCACATTGCTCTAATGGGTAGTTGATTTGATATTGAACAATTTTTTTCATGTGCCTATTTACCATTTGAACATCTTCTTTAGAGAAGTATCTGTTCAATTTCTTTGTCCATTTTTAAGTTAGGTTGACTTTTTGTTGTTGAGTTTTAGAAGTTCTTTATTCTGGATATTAATTCTTTCTCAGATAAGTGGTTTGCAGATATTTTCTCCTCTTCTGTGGGCTGCCTTGTTGCTTTGTTGATAGAATCTTTTTTATGCACAAAAGTTATTACTTTTGGTGAAGTCTAATTTATTTTTTTTCTTTTACTGTGTGTTGCTCTCTCTCTCTCTCTCTCTCTCTCTCTCTCTCAGTATGTGACTGAGGATTGAACTCAGGGCCTTGCCCTTAGTTGTTTGTTTTTTTTTTTTTCAGGGAAGTGCTGTATAATTTAAGCCATGTCTCCAGTCCATTTGTTTTTAGATTTTTTTTTCAGATATGCTCTTGTACCTATATCTCCTAAGTACCTGACATACAGGTATGTGTCACCTGGCCTTCAATTATTATGAACGCAATTCTCTTCCCTCTGTCCCATTGTTTCTGTACTCTAAGTTCACAATCTTAGTCCAGGCCTTTGTCTCCATTTTCCAAGCTCTATTTTCTGTCATCAGTAAGCCACAATTAAATGCAAATTTAATCACCCCATGCCTTCACTCACTTATTCAACAACATATATGGAGTACCTATGATGAACCAGACCCTTTTACATAAGGAAGATATGGTTGAGAACAAGATGGGTCTTGGACCTTGTAAATTCCTGTTTTGTTCATGGAGGTAGCTCATAAAACAGATACATGGAACCAGGAATGGGGCTTTAGAATACTCCTGACTGCCTGGGAAGGTGGCTCAGTGGTAGAGTGCTTGCCTTGCATGCATGAGGCCCTGGGTTCGATTCCTCAGCACCACATAAGCAGAAAAAGCTGGAAGTGGTGCTGTGGCTCAAGTGGTAGGGCCCTAGCCTTGAGCTGAAGAGCTGAGGGACAGCGCCCAGGCCCAGAGTTCAGGTCCCACCACCAACAAAAATAAAATAGAATACTCTCGATACTTCCCGCTATGGATTGGCATGCCAAGTTTCCTGCAAAGGCTCCATATAAAATTTGGTACACAGGGTAGTGCTGTCAGGCAGGCTGTGGAACTTTGGGGAGTTGAGGCTTGGTGGGAGGGCCTGCAGTCATAGGGAGCGGGGGGGGGGGTAAGGTAACGTTTGTGAGATGCTTTGAGTTCTTTCACGAGGATTGTTATAAAAGAAGCAAATCTGGGTCTACCTGCTCTTCTTTCTTTCTAGTTCAATGTGAGGTGTTCCTTTGGCACCTGTACATGTTTTAACAGTGGTGTGTCACCATCTGCCACCCTCACCAGATCCCTGCCCAGGGTTTACCATCCCCAGTGTTAGACTTTGAGTCTCCCAAACTGTGAACTCCATAAACCTTCAATTCTCTGAAAGTCAGCAACCTTGGGGACTTTGTTGTATTCATGCAAAGCTGGCCAGCGCATATTCCTTCTCAGTTCCTTTTCTCCATCCCTCTTCAGATGGTTGAGAAGCAGGAAAAGCTTGGAGGGTGACTGGGATGTAGCTACCAGATGGAAGCCTGGTAATGATCTCAATGTGATGCGGTCCTCCACATTCCACATTCTCTAAGGATTCCTCATGTTTCAAAAGGAAGCTCATTCTGAGCCAAGATGCAGCATACACCTCCCAGCAGCTGCTCAGCCACTGACACTGGAATACAGGTTCTCGATCACTTGCCCCTCTCTTCACCTGCTACCTTCAAAGGCCCAGCTTCTGCCATCTCCTCCAAGAGGTTTCTCTGGCCTTTCCAGATGCAGGGACCACCTTTTCTTTTTGCCTCCATGTGTGTTTTTTTCTTCTTTTGTATACTATGACTATTTCATCTGGTATGAGTGCTCTTTGATTCTTCTCCCCCAAGTAACTTTGAGCTCTTTGTGGGTGGGGACCAGTTCTCATTTTTGTGCTGCTTGTGCTCACCTAGTACATGTTTATATCTGCACTGAGGTCTCTCCAAAACCTTTGCTGTATCCCAATTCTTTTTTTTTTTGAGCTTTATTTCCATGTATGTACCTACCAGCTCACTCAAATGGTCTAGCACAGTGCGTACGGGCCCACCTGGACACACATCAGAGTCACCTGGAGCCAGTTCGGGAGACAGTTGTGTAGCATCTCTCACTCTGCGTTGGAATGTTTAGCAGCGATCCGGCTGATAGAGTGAAACAGACTCTGGTGGGATTTTTTTTGGGGGGGGGTGGTCAGGCGTGGGTCTTGAACTCTGGGCCTGCGCATTATCCCTCAGCTCTTCAGCTCAAGGCAAGTGCTCTACCACTTGAGCCACAGTGCCACTTCTGATTTTCTGGTGGTTTATTGGAGATAAGAGTCTCATGGACCTACCTTTCCAAGCTGGCTTTGAACCGCAACCCTCAGACCTCAGCCTCCTGAGTAGTTAGGATTACAGGCTTCCTACCTCTACAGGACCAGGTGTTACACATTACCATTGCTGGTCCCCTCAGTTCCCGAGGACGTACATTTGAGGATGTGTATTTTTCAACAAGTTCCCAGTAGTTCTATAACTGAGATAACTGGTCACCTACACATACCCTGAGATTGTGTTTAAAATTAAAGTCATGATCTGTCCCTTCCTAAACCCATTCCTTTTCTGGTGTGTATGGTAGCACCATCCACCCTGTTTCTTATGCCAGAACCTGTGGGGGTGGGGTGGGGGTGGGGTGGTCAGCCTCTGTCTCCCTCATCCCCTGTGACTAAGTAATCATCCATCAACCCCCCTCTGCTTCTTCATGTCATGTCTTCCCCACACTAGCCTCCTAGATGGGGATCTGGCCTTTATCCTGATCTTAGTCCATTCTCCATATCCAGGCTGAGTGATCTTTGTGAAATATCAATGTAGTCATACTACCCTAACACTGGAAGATGTCCATGGCTCTCTGTTCATAGTCTGGAGGAGTGCTTTCGTCTGGAGCCCCCATCCCTCCCTAGCCTGTCAGTCTACTAGTTTCTTCCCTCCCCTCTACCTCCACCCAATCCTGGGTTATACTGGCATCTCTTCTGAGGGCTCCTTATACACTTTCTTGCCCCACAGGCTGCAAATCACCTGTTTCCCTGCTTACTCCATGCATTTTGCTACTCATGCAGGAGGGAAGAATCTAGTCCATAGGTTTTTTTTTTTTTTAAATTTAAATCTCCATCTTCCTCCTCCTCCTCCTCCTTCTCCTCCTCCTCTTCTTCCTCCTCCTACTTCTCCCCCTCCTCCTACTTCTCCTCTTCCTTTCCTCCCCTCCTCCTCCTCCTCCTTTTTCACTGTCTGGCAAATAAAAGGCCCTTGGCTTGGCTTAGTATGGAAGAATTCTAAGAATTCTTGCAAGTCATTCATTTGAGAAATGTCTGATGAAACACCAGTAGGGAAAGGGGAAGAAATCAGGAAGGTAGGAAAAGTTGCCTCCAGAGCCCCCCCTCCCGCCCCCCCCCAAAAAAAGCTCCATCCCTTGTGGGATTTTAGGGAAAAGAATCATGCCTCAGAGTAATCTCCAGGGACATCTGTCTGTCAACACCTCATCGGTTGGTGCTGGAAGGCTGCTTCTGTGGTTCTTCGCTCTCCAGCCCTACTCCTATCTGCAATGGCCAAAAGCCAGATGCTTCACCTGCATGGCATGGAGACTTGGATGCCTAGGTCCGTGGGCAGCCCTGGTTACTCCAGTGCAGGCTCCCTGTTTGGTTAGTGTGTATGAAAGGAAGGCCATCTTCTGCCAGGGTGACAGCATAGTCAAAGGCCACTGGAGTCCCAGGGAGCCCATGTTGGCAGGGCAACCTGCTTCTATCGCCAAGTGGGGCCAGAGTGAAGGTCATTGTTTAGGATCATGCAATCCCACTGTCTTTCTGATTTAACTGACTGCAGAACAGTCGGAGAAACCGAGGAAGTGAATCATAAACTGTGTTCCACTTTCGTGACCGTAAATGTAATTTACACTTGTTAGTAGGCTGATATGGTTAGTGGTCGCTTCTCTGGACAGTCCAGTTTTCTGCCTCTCCTTTTCCCTCTCCCTCTTCCCTGATGCGAGGCTGTGAACATCACCGGGCCCAAGCAGGGTGTGGTGAACGCCCCTAGCTGTAAGTGGTGACTATGTCTAGATACACAGCCTGGAATGCTGTTCCCATAGCTGCCCAGCTTAGTGCTCAGATCCTTAGTCTTGTGTCCAGCTGCCCCCTGCTGGATTTGGAGAGCAATGGGCAGAAGTGATACTAGACATTATCAGAGAAGCCAGGCTCCCATGGTAGGAACCTGCAGAGATTTTGGGGGGCTGGAAGCCATGTCCTAACTTTGGAGGAAGTGACTTTGACCAAGAGGCTTATTTTACTAAGTTAGTGCATTTGAGCACTTTTTGTTTTTGCTTTTCTTCTTCTGTGTGATAGTCTCAGGGCTTGAACTCAGGGCCTGGGCATTGTCCCTGAGCTTTTGTGCTCAAGCCTAGTGCTGTAGCACTTTACCACTTGAAGCCACAGCTCCACTTCCAGTTTTCTGGTGGTTAATTGGAGATAGTCTCACAGACATTCCTGCCTGGGCTGGCCTTGAACTGTGATCTCCAGATCTCAGCCTCCTAAGTCACTAGTATTCTAGGAGTCAGCCACTGATACCCAGCTCAGAGTGCCTTTTTCTATTTTAGTCCTTGTGATGGATGTAATTCTTGTCTATTAGTGGTGATTGATTCCTACATAGGAGTTCACACGCTCCCCTCCCCCACCACACCCCCTACAGGGAAAGGTCCACAAACTGCCCTGGGCTAGGCACCACACATTAATACTCTACCTTCAACTCAGGGTATACAAAGACAAGACACCATATTTCAAAAATACAGAACCAAGAAATAACCAGGTATAAGAGGTGGAATGGGAACTGTAGCTTCTCACACCCTAGGTAGGGCCCTGAGATTCCTACAGGCTTCAAAACTATGGTCTTAAGCACCATGAAGAGACGGCTGTTTAAAAACTGGGTTCAATGTGAAGCCAGGAGCCAGGGACCAGACAGACCAGGAACCTTCTGTCTACCAGGTGATGACATTAGTATCCTGAGCCCCCTAGTGGTAGGAAGGGGGAATTCTAGTTCATAATCTCCATGTGGAATCCCCAAGCTAACATAAAAACATGTTTGACCTTGTAGGGAATTCTGCAGTGACAATCTTAAAAACGTAGCCATAGAACCTCATATAATTTGTGGACTTATTTCATGCATTAACTCCTGCGACAAAAGAAGAAATTAGCCAGGCACCAGTGGCTCACACCTGTAATCCTAGGCTGAGATCTGAGGGTCACAGTTCAAAGCCAGCCTAGGAAGGAAAGTCTGTGATATCCTTATCTCCAATTAACTGGCCAAAAAAGCTGGAAGTGGAGCTGTAGCTCAAGTAGTAGAGCATAAGTCTTGAGCACAACAGCCCAGGGACAGTGCCCAGGCCTTAAGTTAAAGCCCCAGGGGTTAACAAAAAAAAAATATGATCCAAGGAACCTCACAAAGAATGTAGTGAGAGGTGAACCAAATGGATATTTAGAAGAAGAGTGTTTCGGGTAACAGGAACAGAATGTGTAGATGCTCTGAAGCAGAAGCAAAAATGGAAATTTTATAGTATAGCTGGAGGGTGGAGTAGCTGAAGGGGAGGAGAAAGCAACAAGGTGAGTCATAGGAAGTTAAGTCAAATTGGCCAGCCAGTTTGGATACTTCTTTTTCTTTCTTTTGAGGGTTTTATGTGTTAAGAAACTCACATCCAACAAGTAGGAGGATACATTCCTGATGAACAAGAAACAATAAACCAATTTGAAAAGATTGCTTCAACTATCCAAGTGGTTAAAAGGAAGAGCAAAACCCATAAAGCAAAGAGAGTGTATGACAGAATCCAGTGGAGGACCACCAAGAACCACTGGGGGGAAAAGGTAACTACTGAAATAAAAATGTCAGCAAGTGAGTTAAACATTGGACTTGACACCATCAATGAATTGGAAGAAATCCATGAAAGTGATAAAATATAAACATTTCTCCAGATATTTCTACCAGGTGCTTATTTGAAATGAGCTCTCTAGGCTTGGAATCACTGACTTAAAAAGCCACACTTTTAAATCAAGGGTTCAGAAATGGAACAAAACTCTTTTCATTTGTTGCTGGTAGCATTGGGGTTTGAAGGCAGGGCTTCAACTTTCTTGTTTTGGCCCACTTAGTGGCACTCTACCATTTGAACCATGACTCCAGTCCAGTTTTCTTGCTGGTTATTTTGGAGAGAGTTCCAAGATTTTTCTGTCCAGGCTGGCTTCAAACCATGATCCTCTAGATCTCAGCTTCCTGAAGAGTGAATTACAGATGTAAGCCACTCACTAGAGCCCGGCAACCATTTGCCTGGTAACTGATTTTTGCCATTGTTTTGTTAATCAGTCAACTGCTGTGTGTAGACCTCTGTGTTGTAAGAGAAGGGATGTAGACATGGATTAGACACAGAGCTGAGCATCTGACTGGAGGCAAGATACATAATCAGCTTATTTTAATACAGTGTGGAGAATGCCATCATATGGGGCATTAGCATCCCGTAAGCAATGCCTGAGAAATACCAGAATTAAGTAATTACAAAAAAAGAGGACTGCAGGGAATTGGCCTTCTGAGTCGTGGGAGCAACAGGATCATAGGCATGGAAAGGCAAATGTTTGGCAAATACTAAATTGTAACATGGAGAGAGGCTCTGAGTTTTACTCAGGACCAAGTCCAGACTTCTTAGCTGTGGTGTGCTAACTTTCATCACCTGACCCAGCCTCCTCTCCCACCATCTGCCTCATCCACCCTCCATTCTTCTGCCATTCTGAACCAGCCTTCAGTGAGCAGCACATGTTTGCCGAGTGAATAAATGAATGGCAGGAGAAAAATTTGGAAAAAGCAAGTAAGCCATGGAAGAAGGTCTAAACTGAGATGTGTACACCTAGAAAAAGTGTTACTAACTCTGAGAATGAAGACGGCCAGTGCACCAGAGATTCAATTTGTGGGTCTTCAACATTCATGCTTCAGATGAAGTGGACTCTGTATCTTCTAACTCAGTTTGTTAGTCAACTAGATCCTGTCACCCTGAGGGCAGAACCCCCTAATGTCTCACTGAGTGTTGACCAGCACTACACATGATCTCAATGCTGAGCTGTCTAGCTTGTAGGAGGGCTGCAATGCCCTGTTTGCTGTCTATCTTGTAGGAGGGCTGCAATGCTCTGTTTGTATCTGTAACAGGAGGATGGAACTTGAGGGCTGCCTGTCTGTCCATTAGAATAACTGCAATAGCTTGAGTTTAGAAGACCAATCTTCTCCACTGCTGCTGCCTGGTCCACCAATTAGGGCAAGGTGTCTGATGATGTGTAGGAGGCTTGGGACAGAGACGGAGCCCCACAGTGTCCTGAGTGTGTGCAGGATAGTGAAGGGAACAGGCCTGTCAGCTTCACAGGCAGATGGGTGCTTTCCTCTATTAGCCAGATGGAGAAAGAGGGAGCCCGAAGCAGATGGAGAGACCCACGTTTTGGTTTCTTTTTTTTTCTTTCTTCAAGTTCTATGGCAGAGATGCAAGATATTTCACTTTTCTGAGATTGGCTTCCCCCCATTCATCAGATGTGGGTGGAAGTTCTCCAGAATGCCACAACAGGAAGCAAAAGAACCTATCAGTGCATGGCGGGTCCATCGTTTACTATTTAATGAGCATTTGTGATATGCTGGATCTGCATTCAGTGCTACCAGACACAGGCACATGAAATACGACGCATACTTGAAAGAGACAAGATCGATATACCCAAAGCCAAATAGGGAACAGTTAAGAATAAAGCAAGTGTGAGACACAATTTACACATGGAAGCAATATGAATTGAGAGATTGCGGAGCTCTCATTTTGTGTCAGGCACATCTAGGCTTGGTCTGCATCAGAACACTACTGCACCTGTGTGATTATGAGCCAGCTGCTTCACCTCTGAGCCTTGGCTTTCTCACCTGTAGAGAATGGTTTGTAGTGCTGAGGTTGTAGGGCACAGGGTAGGGTGTCAGCTTTAGAATTAGATTGCCTAGATTTAGGCTTTCCCCATCCTTTCCTGCCTGTGGTCTTGATCAAGTTCAGCTCACAATAAACACTACTGGGTCCGCACAAGGCTTCGGTGAGCTTTATCCTGCATAAAGACAATTCTTACTTTTAGAATCCTTTCTTTGTAACCCTCAACACATTTGGTAAGTAGGCAAATCCTTGCGGTTTGAGTTTAATGATGCCCTTTATTTTCCTTTGGCCTGCTGAGCCAGATAACTCTTGGTTAGCATGGTAACAGTTTTTACCCACTCAGATTTTATATAGACACACATATACACATACACACATGCTTGTGCACCGATAGTTTAAAAACGTGTGGAACTGAATTTACCTCACATCTCAAAACACACGGCCAGTGTAAGAAAAACAAAGTCAAAAAGTTGTTGCCAACAACAAACGGCACCTCTACCCTCAACCATAGATAGCCAAGAACTGAACACCTCCAGAGCAGCCCTGCTGCAGAGCAGGGCCTCTCACTGCTACCCACCTCCCTACTGTGAACTGAACACTTCGGGGCACCCTCAGGATGTCCTCAGTGCCCCTGGCCCTATTTCCTGATTCTCTGGTAGTGTATTGGGGACAAGCTTTACCCTAAAAGTCAATGGCCCCCACAATCATTTTCACCGTGGGCTCCCCAGGGCCAAGCGTCAGGAAGCCCAGTCTTCCCTAATCTGAATCCTGTGTGGCCAGGTGGTCTCCTGCAGGGCCTCTGCTTGGCACTTTCGTTTCCTGGGAGGTGGTGTTTCATCTGGCTCGGCCTGGCCCGGCCCCCTTTTCCACTGGCTGATGGTGGTGGGCTTCCAGGCGATGGCCCATGCGCCTCTACTGACTCGAGGGCAGGCAGTCAGGGCATCTGGCAGAGGTGCAGGTGCCTCTTCCTCAGGGTCTTCCTCATAAATGGTGTCTTTCTGAGGCCCAGGTGGCTTTTTTTTCTTTTTGTTAGTCATGGGGCTTGAAGCCAGGGCCTGGGTGTCATCCTGACCTCTTTTGTTCAAGGGTGGCACTCTACCACTTCCAGCTACAGCTCCACTTGTGGTTTTCTGGTGGTTAACTGGAGATAAAGAGTCTCACAGAACTTTCCTGCCCAGGCTGGCTTTGAGCCACAATCCTCAGATCTCAGCCTCCTGAGTAGCTGAGATTACAGCCATCAGCGCTTGGCTCAGGTTTTAATGGTTTTAGTGAATTCTCTGCACCCATGTCCAACCCTGCTTTGGTGCCGTGGAGAACAGAGAAGGGGAGGACCCACGTGGCCTCTGTAGCCATTGGTCATGGAGCCACAAAATTGAACCTGAGACACAAGCAAGTCAGGTTAAGTTCCTCCCCATACCATACATTGGGATATGTGGCATGTCTTGTGGGGTTGTGTGTGGGGGTGATCAAGCACCCCTTTCTGCCCATACGGGACAGGACTTGAGTTCCCTTTACCTTCCCCAGGGCTTACCTAGTCTGGATGCGATGCCAGGTGAGTTGGATCACTTCTTCCTGGGACCCAACACTGCTCAGAGGGTCTGAATTCTGGGGCGAAGGACCTGGAATACCATTGGTAGAGCCTGGCTGCTGGCTCAGAGGGGCGGCATGGTTGGAATCTCCCTGGAACCTAACGTTACAAGAAAACAGACGAACGGGAAGCCAAGCACCACTGGGAGACGAACTCCTGTTTGTTCACACAGGGTGAGTTTCTACTTCACACATGGGAGTTTCTACTTCAAACTCTGAGCCCCAGCTGATAGGCACCCAGTCCTTTCACCAATTACAGCACAGGTGTTCTAGTTCTGGTTTAGTTTCTAGAAAATTACTGGCAAGCTGGTTCTAGCAGTATTGTGGTAGTTCTGATAATGGCAGGGTTGTGTTACTTCTGACAGTGGCAGGTTTTCCTTATCAGATCAAGTTCTGGGTCTCTTCTGCAAACTTAGACATGATACGTAAGGATACTAGCTATTGGCCCTGCGCCTAGAGAGCTGGAGTCCATGATCCACTTCTAGCAAGTGGGTACCAGTGTGACATCTAGTTTAGACTTTTGACTCATTTAGTGAATAAATGCTATGAAGAGTTCTGGGATGTGGGCAACAGGGCAGGGAGTGGCCGGGCAGGATGGGAAGATGGTGGCCTAGCCAGCTCCCACTGGCCTGCTCCCACCTCCCATCAGCAAGGGCCCCTTATGCCATGGGCCACAGTACAACACCTCCCTGACCCTTGTGAACAGCATGGAACGGCATTTGAGGTGGAATAAAGTCCTGGAATCAGGCTCTAGTCACTTCAAAGAAAAGCGAAATTCTTCCCCCCCCCTTCCTTTCATGTAGGCAGACTCATGCTTACCCCAAGCCTGAACTCCTTCTGTTTAAATCCAGCTGCAACCAACTGTGGGTGGCTCGTGCCTGTGATGCTAGCTGCCTGCGAGTCAGATCTGAGTATCATGGTTCAAAGCCAGCTCGAGCAGTGAAGTCCATGATACTCTGTCTGCAATTAGCCACCAGAAAGACTGAAGTGGATCTGTGACTGAAGTGGTAGAGCACTAGCCTTGAGCAAAAAATTAAGAGAGAATGAGCCCAGGTCTCAAAGGACAGCAAAGAAAAAAGAAGAGAGAAGGGGAGGGGTAGGGGAGGGAAGGGGAAGGGGGAGGAGAGGGGAGGGGAGGGGGGCAAGGAGGGGGGGGAGGGCTTAGGGGAGGGGAGGGGAGGGTTTAGGGGAGAGGAGAGGAGAGGAGAGGACCTAGAGCTTCTTCTTCTTTGGTGCTGTGACTGCTCATTTTCCAAAGGTACAGAGCAGGAAGACAGCCGCCCAAGTGCATGCACAAATCTACATGCAAAAGTTTACATGTTAGTAATTGCCAAAAGCTGGAAACATCCTAGTGTCCTCCAGCAAGGTGAGCCAATGAGCGGAATACTAATGAACTCGTGGTTCACACAGCACGGGCGAATCCCAAGGACAGTATGGAAGGCAAGGCGGCAGACTGAAAAAGGATGTGTACTGCGTTCCTGCATGACACTATAGGAAAGGAACAATGGTAAGCACGGAGAAAAGGCCAGTGGTTAAGTGCAGGGGTGCTACTACAAAAAGGAAGAATGACGGAGTCTTTTGTGGTGCTGAGGAGAAAACCCTGGGCTTCCCACATTAGGTGGGTGCTCTATTCCTGAGCTACACCTCCCTCCCTCCATCGCCAGGCCCTGATGGGGTGGGTGCTATGACTCCATGTCCATGTTAAAAACCACAGAATTCTACACCACAGGTTGAGTTTCATATGTAAAATTTATTTATTTATCAATTTATTATGTCAGTTGTGTGGCTTGAACTCTGGGCCTGGGTGCTGTACCTCAGCTCTCAGCTTAAGGCAAGTACTCTACCTCTTGAGCCACTGAGCCACTTCTGTCTTTCTGGTGGTTAATTGGACTACTTTCCTGCCCGGGCTGGCTTTGAACCGTGATCCTTAGATCTCAGTCTCTTCAGTAGCTGGGATTACAGGCGTGAGCCACCAGCACCTGGCCATATGTAAATTAAAAAAAAAAGTAACTTGAAAATTTCCAGAAAAAAAAATCCAAATGGTGAGGCACGAGGAGTGGAGAGTTATACCAAGACACACATTATCAGGCTCCTCCTGGCACATAAAGGATGGCTGTGTGCAGTAACAAATGAGCTTGCTGTTCTCCAAGTCCATCTGAGGAAGGTGGGATTAGCAAGACTCCAGCTGCATAAAGTTTGGAAGGATTGCATGGTTGTCAGAACCAACCAGTCCCTGTGAGGGTGCTCTGTGCAGTCCGTGGGTCCTCAAAAAGAATTCTCCACTCCCCCAAAGCTCTGGATGGGCCTACTCGGATGGAAGTTAGCCTCAGGGCTCACCTGAAGTATGTGTGTGTGGTTCAGATTATTTCTCCTTTTCTGGAAGGCATGGACCAAACTCTGAAGACTTGCTGAGGGTGCATCTTCCTGTCCAATGTGCCACACCACTATGTTTACCTGCCCTCCAGAACCGTTGGTTGTGGAAAAGTAGATATAGCCCACTTGGGATCTGAGCAGGGGAGGGACAGAATACAGCAAGGTTTCACAGCAATGCAACCAGCCTGGCTCTAATGAAGTCACACTCCAGACCTGTCTTGCTCATAAGCAATTTTTATTTTCGGTTTCAGTATGTGCCCTTGAAGATTCCAAAATGCTGGAGTTTCAATTCTACTGGGACCAAAGGTAAAGGCATTGTATGCAGACGCTCAGCCCTGGCTCTGCGCGCTCTCCGGAGGAGCTCGCGCCGGTGGCCTCAGGAAGGGAGTCGACAGTCACACCTTATCTCAGGATGGGTAGCACAGTGAGCAGAGAATTAGTAAAACATAGACTCAGCCTGTAGAGGGTTTCAAATATACATATTCTATACATATAAAACCAGTTATATAAGATTTCAACGCATCGGGTTCCTCTGATCTGTAATTAAAGTACAAATGGTAAAGATGTTGCACACCGCTGACTCCCCCTGCTCAGCCCCCCTCCCGCCCCAACAAAAAAATAACTTACAAAGGTCAGGTGATCCTAAGAGTTTCTGTTGTTGTAAATACTTGTTTTTAAAATCATTCCCCTTCCTCCCCTGCAAACTACCTCTGAGAGTGTAACGTAGCAGCATGGAATGGACGCGTGAGGACGGCGCGGGGCTAGGGGGGCGGGCACTGCCTCTTACGGACGCCATGTGGCAAGACAGAGCCCAGGCCAGAAGCAGAGAAGGTGCAGTGTGGTTTGGCCTCCTCCACGGAGGCTGCTTGCACCACTGAGAGAAGCCCTGAAGGCTTTGGAGGTCTGGGTGATAGAGCAGAGCTCCAGAGATGTCTTGGCTCAGTATTTACACAGTACCTTTAAGCTGCATTTTCCTTTGAAGAAATTTATGTTTCCAAAGATTCTTCTTCTGAGGTTGGCAGGGGAAAGAAGGAACTTAAAATCAAGCCAAACCACATACATAAAAGTCCTGTTATAAGTCTTGGTTATTTGCACACACGTCATTAGAGTAGATTCAGACAATGATTGGGTCCTGTTCTGATTGGTGCTGGGACGGGGTGGAGGGGACAGAGGAGGAAGGGGCACTATGGAGAGCGCCGCCCCTTCTTCAGCATTAAGTGACACTGGATGGTCTGGATCCGGTTCTTGGCTGGGACAAACTCAGGCTGTAGCTTCAGTGTCGACTCATACCACACCAGTGCCTTTTCAAACTCTTCCTGTGGGGGACAGAGGACAGATGTGAGAGGGATGGCACCACCAGACTAAATGTGTGCTGTGACCTCTTTGCTCTTGAAAAACACCTCTGTACTGGTGACAACGTGCAGCACTTTTCATTGGACCTAGTCAAGTCCACAGAGCATGCTCAGGCCGGGCAGGAGACTGTGGCTCCCCAGTTCCAAGGCACAACGACATAACAAGGAAGATAGCCAAGGCCAAGGACCAAGTGGAGACCAGCTAGTGCAGGTTACTGCCAGCCGGAGGAGTAACAGTGGAGTCACAGAACTGTCATCCCCGAGCCCCTGCAATGTACCAGGAGTGGCTCAACTCTGTGAATACTTCTGCTTAGGCCTCCCAGAAACCTCTGGAAGGCCTGGCAAATGTTCACTAGGCAACTGCCTAGATTTACTTAGACCATCAATCGCAGAGAGCCTAGCCAACTGGTTAAATGATTCTGTTTACCTGAGGAGACAAAACTGTTCACTTGTAGCAGCAAAATTTCATACTTACTGGGGATAAAAATAGATTCTTCAATTTTAAGGTATAGAGAGGGAAATCTGTACATTCAGCAATTATCAATCTGGTCAGGTTCTAGTTCGTGCCTCAAAAGTCAAAGCTGAAACACGGGCTTATAGCCTAGGGCTGCTCAGTCTTTTAGCTTAGTGACAGTGGCTTGGTCAAAGCCACTTGTGAGGTGTGACACAACACCTTAGATGCAAGTGGATTTTTACATCAAATTTGGTTAGGACAGGTTTTAGGGGGCCATCTGATTCAAGTTCTGAAACCAGTCCTTGTTTCTGACCAGAATTCCATCTTCTTTGAAAATGGAATCCATGAACCTAGTGGGATTACATCATCATTAAGTATTTAATGAGCAACTGCTATGGGCTCCACACTGTGAGGTGCTAGGAACAGGGAGAAGAAGAGGACCCTGCAGTCCAGAGACAAAGACAAACACTTAAACAAAAGTCGTAAAACACTATGAAAATTCAGGAAGAGAAGTACGCACAGGGCATTGTGTGCAATGACAGCCTAGCTCAACCCACCTGGGAAGCATAGGAGCGTGTGAATGTATGTCTACATGAAATGTCAAATGAGGGTCTGCGGAACAGGTGGTATCTCCAGAAAATTATAGGTAAGTATGATTCTATTACCAGTGTGAAACTCATTCTGAGGAACCACAGACTTATAAATGCGTAAGATGAACTTTATGGATTAGTAAAAAAAATGTTTCAAACCCCTTATCCGTACAATTTTACCCTTGGTGGAGCTGGTGAGTTTTAGGCATAAGATTTAGGGGAAACCCGAGGACAATGACATATTCAAAGACATTTAGGGGAAATCCTAAAAGACAATGACATATGACATATTCAAAGAAATTCTGGGATCGAAGATGTGCCGCTGTGCCACAGCAGTTGGCATAGTGGCTGACACCCCAAACTCACCATCGCCACGTAGACGTTGCCCAGCGTGAAGTGGTTGACAGCAAAGTGCGGTGCGATCTCTACTGCCATGGTGGCCACAATGACAGCGTCATTCCAGAGTTTGGCGTTGTGGAGGATGTTGGCCAGGCTAATCAAGGGCACATCCTGGGGGGAGGCAGGGAGAGTGGAGAAAGGGAATCTTGACTTTCATCATGGATTTTTCTGGTTGGAAAGAATGCTGCCAGTGTTTCCTGGCCAATGACAGGGTAGTAAAATTCACGGTGCTAGTCTGCTGCTGGCTGCTGTTCTGTGACAGGAGACCAATTACTTCTTCCACCGACAAAGTCTTGCCTCAACATACCAATGAAAAACAAATGCATCAATGGTAATAAACAACCTAGAGCGATGTAGTTGTTTTATTCTGGTGCAGCTCTGTGTTACCAGGGATTGGTTATATAAAGTCCACAAAAGGGACAGTTTGGGCCCACTGTGGTAGAGCTGAAGTATTTCTGCAAGGATCACTGTATCTCCTGGAACAGCTGGCAAAATTCTGCCACAGGTCAAATCTAGACTAATGTCTGTTCTTCCAAAGTTTTGTCAGAATGTATCCTCGTATTCCTCTATGTGTTTCTTCACACTACCATGTAATTCATACTACAATGGAAGAAGCGGGTAGCTGCGACAGAGGCTACGCCCACATATCCAAAATGTCTAACTGGCCTATTACAAAAAGTCTGCTGGGCCTGACAGTCTTGGCCTTCTTCTATTGTCCCAGAGTTAGAGGTACTAAGTGATGGACTGAACACACAGCACTTTTGTCAAGTTATTTTCCCTTTAAACATGGGACCTGATCAACTCCTAGCCATCTCACACATATGATGGGTCTACAGGAGACTCGGAAACAAGGGATCCACTTCTGTCCTTTCTGGGCACCCATATAGTGCATGTCCTTAGATGAGACCAGCCCAGGTTTTCAGTAACTGGCCTAAGGTCATAGAGCTAATAAGAAGAGGAGCTGATTAGAAATCAATTCCTCCCAATGATGCCTCTGAGCCTCTACTATTTTCATATACTTCTGACAAGATGTATGCCTGCTTTTTAGGAAGTATGATTATGATGTTTGGATTAATTTGTATATGTACGTATATATGCACAAATATATATGTATATATACAAATGTAAATTTGCACACACACACAAATGTAAACATGCTTCTGTCTTAGTGAACTCAAGCTCCAGTGAAGGGCATAAAGAGGCCCCGTGGGGAATAAGGTAACTCATAGGGAGGCTTCCAGGTGGCTGGCTGCCTGTTTAGCTGGTTTACTCTATGTATAATGGTAGCTGTCAATGCAGTGGAAGAGGTCCTAAGTGATGTGCTAGCGGGGGCAGGTGCATGCTTGCTGTGGCCCTCTGCCCCATCCTATTCACACACCACCTCTACACTGGCTGAGTGTGAGGAAGGCTAGTTGAAACCTCACAATAGATGTGTGAGCTGACAGTTGCTCCATTCTGCGTCCCACTCACCTTCATCTGGTGTGGAGCGTAGTGGAGGGCCTGGCGGAGGCAGTCGATTGCTTTCTTCCCTTGGCCTTTCACTCTCCAGTAGAGGGCCGCCATGCTGGAAAGGACCCAGGATGTCTGGTTCTACAAAGGAATGGTCAGCTAAGGCCGGTGTCTGCCCAGTAATACACCAGAGTGCCCAAATTAAGAACAGTAACATGACTCACTACTGTCTGAGTATTTACTAAATGTAAATGTGTCTATTAACACTACATGTTTGGGCTCTGGATACTGCTTTAAACAATTTTATGGCCTTGGCAATACTATTTGCTCATTTTTATAAACAAAACACTATGATTCAGAGAGGTTAGGTACTGTGCCCAAGGCCATGGAAGTAGTAAATAGCAGAACCATGTTCTCTCTCTCTCTTTTATTTTGTTGCTCTTGGGGCTTGTCTCTGCGCTCTTCAGCTCAAGGCGAGCATTCTACCGCTTGTGCCACAGCACCACTTCTGGTTTTCTAGAGATAAGAGTCTGGAGATAAGAGTCTCATGGACCTTCCTGCCTGGGCTGGCTTTGAACTGCGATCCTCAGATCTCAGCCTCCTGAGTAGCTAGGATGACAGGCGTGAGCCACCGGCGCCCGGCTCCATGTTCTCTTTTATTTAAAGTTATTTAACTTTTTGAACAGGTAACTCACATGTTTCAAAAATCTGGAAGTATAAAAAGTTACACGGAGAAAAGCCCCCTCCTATCCTCATTTCTACTGTATAGCAGACCATTGGCATTTATGGGTATATGATTCCAAGACCACTGTTTAGGAAGACCTATATACATATAGTGGGATGCTAGTGGTTTGCACCTGAAATTCTAGATACTTAGGAGTCTGAAATCGGAGGATCATGGTTTGAAGCCAGAATATGTATAGGGGTGCATGTGTGTGCATGTGTGTATGAGTGTGTATGTGCATGGGGGGGGGAACTGCTGGGGCTTGAATTTAGGGCCTTGCACTTACTCAGCTTTCTGCTCAAGGCTAGATCAAGGCTGGTGTTCTACCAGTTGAGTCACACCTCTACTTCTGGCTTTTTGCTGGTTAATTGAGGATTTAATGGAAGAATTAAACTTTTACAAACTTTCCTGCCTATAATCTTCAGCTCTCAGCCTCCTTCCTGAGTAGCTAGGACTGCAGGCGTGAGCCACCAGTGCCTGGCTTACAAAGAAATTCAACATTAGGTTTCCTTTTCTTAAGGTGCCTTTCTCTTTCCCTTCCCTTCCCCTTTTACTCTTCCCTTCTCTCCTCCTCTTTTCTTTTTGGTGATAGGACTGGGGCTTGTACTCAGGGCCAGACCACTCTCCCTTAGCTTTTGCTCAAGGCTGACACTTGACCTCTTAAGCCACAGCACCACTTCTGTGAGCAGCTTTTGCAACACACTGTAGTCACCATAATACTGTGCTTTGCCTTAGGCCCACAGAGATGAATTCAGCCAACCTTAAACTTAAACCACTGAAATTGTGAGCCTACTCCCCCTTCCCCCTAGATAGAGTCTACTATGTAGCCCCAGCTGGCCTACCTCAGCCTCCTGAGTGATAAGATTACAGGTAAGTACTACTACCGAATCCAGCCTTTCCTCCTGTAAGATTTATTTAAGGTATTTGTCACAGCAATGTAAAGCCTGACTAAAAGAACAGGATTTAAATTTAGTCATTTTGATTTATTATCTTTTGTACTGGCTCTGAGGCTTGAATATAGGGCCACAGCTCCACTTCCAGCTTTTTTTTTTTTGGTGGTTAATTGGAGATAAGTCTCTCACAGACTTTCTTGCCTGGGCTAGCTTCAAACCTCACCCCTCAGATTTCAGCCTCCTGAGTAACTAGGGTTACAGATCTGGGTCACAGGTGCCAGCTAGACTTTTTTTTTTTTTAACATTTACAAATTATTATTTCTCATAGGCAATGCTTGCATACCTGTTTATCATTTTGCTTGGCAAGTCATGTGTCTCAGATAATTCTCCTATAACTAGTGTACAGAAAAGTTCTTTTGAGTTAGGATTCTTAGAAGTAAACCTTTTCCGCTTCTTAAGTATCTTTATTCTTCCCTCCTTGTAGGTTACACAGTTACAGGGGGTCTGGAATCCTTCCAAAATTATCCCCTGGTTTTACCAGTGCTCTTAGACAGGCTGTTATTTTAGCTATCACTCCTCTGTAGGTGATATGTCCTTTCTCTGTTCCTATGAGTCCACAAGCCTGTTTCAATTTTTCTTCACTGATTTATCCCACTTAAAAAGTAAGTGGCAGAGTAAGCTTCTACTTACTATGTATCTCCTGAATAAACGAATGAATGCCTGTTGTGATAATTATTAGGCTATTCTCTCTCGAGTTCAAATCCACATTTTATAATCTGTACTGTCATCTTGTGGCTGTAATGCAGAAAATCCTGTTTTTTCTTTTTGTGCAGGCTTCAGTTCTGTGAATATGTGCGCTAAAAGACTGGAAAGCAAGAGGGAAGGGACTTCTTTCTTTTTATACAACCTTTGTTGTTTCTGGGAGCCTCCGGGCTTTCCTAGACTTAGCAGAAGCTATTTTCCAAAGAATCCATTTCCTTTTAGTGGAAA
The DNA here is from genome assembly GCF_000151885.1 of Dipodomys ordii. Classification (NCBI taxonomy): domain Eukaryota; kingdom Metazoa; phylum Chordata; class Mammalia; order Rodentia; family Heteromyidae; genus Dipodomys; species Dipodomys ordii. Next base: position 3,994,774 of record NW_012267341.1, read on the forward strand.
ATGATACTTAAAAGACTGCATCATCACCCACAGCTGCACTTCACAGGTAACTAAGAACATGGGACATGTGGCTTTCTGTGACTGGCTTACTTTGCTCAACATGATGATCTCCAGTTTCATCCAATTTCCTGAAAATGGCAATTTCATTTTTCTTTACAGCTAAGCAATATTCCATGGTATGTGAATTGTATATAATTTCTTTATTCATTGGTATTTGGCATCTCAGCTGATTCTAGTCTGGCAATAAGTATATCCATAGCTGCAACAGGTATGGATATGCAGGTGTTAATACTGTATATTGATTTATATTCCCTCAGATATATGCCCAATACTGGTATAGCAGGGAGTCTTATGAACTTTTCTGACTAGATGGCCTCAGACCAGGATCTTGTACTTTATGTGTTTTGGAGAATTGGGATGACTGACATTTAGTATCATTGAGAAGTATGCAATCCCTGCCTTTTTGTTGTTTTTGGAAATGTTTTTGTTGTTTCTTTCCTGTTCTCGTTTGCTTGTTTGCTCTCTAAAGAGATTTATTTTCTTATTTTTATGACTACTTTTGTCTTCCTTTTTTGTGTGTAAAACTGAGTATTCCTTCTGTAGTAATGCTTTAGTGGTTATAAATTATTTTGGTTTTCATCATGGTTTTTGTTTGTCCTTTATGAATGATAGTTTTGCTAGTTAATCTATGTCCTTTATGAATGATAGTTTTACTAGTTAATCTATGTTGGCAACTGTTTAATTTTAGCACTTAAAATACATCATTCTGCTGGGTGCTGGTGGCTCATGTACGTAATCCTACTCAGGAGGCTGAGAGGTGAGGATCACAATTTGAAGCCAGTTGGACAGGAAAGTCTTCGAGTCTTTTTGTATTTCCAATTAATTTCCAAAAAAGCTGAAAATGAAGCACTAGCCTTGAGCACAAAAGCACACAATGCCCAGTCCCTGAGTTCACGCTCCAGGACTTGCGTAAAAACAAACTTCAGGGCTAGGAATGTGGCTTAGTGGTAGAGTGCAAACTTTCCTAGCATACATGAAGCTCTGGATTTGATTCCTCAGTACTATATAAACAGAACAAGCCAGAAATGATGCTGTAGGCTCAAGTGGTAGAGTGCTAGCTCTGAGCCAAAGAAAATCAAGGACAGTGCCCAGCCCCTTAGTTCAAGCCCCAGGACTGGCAACAACAACAACAACAACAAAACTAACAAAAATAAACATCATTCTAAAACCTCCTTGTGTTTTAAGTGTCTGCTGAGAAATTTGTTACTCAAATGGCTTTTCAACTTTATATGACTAAGTGTTTCTCCTGCAGTTTTCATTTTTTTCCCCTTGTTCTACACACTTATTATTTTAGCTGTAATATGTCTTTGATCAGCTGGGTATCCTACAAGCCTCCTGAGTCTGAATGACTGCTTCTTTATCAAGCCTTGGGAAATTCTGTCCTATTACTTTATTGGATATAATTTCATTCCCTTTAGGCTGCATCTCTTCTTTTTCTTCTATGCTCATGATGCTTAGGTTTGGTCTCTTAAATAGAGATTTTGCAAGTTCCTACTCATACTTTTGGATTTAGATCCCTTTACCTTTTCTTTATTCCTTTTGGATTTAGGATCATTTACTCATTTGTCTTTTTTCTCCCTTGGGCACTATCTAGTTTATTTGCTCTTGGGCTAATTCTTTGTATTGTCTTCAGTTGGAAGTAACTTGCTTGTACTTATAATTCTAATATTTGGCAGACATGCTGTTCAAATTTTCCCATTAGTCAATGATCTCATGTTTTAGTTTTCATAATTCTAATTTATGTTGTTCTTGCATGACTTCTATCAGTTCAGTGTAGGAGTCTGAGACTCAGCTCCATTAATCATTAGTTCAAGGCTCAGTGAGTACTGAGTGCTTGACCATCTGTCCTTACGATGGACTAGCTTTTCCATATTCTGGCCCAGCTCTCAGCTACTTCTGACACATTTCTATTCAGACTTCTCATTTCGGCTTTCTTCACAAAAAGAAAGGCTTTAGAGACCTACTTTTTGTAATACCAACAATAAGTGGAAAAAATATGCCCTACATAAGGTACAGTTGTTCCAAAGTAGAAGGATCTCTCTTGAAAACCAATTTGCTGAGCCGTGCCACATGTTAAGTGTTAAGAACTCTTTCCTTTTAAAGTCAAATGATTTGCCTGGGTAACCACTGTGGCTGTTTTGGGTCAGTCTGCTTTGGCAAATGTTATGCTCTTTTAACCAAGTACATTTTATAGACCTAAAACAGTAAAAGTCTTATTTATTTTATTCTTGCTTTAAGTTATGACACCTATAATGTTTTTTTCCATTCTATTTAACGCTCTGTCTTGTGGTGGCTGCTGTGCTCACTTCAGTTTCCTGTGGTCTGGTCTGCATTTGGCATGTGTTCTTCTTGCTAGTCCTTCTGACTGTGTCATTATTACCTTGATATTTTTCCTAAGTATTGTAGAGAAGGGCTATTCAGCCTGTATTTCTGTTTTCTATCTCTCCTTTTTACATTTTTTAACCTGTCTCTTCTGCAGTTTTGTATTTTTACTTTGTAATCTTTATTAATAAAGGAAATTATTTGATATGGTGGTAAAACATCTATATTGAATTATATCTTATCCAACAACAATATTTTTCTGTTCTTTTTAGTAAGTTTTGCTGCTGTTTCCTAAGTTTTCTCATTATTTGTATTAGTGCTGTGTCTGCTCTGTTTTTGTTACTCAGGATCTTCCTGGCTATGCTATTTGTAAAAAGTTCCTGTAGTAGATATTAACATATTTTGAAACTGATATATCTTAGCTCATTGTATATGGCTCTGGGTTGATCTTAACCACTTCTGGCAATACTTACTCTCTTTTTTTGAGTCTAGGGAGGATATGTGTGTCCTAGTTTCACTATACATGTGTTTTGTTGATGATTTTGCTATGTGTGATTTTTTAAAAAAAGGAAGAAATTGTTATCTCACTGTCATATTCATACTGAAGGTTAAACTGCTTATCTTAATCATTGTATATAACTTCTTCAATATTATACAGTAATAAAGCGAAGACATACTTAGTCATAAGGTAGTCAAATTAAACTTTAAAAACTTCCTTTATACAAGTATCACATGGAGTAGAAGAGCAGCCTTAGAAATTTTCAATTATATTTTCTCTATAAAAATACTATGAAAATAGTTTTATAAATACTTTGTTTCATGATTTCCAGAGAAATTTTCATTGAAGTCCTTCATCACCAATGAACACCTGATTTAGGGTTTCCAACAGTATCTACTCTATATGTCAATGCTATAAGTTTCACCACACGAGACAAACAAAAAGACAGAAAAATACACTAGTGAGAGATGGATATAATGGGAAAGTGATTAGAACACTCTAATAGGACCAATCACATTCTGCCTTTGGTCTCCAATGTTAATGAACAGAAGAGGTGACTTAGGGACAAGTAATCTGGAAAGAAAGTCAGAAGGTGAGCAATTGTTTCCAACTTTCCTGTAGGTAACTTACCTTTTCTAAAACTTTTGCAATTCTGGTGCCAATTTGTTCAAGTGACTGTTGTGGATACTGATCTTTGCCAAGATTCTGCAATACCTGGGACAGAAGGAGATGGTAGATGAGACAGGGTATTTGTGATGCTAAGATGGGCACTAGAGCCTAAAAGCACTCTGTGTCTCTGGGATACAAGGTATATTCCTATAGGTGATGTGCCTCTGGAAGACAACTTTCAGGCTGGCCTGCCAGCCTTTCAGTCTTTCTCCTCTTTATAGAAAATATTACAGACATATAAAACCACAGAAGCTACTTGTAATTCTGTCACTCAGTGTTAATAGCTTTATTTTTTCAGATACTTTTTTCTATGTATTCATGTATTATTTGTCACAAAATATAGGACTACACATCGTAACCTAGAATATATTCTGAACATTACAACAATATCCTAAAGTTTTCTTTATGCCAATAAATACGTTAATCATATATTTCCAAATGGTGCCATTATATATTATCTCATATTTGCATCAAAATCCATTTAACCCATTTTCTAGTGAGGTAATCTAGGCATGCTTTCTAAGTCTTTCAGGTATATTCTTTTGCTAGGCATTTGCTGATGTGCTCTCTGAACCTGGTTTAAGAATGGCAACAGAAGGTCAGGTATGTTGGTACGTGTCTTTAATTCTAGGTTCATTGCTTAGAATTGTTGTTTGAGATAAGCTCATGTAAAAAATCAGTGAGACCCCCATCTCCACAAAATAAGCCTCGAGGGTCTGTATAGGCCTTAAATCCCAGCTACATGGAAGGTAAGAAGATCACAGGCAAAAATGAAATACCTTGTCTGAAAAAATAACTAACGCAAAATGGCTAAGACTTGGGGGATAGGGAACTCAAGTAGTAGACTGCCTAGCAAGCATGAAACCCTGAGTTCAAATGCCAGTATCACATATACACACACACACACACACACACAAATCAGGAAAATCAACTGCACCAAATATGTGTCCCTGAAGGTAAGTAAGAATACGATCCACTCTGATGAATTAAGAAAATATAAGTTCATTCTTTCAGATCCTGAAAGAAACGAGTCTTTGCTTAAAGCTACGTAGGTAAGAGCCTAATGAAAAAAATAGCAAAAAAAGAAAAAAAAAGGAAAAAATGAAAGAGTAAGCCAATTATTTGTGCGTTCCACCTCCAGCTAAGGACTCAAGAGGACAAGGCTGTGCACTCACCTCTGTCAGCTGACTCTCACCCATGTAGTGCAGACTGGCTCTGTTGGACACCCCTTGCAAGTGGTCCAGAGTGTGCATGCTCGTGGGGAGATTGGCATTGCACAGCGGCTCCACTGCTGGCTGCTGTATGGGGGTAGCAAAGTCAATGTGTTCCGTGATGCTGGAAAATAAAGCTTACATTAGCCGTGGAAAGTTCAGGTAAGTGGAGAGAGAAAACTGCATTAACAATATCAGAGACAGGTATCAGTGGCTCACGCCTGTCATCCTAGCTACTCAGGAGGCTGAGGTCTGAGGATCACCAGCCCAGGCAGGAAACTCTGTGAGACTCTTATCTCCAATAAACCACTCAGAAAACCGGAAGTGGTGCAGTGGCTCAAGTGGCAGACTGCTAGCCTAGAGCTAAAGGGCTAAGGGACAGCATTCAGGCCCAGAGTTCAAGCCTCATGACCTACAAACAAAACCACCCCCCCACCCCCAAAAAAACCAACAACCAATTGGCTCATCAGAACTAACCTCACTGGGGAGAGGTTTTAAAACAAGTGAGTTTTCTTCTAGTATTTCTTTCATGGTACGGATACTGCTACTACCTACTATGGATTCCAAACTTTGCTAGTTCTTTTTATACACAAAAAAACACTTTTCCTCAACAGAAAAAGCCATCTCCAGGCATTTTAAACAGATAGTTTAAAAAACACTGTACAGTTGTGCAAGTAGTATGTGTAATATGTATTTCCCTTTATGATCTCAAGTGGTCATTTCTTACTATAAACAGGCCAAGTGGTATCGACAATACCACAAGCACTGACAGTACTGATAAGGCAAGTTGGCACTACCAAATTATTAATTTATTTAGACAGTACAGAGGTTTGAACTGAGGTCCTTGTGCTTAACAGGCAAGTGCTCCATCACTTAAGCCAAGCTCCCAACCTTTCAAATTTATTTTAAATTTATTTTAAAATTTAAATAAGAAAAATTTTTTAAAAGTTTAATTTGGCTGAGCATGGTAGCTCAAGCTTATAATCCTAGCTACTTGAAAGATAAGGAAGGAAGATTGTGGTTCAAGGTCAGCCTGAACATAAAAGTCTACTAGATACCATCTCAAACAGTGGTTTAGGTGCAACGGTGCACATCTGTCATCCCAGCTACAGAGGAAGCACATTAGCTGGGCACAGTGGCAAGTGCCGGCCATCCCGAGTTATAAATAGAAGGACTGCAGCCCTGGCCAGCCTAGGCATAAAATAAGACTTTAATTTTAAAAACAGCCAGAAAAGAAAGGCACCAGAAATGTGGCTTAAGTGGTAGGACAACTGCCAGCCAAGTGAGAGGCCCTGAGTTCAATCTCCATTATCACTAAAAATGAAACCAAACCCGAATTTAACTAATATTAGGCAAATATTTATTCATTATTATTCATTAATCCATATTTCCTATAAGATACTGGGCTATAGTATATATTAATGTATTAGACACACATATGTGTGTATCTCTCTCTCTCTATTACACACATTTTCATTATGAGGGTATATATTTCCTCAGCCCTATGAGGAGGGTATTTGTTAGTGAAGACTTCCCCAAGTTAATAAGAATTAAGAAGAGACCAGAAGGATGAGTATGAATGAGATAGGTGAGAAAAACAGTGGGAACACCACTGCAGGCAGTATAGCAAGAAAGGAGGGAAGCAGAATCTGAACACTTGGTAGGCTACTCTAAATAGTAATAAGTTAGTAGGCTGTTTTCAGAATGGTTTGAGTTGCATTCCAAGAACTCTCAGTATCATGGAGCAAGTGCACCAAGTAGAGACAAAAGTGAACGGAAGAAAGGCCCAGCTAGAAATTTATGCCATGAGTCTAGGTAGAGAATGTGGCTTAAGGAAGTAGCAATGGTAATGCAGAAAAATAAGGTAGTTTGGAAAAGTACACAGAGGATAAGAGTGATAAGATTGTAGCAGTCTGGGTTTGAGGGACAAGGAAGAGGGCTATTAAGAATAATAACCAGCCAGGCGCCAGTGGTTCATGCCTGTAATCCTAGTTACTGAGGAGGCAAAGATCTAAGGATCATGGTTCAAAGCCAGCCCAGGGAGCAAAGTCCATGAGACTCATATCTCCAATTAATTACCAGAAAACCGGAAGTGACGTTGTGGCTCAAGTGTGAGAGAGCTTGCCTTGAGTTAAAGAGCTCAGGGACAGCACCCAGGCCCAGGGTTCAAGCCCCATGACTGACCAAAACAAAACAAAAAAAACAACAGAAAAAGAAGAAGAACCATTCCCTGTTGTCACTGTATTTGATTTTGGTATCCTGGGTATTGTATATACGTTTATCTGATTTAAGGAAGGGAAGGGGAACAACAAAATGGTGAGACAAAGGACAAAGGGTGAACCAATGCAACAGTGATATTTACAAGACAACATGTTGGAAATCAATCTGTACGACTTGGTAGGGGACATTGTGGAGGGGAAGTGGGAGAAAAAGAGAGAGGGGGTAATAATGTTTAACAAGAATGTAGTCACTACCTCATGCATGTAACTATAACCCCTCTGTGTATCACTTCGACAATAACAAATTTAAAAAAAGAACCAGGTTTTTTGCCTAAAAACTGCTAGAGAAACTTACCAAGAATAGGAAATAGAACTGGACGCCAGTGGCACAGGTCTGTAATCCTAGCTACTCAGGAGGCTGAGATCTGAAGATCGTTATTCAAAGGTAGCCCCCAGCCCAGGCAGGTGTGAGACTCTTATCTCCAATAAACCACTCAGAAAACCAGAAGTGGTACAGTGGCTCAAGTGGTAGAGCTCTAGCCTTGAGCTGAAGAGCTGAGGGACAGCGCTCAGGCTCAGAGTTCAAGCCCCATGGCCAACAAAAACAAAACAAAAAGAATATGAAATAGAAAAAAGAAAAACAATGATCTTTTTAAGATGGATAAGAAAATTATGTGCTTAGTTTTCTTGAGTTTGGAATGCTTGAGAGAGATGGAGGTCTGGTAGAACACTGGATAAATGAGCTGAGGGCTTTGAAGAATGGTCTGGTCTAAAGATCCAAACTTGGGAGTTGTCAATGCATCATTGACGACTGAACCTTTGGGAGTTCAATCTGTCTGGGAATGTTTAGTAGGAAATCCTGGGGAACTTCAGCATCAATAGGGCAGAAAGAAGGCTACCAAGAGATTGAGTGTTCCCTGGGGACAAAGCCATGATCACAGAAGGGTCCTAGCTCAGCTTCTATCTTGACAAGTGTTGGTAAATCTGGATTGGCTCTGGTTCCTCTACAAATGCAAGGATGTTAATGAGAGGAAGGTTTTGTTTCTACAGAGAGGTGTCTGACCTTCCATTCAAACTGAGTCCCATATTACTTCTGATAGCTTGCACAATGTGGGAAAGGCCCTGTCAAGAGAGCAGTCATTGCTTCTTGACAATGGGGTGAATCCATCTGTGACCTGTAGGTAATAATAGTCATTCTCTGCTGACCTGAGCTCCTGAAAAGTGACTCTTCTGACAACTGTTGACATAAAAAGCAACCCTGAAGTTATTGGAGGCTGGTATGCTCACTGGCACACAAGAAGATACTCACTCAATGTTTTTTGAAGAAACTGCAAGCCAGGTACTCACGATGGCAGTTAGCTCTACCCAGCGGAGTTTGAGGCACTCATCTGGGCTGGGCCATCCCAGACTCTGGTAGTCACGTTTTTTCCCTGGAAGGAAAGCATGTCATGAATGGACACAAGTGCAAAGGAAAAGAATCCAAGGTACCATTTGCCCTGGTGTATTTGACGGTGCCAGCTATTCTTCTAGTCTTTATAATTTCCACTATCAACAAACAGGAAATTAAAACCTCACCATTTGCAGCAATGGAAATAAAAATCATCTTTACATAGAGCCTTATTCTCAAAAAAGACTGTCAAAATACAAATAGAATCTTTAGTTGCATTTAAGATTAAGACATTCTAAAATACTAACATTCTTACAAAACTTGTTTTATCTTTCTTTATGATGATTTTGTAAAGATAACTCTAACTTAATAAAAACATGTATCTCTACAACAGGGTTTCTCAAGACCTGGTACTACTGACACTCTGACCTATGCAATTCTTTGTTGTAGGGGCTTGTTTTGGGCATTGAAGGGAGTTTTCCAGGATTCTTGGTGTTTACCCACTGGGTGTCAGCCTTAGATCACCACGAATGTCTCCAGATATAGCTAACTGTCCCCCGAGGTGCCAGATCACCTTAGTGGACAACCACTACTGTAAAGCATCAGGATGGGAAATAATGATAATGTAAGGTTACTATTTATTTTATGAGAACTTTCTATGTGTTCAGGTCATGTGCTAAGTGTTTTATGCTTGAAATTGTATAAGGAAGGCTTTAATTCTCATGTCTAAGAGGAAAAACTAGTTTCTAAGTCATTTGCCCCAAATCAGCTGGCTAGCAGGTGGCAGCACTGGGATTTAGCACAGGATGTTTGACTCTAACATACATACTTCTCCCAATAGCTCTTTAAAGCTATCTAGGGCTTCTAAAATTTTGTTTATTCATCTAACCCAGGTACTATCTTTTGGGTGGAGGCCCTTTAACTTAGATGAGAGTTCCCATAAAAGAATGAAACCAAGTCTTATCTGAGAAAGTAGCTGCTAAAGGGATTAGAGTAGTGTGGACAGAAAGGAGAACTTTAGTTTTGCATAGCACTCTTTATACTGTAGCAATTTACCAGCAATAGAAAATGATGTTAAGTACAGGCAGGGATTTAGATTTAGACTTTAATAGAACAGTTTGGAATAGTTTCAGTTAACTGTTAAATTAATCACTTTAAACAAACCATACATTTCACCAAAAAACTTATGTTCCGTTTGCATTGAAAAAACTTATTAAGTATTTATTGAGCACGTACTAAAGGGACTCAGAACTGTGTAAAACACTGGGGTTACAGACAAGAGTATTAAGGTAACCTGCTCTTGAGCTCACAGTCTAGTGAGGATGGTGGACATCAACAGACATAATATGAGAGGGGAGGGGCTAGAGTCAACTGCTGCATGGGGGCAACAGCAGCTAATACTGTTTGAAGGTATCAAGAAAGAAATGGCACTTGAGTTTCAAGTTTAAGGTTGCGTGATAATTTAGTACTGCACAGATGGCATATTGGCATTCCAGGCAGAGGGAACAGCATATGCAAAGGCACAACTGTAAAATAAGAGCATGGTTGGTTCAAAGGATGGTGCTGAAGGGTGGAGAGAGGCAGGGTTGTAAAAGGTCTTGTATGCCACATTAAGAAGTATGCACTTTATCCTGCAGGCAGTGGGAAACTTCGAGCCCACATCTCTCCATCTCGTTCACAAAGATATCATGAAAGGCTCTGTTAAGTGCCTCGCTGAAATCCCGTTACATTATGTCTATGGCACTTCCCTGGTCTTCCAGTCTAGCAGCCCTAACCAAAAAAGGAAATGAGATTAGTTAAATGTTATTATTAGCTCTCAGTCAATCTCTATGGCTCTCAGTGATTGCCACCCTCCACTCCATGGACTTACAATCTGTTTAAGAACTTGCTTTAGAATTTTGGAAGAATTTACCAGGAAGCTTATTATTTGGTAGTGCATGGAATGTTATTTATTTTAAAACTGGGATACTGAATCTTTCTAGTATTTTTGCATCTTTCCCATAGTGAGGCCTATTTACTTCAATGACAATGAGCATTTTCATGATCTTACTTGCAAGTACATCCAATGCTCTACTCGGGACCAATTTGTGTACAATTAAATTGCTTACATGGTTCTAGAGTGTAGCTTAATGAAATAGCACTTGCTTAGCATGTAAAAGGTCCTGGGTTCAAACCTTAGCATTGTAGAACAGAACAGAACAAAAGAAAAACCTGTTTGAATACTGTCATAGCTGAAGTACAGAGGAGTTTGATCTTCATGGGTATGTCTATAAATGTATATATGTATTTAGTGAAATAACTGCACATACATTATTCAAGTGGAGTGCTATATTTTTCATGTTAGTTGTAGGTATTCTTTCAATGACCCTGGTGTCTTATTATGCATTCTGTAAATTTATACCAATATTCTACAAAAATAACTTTTAGTCCTTTGTCTTTCTAATGTCAGTTACTGCTTTTAGTTTTTTTTATCCCTGCCTTAGAAAGTCCTCCACATAAGAGAACAGGGATATTCATGTAAATTTTCTTCTTTCACGATTTATTGCACTTAATATTTGATCCACTGGAATGTACATTTCCATGTTTTATAGCCTGGATATCTTTTTTACTGACAGAGACACAGACAATAGTTTTTCCTTCCTTAACAAATGCTAGCTTACTTTAACCGGAGGAATAACTGAAGCTCTTAATTCTAATGATGACAAAATGAACTTCTTACAGTCCCTAGGATTTATTAGAAATTTATTTTGGGGTCTAGTCAAGCTGATCCTACTCCATATTTTATCACGTGTCTGCTTTCAAGCACTCCGGAAAGTGCTTGAGACACATTTTATAAGTTGAGTTTTCAGTTAAAGGTGGTAAAAATTACCCAGTTTAAGTATAACAGCCTGGTACTGGTTGTGTATGCCTAAAGTCCCAGCAACTCAAGAAGCTGAGATCTGAGATTCTTGGTTCAAAGACAGCCCAAGGCAGACAAATGCATGAGGCTCTTATCTTCAATTAACTATCAAAACGCCAGAAGTGGGAGCATAGCTCAAGTGGTAGAGCACTGGTTGTATGAAAAAGCTGAGTGAGAGCTGTGAGCACAAAAGCTGAGTGAGAGTGAGAGGCTTGAGCTCAAGCTGCAGTATTAGTATTGGCACACAAAAATTTTTTTAAAAATTTTTTTCAAAACTAACTTTATCACCATTATTGAGCACTACAAAAGGGAGATTTAGGTGTATGGAGCTCAGAGATGGGCTTCAGGACTACTTGGAACCCCTAAAAGTACATGTCAAATCTGACATTTATGTTCTCCAAACCTGACATTTATGTTTCCATTTCTGCAAAGCAGTTCTAAAACATTTACCCGATACTTTTTGTCTGACCTACAAAAAGCATACTAGTTATTATTTATTGTGCTATAAGGTTCCTAGTGAATTTAAAGTCCTTCAAATATATAAAAGTGTTATAATTCTTCATAATTCTTAGAATTAAGAGACTAATCTTTATAAGGTAGAGAAGAGGCGATTAGTCTCATTTTATAGATAAGAAAAATAAGGAACAGGAAGATAAAATAGCAGAACTGGTACTTGCACCCATGTGTTTTAACTCAACACCTGTATGTATCACAATGGATTGTAATGTAAAAATATCTATAGGATAGTTAAGCTTCATGTGATAAAAATATAAGCCAATACTTAAATAGCAAGTAAATATCAAAATAAAATTTTCATACCAATGACTGATACTGCCCTTTTATCTTCTTATCTGAACTACTCAGTCATACACACATGCCTTATGAGAAATGCAGAAATGAAACATGAGGGAAGAAATAAGCATCCTAAATTCTTGTTTACCTTGTGGTCCAGGAGATGCTACCTTTGGGCCAGTGATCTCTAGGTTTGCTTGGTAACGATGTCCATTTTCTGCTTGATGAGATTCTATCTTTTTCACAGGAGTTTTTTTATGATCTCCTTTGGGTTTTTTTACACGTTTGACTTGGAATGTGATCTGGGGAAAAGAAACATGTTACAGACAAATGAGACCAATGAGAAAATCTGTCACTCACTCTACCTCCCCTCTGGCTCCTGAGCCACACCTACCCAAATTTAAGTTTTAAGAGGTCTAAACGAAAAATGGTCAGTGAAACGAACAAAACCATTTAGTCTCAAGGAGTGTATAGAGAGCACTGAAAATAAAGACATCTGATGAGGATAATTCCTTCAAGTTTGCAGGATTTGAATATGGTTTCACACCTCTTCCATTCCTCTCACCTCCCCAAAGAGCTGGCGAAGCACACTGAAATGCTCCCAGGAAGACAATTCTAATGTGAATGTGGTCCCAGAATGTGGAGCTAAATAGTGTCATATTGCCAACAACCACTTTACCCTTGCATATCACGAGTTGCTGAGCTTGGCTAATTATCCCAAGGACTGAATTGGCAAAATCGTACCCATTCTGTGGCTTCATCGTCTTCACTTCTACAGTCCCCAAAGCAAGAGCTTTTGGCTACTCCATCCTGAGGACCCTTCTTCAGCACCCGTATTCCCTGCAAGTCTAGACGCCGCCCCTTCATTTCTAGTGCTCCCCCGAAGCCTTCCAGAGGCCATGCCTGTTGAAACTCATCCACCAAAGCCAGTATCTCTTCTGACATCTTTGTTTCATCTGAATTCTCCATCTCATCAGAGCCATTGCTTTCTTCAACCACCGTACCTGAAATTCAAGAACTAGCATGTTATTAACAGAAATACAGCATGCACTCAAATCTTGCTTTTAGTTTAATTTCAGCTCTGCTTAAAAGCACTTCTATAGCCTATCTTCTTACAAATACCATTCAGCATCTTCAAAATTCACAACTGAGTATCATCTTTGTCATGAGCTTTTGCCAAAAGCCTGCTGAGAACAATGGCAATAGCTAGATGACAGGCAGTCATGGATCATATCACCAGTGAGCAAGGAGAGAGCTATAGTCTACATAGGTTTTGAGAGAAGATCCACTTGCTTTGTATGTAAGATGGAAAAGATAAACTTTGTTATTTATCTAATAAAGAACATAAAGCTTAGATGCTTGAAGCTTTATGCAACTATCATGAAATATAGCTGTGTGTCCCACTTGAGAGCTGCTTAATTGTCTGACCTGAACAAATAAATGGCTTAATGGAAACCTAATTCCAGATGAAGGCTCCCATTTTCCTAATGGTAGATGTAAGAAGTAGCACTATACTGATACAAATTCTTCCTAAAATGGCTACTGAGGTATCATTGATGCTGCTGAAGTATATTTAAAGACTTCCATGAATTTCTCTAAAGACAATGTTCTAGCAAAAATTCTCTCCTAAGGATACATACCCCTCCAGGTTCCCCTCTGTGCTTAGATAACAATGAGACTCATAAGATTAGGCCAAGAGTCTTAACAGAATGTTTTCTTTTTTCTCATGTCTTGGTGACATTAACTTTTGTTCTTTACTTTGAATTAATGGCTGCATTTTATATTATGTGCTCCATGAAAGACATCTCTAATCTTTTTTGGAAGTGATGGAGTACAAATAGAAATAACAATAATGCCTCCTTTTTTAACATGCAGCCACTAGATAACCTGAGCACTCTGGGTTGACAACTCCCACAGTGCCAGGCTGCTATTCCAGTTGCAATTGCAACTTCTATTGTTGGCAAGTCCAGCCTGCTCTGGCCAATGTCAAAACTCTCAAACACATACAACCAGATTAACCTGAGAAATACCAGTATCAGTCTCTGAGGACATAAGCACAACTGACCATTGTAGCTGCAAACACTTAAAACTCTGAGCCACTCACAAATCAACAGTGACACTTCAGTGCTGGTGCCATCTCTTCCTTCTCTCCCTAGTGCTTGATGTCAGATAGTGGGATAAATACAAGTTGTTCTCTCTTAGGAAAACAACAACAACAACAAAAACTAACAAACTATTGAGCTCATCATTTATGACCAAGTGACTACAAAACGTACTGCTATCTTTTCAAGTAATTTCTTTTTAGATTTTCTAAAGTCACTGTTATTGTTTCTACTGCTTTTGTACTTATTACTTTAAAATTGAGTTTTGAAACAAGCGCGATGGTTTGCTGATACTCTGTAAGATACTCAGACACAAGTGGTTGGTTACCTGCTTAAATTATGTGGTTGGTAGTATAAATATAACTTTTAGCGTTGGCCTCAGGTGCTACAATAGTATGTCGTTGGCACACAGCAGACACAGCTATGGAAGGAACTAATGAGAACCCCCAAACAGTCTGGTTTTTTAGGTTCTTGAGAGTTTGCTGCTCCTGCTTCTACCTTGCCCTCCTGACAAGATTCTAAACTCTTACAGTCTAACACATCTTGTCATGTGTTAATGTACTGTCAACTGAGCTGAATGGTAAGCAACAGTGAATCAGCATACCTTTAGCATCATATCTGACGCTCTATATAATCTAAAAGTTCTTGGCGGGTTGCTGGTGCCTCATACTCCTACTTAGCTACTCAGAAGGCTAAAATCTGGATGACTGAAGTCCGCCAGCTTGGGGGAAAAAAGTCTGTGAGACTCTCTCTCCAAAATAGCCAGCAAAAAGTTGAGCTGGAGGTGTGGCTCAAGTAGTAGAGCCAAACTATGAGCAAGCAAGTCATGTGAGTTTAAGGCCTTGAGTTCAAGTTCTGGGACTGTGCATGCGTGCACAAAAGCAAATGTTATTGACAGAGGCAATGCAGTTAAGAGAGGGTGACAAGACAGGGCTGAAATTTCAGACTCTGTCCATGAACTTGTTTCATACTCTGTTACATGTCTAGCAATGTGCTTGGCACGTCATTCTACAACCCATGAAACAAGGAATGTATCTGGAGATCTATCCTGTGTGGGGCTTCTTGTGCAGACCACTTCCCTGTGCAACTCTCTTCCACAATGGGAAATACAGATTCTGCTATGGTGAGAAGTGTGGATTGCAGAAAAATCTCAGAATGTTCTAAATTATGTCTGAAGCAAGAAGTAAATCTTAGGCCTCCTGCCTGTGGGACAGATGGCATGATATAAACTGAAAACACAAAGAGTGAGACCCACATCTCTATTTTTTATTTTCTTTCCCAGGCACCATTTTCACACTGGGAAAAGAAGAATAAATATTGTGACGTTGAACAGAACATGGGTACCCACAGTGAGGTTTATGTAAGTTCACGTTCTTTTCTTGGAGTGTTGGTAAAAGTGACAGCTAAGTTTGAGTTGTGTTAGGCAATCTGTCAAGAACCACAGGTAGGCTGGTTGTAGTGGCTAATGTATGTAATCCCAACTGCTCAGAAGTTAGATATCTTAGAGACCAGATAGGGGAAAGTTAGGGAGACTTTATCAATCAATAAGCTGGACATAATAGCATGTGCTTATGATCCTAGCTATGTGCTAGGCCATAGGTAAGAACTGCAGTGTGAGGCCAGCCCTAGGAAAAACCAACATGAGACTACCTGAAAAATAACTAAAAACAAACAAACAAGACTGAAGGTAAAAAATGGCTTGGTCTCAAAAAGGGCTCAAGTAATAAGTGTGAGGCCCGGAATTTAATGTCCTCCTCCACAAGTAAAAGGATCATAGAGACTAGAAGTGGTGGGGGAATGAGGTAAGCACAGGTGTCTGTGATTAAAATAAAAGCAGCCTAGCATGAGTTTCGAATATTCCAAACAAACCTGGAGATTCATGTTTAAATTTAGGCACTACAGTTTAAGAAATTTCAATAGCTGGAAGTGGTGTTGTAGCTCAAGTGGTAGAGTGCTCGCCTTGAGCTGCACCCAAGCCCAGAGTTCAAGCCCCACGACTGCCAAAAAAAAAAAAAAAGAAATTTCAAAAGCAAAAATATTCATAGAATAAAAACTTGGTGAATGTACTTGAAATTGCATTAAATGAAAAGGATTAAAGAAACCAAAGGCAAACCAATTGTGAAAGCTCCTAGTATACTATCTAAAAAAACCTAACTGAAAACCCCAAAATACAAAAAAAAAACAAAAAAAAAACTAACGAATACCATAAAACACAAAAACCAGGCTTGAAATATATTTTGCTAGAAAGATTTTGAAAAACTCCAGTGAAATTAGTTTGACAGTGGTGATGGGGCTAGCAACCGTAACAAGAGTTGTTGAAAGAATTGAGGATGTAAACAGTCATCTAGATGAAAGGAAATGAGGACATGAAGAAGGGGGTGAGACAGGAACAATAATCATCTCCAGGCACCTAAGGAGATCTAGTATAAATGAGAAACAAGCCTGACGTTAAGTTTCACAAAGCAAATCTAGAAATGAGTAGTCATATTTTAGTTTAATATTACGAAAGGCTTGAATCAATGGAAGTGGAAAGGGTCATCTGGAAAGAGACTGAGTCATGATGCTTGCCAGTGAATGATGTGCTGTGGTTACTGCCAGTAAAGAAAGGTGAGTAAAAGAAGGTGACTGTATTTGATACGAAATACTATTAATAAAGGATGGGCAGATGAGTGCTAGATTCACAATGAAACATATGGGCAGGGAACATAGCTAAAGACCACATACTCAAATTGATGGCAAAGCAAAGTCCTTCCTTCAAAATATGACTCAAAATACTCCTCCAGGAAGCCTTGTTCCAGTCATCTCAATAGTTTTGAATACTAAATTGTTTCTGAAGGCTAGTAGGGCACATTTGCCTTTGATAATGATATTATAGAGCAATACGTTTCTGTCTTGCAAAATAGAGGGTATACCAAGGACTTAAGACAAACTTTGTTCCAAATTAAGATTCTACTGACACAAGGCCTTTGTGCAATACCATCTGCAGTTTTAGTGTTCTCTTTCAGTACAGTGATTTGTTTGTAGACAGATTGCAAAGCTGCAGATTTGCTGAAGACAATGCATAAATAATAATGGTATACATATTTCAAGTCCAATGAATAATCAGAAAATACAAAAGACTTAGGTTCAACTATCCAGACTAAGGAAGGTAGGGAAATGATTCACTTCTGAGTAGAAAACAACAATCATGAGCCTAGTGGCACTCTTCTTTTATCCATTATAGCAAGAGAAACAGATGTTGGAGAAGATAACTTAGAAAACAAACAGGACAATAACTCTATGCAAACATGTTTCAGCTCCCTTTAACTGAACAGATGTTTACTGTGCATCTACTATGTGCATATGCTTGTGAAGACTTTGTACTTTTGTGACATTAAAATATTCTATTTTAGCCGGGTACTGGTGGCTCATGCCTGTAATCCTAGCTACTTAGGAGGCTGAGATCTGAGCATCGTGGCGCCAAGCCAGCCTGGGCAGGAAAGTCCGTGAAACTCTTATCTCCAATAAACCAATAGAAAACTGGAAGTGGTGCTGTGGTAGAGTGCTCGCCTTGAGCTTAAGAGCCCAGGGACGGTGCCCAAGTCGAGTTCAATTCCCACAAGTTGAACTGACAAAAAAAAAAAAAATTCCTATTTCGTAGTCTGAGGTGTGGTTTGAAGTGGTAGAGTATCTAACAACCATAAAATCAATCTCCAGTACCATCAAAAAAATTTGGTTTCATAAAATAATGGTAGAACCAGATGCTAGTTCCATTTAAAAAATAAACTACCACAAACAAAGATCTTAACCCATCAAACCCCTAATCCTGAGACCACAAGTAAAAAACACTGTATTAGAAGGTCTGAGGATAAACTTTGTTATTCCCCCTACTGAAGAGCTTGACATGGAGCCTAACTCTTCCTAATTTTCTTATCTTAATTTTCTCATCTATAAGGTGGGCTTAATAGTATCTACATCACAAAAGATACATAATTCATAATGCTTCATAAATTATAAAATACTAAAAAGTAGACTTATTATAAGGGTTATTGGAGGACTACTTGTATTTCTAATTTTTCTTCAAAACAAGATTTTTCAAAATGCTTTTAATGTTGTATGAGTACTCTGATGCAAAAAAAAAAAAAGACATAAAGCTGGGTGCTGGTGGATCACTAACTCACATCTATAATCCTAGCTACTCAGGAGGAAGATCTGAGGACAGAGGTGGCTCAAAGCCAGCCTGGGTAGAGAAGTCTTTGAGACTCTTCTCTTCAAATACCCACCAAAACAACTAGACGCAGAGTGGTGGCTCAAGTGATAGAGCACTAGCACTGAGCAAAAAAGCTTAGGGACCTTGCCCAGGTCCTGAGTTCAAGCCCTAGGACCAGCACAAAGGAGAGAGAGAGAACGAGAGAGAGAGAGAACGAGAGAGAGAGAGAAAGAGAGAGAAAGAGAGAGAGCCAGAGAGCCAGAACCAGAGCCAGAGAGACAGCCAGTCAGCCAGACATGAGGCTGGAAGCCCACTGCAAATTAACAAACTAGCCAACCAGTTTAATCACTGGGAATTAAAGGAAACTTAATTTTTTTAAAACACAATAGTTTCTGGTAAAAGATATTAAACTAGTTTTCACAAGTGACTGCAAACATCAGTTTTCATTCACTCTAGCATTCTTCTCTCCCTTTAAGGTGTAACTGGCTTCTTTTAGACATCATTTTTACAGATAATATTAGAGGGAAGAAAGATTTTGTAATTACTAAGTAAATTAATCAAATCTACATAAGACAAATACAACATTGCATTAACAAATACTGTACCCAAGAACTCAAATTAGAGTGGACATGGTACACGCAGTCTAATGGGAGACAAGCTATATAAGCATTTAAAGGTGTAAGTAATGTGCTTTGAAGGAAGTAGGAAGAAGATGGTAGACGTGCCTAGAGATCTTTGTGAATGATCACAGAACAGGTGATGCTTGAACTGTATTTAGGAAAGGTGAAAGCATTTTCTCTTTACAGAAAATCATATATAAGGGTCACTCCTAAATTGAGCAAGACATGGAGGATCAAAGCAGTATGGCATGAGAGGAAAGGTGAAAGGTTATTCTTCCTGCCATGTGTTCTTCCTGCTGGGTGACTCAGTTGACAGGGAATGGGGAGGGTGGAGTGCAGGGGGAGTTAACCTCATTTCCCACATTAATTTAACTTCTTCCAATAGGTAATGGAGAACCACTGAAAATTTGAAAACTAATTCTTCCAATAGGTAATGGAGAACCACTGAAAATTTGAAAATTAGGAAACTTACCTGAGCAGAACTATATTTTATCAACTCTTTGGACACATAAGAAATTGGTAACAGAAGCTACTTCTGCTTCCGAAATTCTGCTATCATTTATGTATACCTTTTCTGACTGTCTCTCTCTCCCCCCATATATAACAGACTACACTCAGGGAACAAAATTAAAAGGCTAATAGCACAGACAAAACTATTTGAATGCAGGCCATGGCAGAAAGAATAAATGAAGATCTGATAGATTCAGACAAAGTAGTGTCTGGTTGAATTGTGATATATTAGGAGACCAAAAATATAGGAATTAACAGCAGTTCAGAAAATACAGCAAACAATAAAATCAAGTTCAACTTAGGATATGTTACATTTAAAGTACCTGTGGCACACTAAGATAGGAGTCCACTTAAAAAGAGGAAATAAGATCAGGAGTTGTAGAGAAAATCAAAATTTTGAGTCATTGGTATACACAGGTATCAAGTTACTATAAGGTAAGATACAGTAGGAGAAGAAAAGAAGATCAGCTTAGAATACTGAATAACCCAACAAATGAAGGCAGAGTAAAGAATAAGTGAAGGAGACTAACAAAGAAAGTTTGAGGACAGGCAAGAGTCAAAAGCAAATAATTTTAGAAGCCTAGAGGGAAGAAGACAAGAGCTTCAGGAAATGGGAAGTTGTACTTAATTCCAAGGGCAGAAAACTGGTAGGTTGCCTAATAAAAAAGATCTTTGTTTTGGTACTTTTAAACTGGGAGATAATCTTACTGAGAACTGTTAAGATTAGCTCAAAATAGGACCACAAAGTGGAATATTAATACAACCTATGTATGCCCATTAAAAAAATCCTCAAATTTTTATTGGGTTAAAATAAATACATTTGACGTTGTTTTTTTGTTGACTGGCTCAACAGCGTAATGGCATTACAAAGAAAGACCCGTACACTGACGAATAAAATTTGTTCCAGTTAATGAGAGCCTGGAGAGGAGGAAAAAAGGAAACATGAAGAGCACTTTCACACTCTGGGTTATCTTCAGCCTCATCAGCTGAGGGTCACCTTCATGATTCTAGAGCATGAGTGGCTGTTACAAGAGGGAAACACACTTTCAAAGAAGAGAAAAGCCTATGCTTAAAGCTTGAGAGTTGATTTTCCCCCAGAAGCACAGCTAAGGTCAAATCAACTTACTTTCAAGTCTAAGAGCACCCGTGTCCCTCCCTGAGTCCTCAACAGAGAGTACAGTGTCCGCCTCTGTTCCTCTCTCAGCAGCATCCAGTGACTGGGAGTTGTCAAAATATTTCTGCTTGTCATGGCTGTTGTCCAGGGTTTTCTCATGACAATGACCTCAATGACAAGAGACACAGATAAAGCACATTAGAAACATCTCTCATGTTACCCCATAATGCAAGGTCCCAAAACATCAAGAGGAGTAAAAAGGCAATGATGGTGGTAGTTTTTCTTCAGCCAAACACACACAAGTCAGTGAATGGGAACACCCAAGGTCAGACCATTATTGTGATGCAAGGTTTGGCACCTGAAGTTTCAGTTGGCATGCTACTGCAAGAATCAGTGTTTCTGGGGTTGGAGATTAGCAACAAAGAACAAGTCTCAAGACCTCATTCTATCTATGATGTCTGTGACATAGTTCCTTGACTTAAAAAATATCACAAAGTTTTCATTTGCTTTTCAAAATTGAGAGATGGCAGATTCATACTGGAATAAAACCAAGGAAGATGACTACCAGCAGAGAAATATCTTTTCTTGCATCACAGCTTAAAATGAGATAGACCAAAAAGTTAGGGATTATGAAAAAATTAAAAACCAAGGAATTAAAGGAGGAGGATGGCAGAGATTTCACTTTAAGAATGCAACATAACAAAGGTCCTTTTTTTTTTCCCTAGAAAATAAGCTTTGCTCAAGTGGATAACGATTTTTCTAAGCAAATGCCAAATCTTAAATGGAATCCTAGCACCCTTTGGTACTTTCTGACACATATAGTAAGACTGACCTCTCCTACAGTTTGCCAATGAGATGCCTGTAATCTGTGCTACTGAGGAGGCTGAGGCTGAGATCTGAGGATCATGGTTCAAAGCCATCCCAGGCAGGCAAGTCCATGAAACTCTTCTCTCCAATTAACCACCAGAAAACTGGAAGTGGTGCTGTGGCTCAAAGTGTACAGCGCTAGCCTTGAGCAAAAAGAGCTCAAGGACAGCACCCAGGTCCTGAGTTCAAGCCCCACGACTGACAGGGGGAAAAAAAAGGAATTGTTAATATGGTCAAAATGCTACTATTTAGCTCTACTTGATGGTTATTTTCTGGGTAAGGAATACCAGGCTGCTGGGTCTGGTATGTCAATAACTTGCCTATGACATGCTCTCCTTTGCAACTGGTTTATTCCAGATGATCTGGCTGGCTGAATGGGAGTTTCTTTCTCTTATGTTCTCCCATGTTACTGAAGACACATATTATCTGGAAGTCCTTAGACTTTCTATTAAAGGATAATTATTTGGTTAAGAATGTGTAAGTAATTCCTCTCCTCCACCAGGACATTGGATAGTGCTCTAAAGGTTTATTTTTTAGAGGATGTTGTCTAAAGGAGATATATGTTATCCCATCAAGCTCTCTGAACCAATGAAAAACAAGACAAGCCTTTTTCTGGATTTGATGGTACCCTTTTAGGTTCTGTAATGTAAGTATACCTTACCATGCTAAGAAAAAGCAATGGACTCAACATCTTTGCTAATGAATGAGTTCAGAGTACATGCTTAGTGAGTCCCTTTTCATTTTCCAATTATGTATTCACATATATCAGAGACTACCATAATACAATAAAGCTATGTCAGAAAATGAGGATTTTTGAGTAGAATCGAAACCATATGAAAGACAGTCAATACAAAACACACAGCACATAGGAAATATGGCATTCCAAGTTTCAGAGAAAAGCTCTGAGCAGGCAAAAGTTGAATTTTGAAGCAGGTATAGTCTATAAAAGGGGGAACTACAGGAAGGGAGTCAATACTTACTCAAGGTTTCTGTTTCTTCCTTCTACTTAATCCTTATAAAAAAAACCCTGTGAAGTATTATTAATCCTTCCTTTATACACAAACTAATTCTCAATGAAATTAAATAACCTGCCTAAGTAATAGTAAGTAAGAAATAGATATGAACCAGGTCTATCTAACCACTAAGTTTCTTGGCTTTCCGTGAGTCAGTGCTATCCCTAAGAGAAAGAAAACTGGTAGCAGTATTTTAGGCAAGTAACAACAAGGTGTTGGGCAAAGAAATAGTACCAGGACTTCTCTCCTGTGTTTCAGAGGCAATGACAGGGACAGAGGGTGTGGTGTATGTATCCATGAAGAGTTAATGTGGTTGTGTTTTTCTTTCTCCAGATTATCCTATAAAAGGACAGAGATAGTAGCTGATTTGTCTCCATTTCTGTTTTCACCATCTGGGATGAGGCATTACGTTCAGGGGAACTAAATATAAGAACATTAAAATAAAATAACGAAGAATTCTACACACCCAACTGACTGAATATAATTCATTATGAAGAACAGCACACTTGTCAAAGACAGCTCTTAATTGGGAAATAAATAAACCTAACTATTCTTAATAGTCAAAAGGAAATAATGATGATAAAGATGCTGAGTAAAGCTTTTTTCCCCCTACTTTGACAGAGGTAGTACAAAACTTAACACTACGAAAGCAAGGATAAGCCAGTAACACCAGAACTCAGTACAATTTTGTGCTTTCTGAAGTAATGTCCCATTCCCCTACTTGCATCTTTTCTGTTTCTCTATCCTCTTCCTACTATAAAAATTTAATTCTGTTGTTTTGAAAGTCTGTAACACAAACAAAAACTGTCTTATAAGTAGGCAGTTCACAGTACATGATGTGTGCAGGACCACAGGCTAGGGAGACAAGACTTCCTTAGGCTTACTGAGACCTTAATAGAATGGCTGTTAATTTACTGATCACTGTTAATTTTGAACAGGAGACAACATGGTATTTGTTTCTAACTTTCATTAAAAAACAGTGGAGACTAAGCAATAAGAGAATACTTACTTGATGTATGAGCTTATAGTAGATAAGACTTATTTTCTCATCTATCGTAGAAGCCGGGCCATTAAAAAAAAAGAGCTATATATCTACATGCATACTGAGTTCATGTTTGGGTAAATAATAGGTGTAAACAACTTAATTATTCTTTGTTATATTTATTACATAGGTCACTGAAGTGCATTTTGTTACTAACCACTGTAGGTAGAGTTTAAGCGCACATGGTAGGTGAGAGGGAGCACGATGATAAAAAAAAAGGGATTGGATTTTGCTCCTAAGAAGCTCAGAGAGTGTTAATGAAGTGGTTTAATTACCTGTAATTTGGGGATCAGGCAAGTCATTATAGAACTGGGCCTTGAAAAGCAAATAGGTGCTTTTGGTGGGGAGTAAGGGTTATGGGTAAGAGCAGCAAAACAAACAAAAACATACGCAAACACAAGGAGACAAGAATATTGTAGTACTGTAAATAGACTATTTACAATGGCGTCCTTGTATACTAGGACTTGGTACAATTTCCACAGATTTCATAAAGGGTTAAACTTCTTCAAGAGTCTGTGAGTTTAAATACAGCACATTTCTGATTCAACTACAAAACTGCATTAAAAGAAAAACCCTGTATTCTACTTCATTCAATTCTAATCTTAGAATACATTTAAACACAGATGGGGGAGGGGGTGGAGGCACATTTTTTTTCTTGCTACCCATAAGTGTAAGGGTTTACCAGTTGCCTCTCCTTTCTCTTACTGCAAGTGAGTAGTTGGTGGGGAAGGGCCCTGTAATCACAAGTACACGTGAGAGCAGATTTGCCTACTTGTCTATAGCAAGAACGTTATATGAGACCCAAAGTAACAGAAAATAGTCTTTAACATTCCTTAGATTTAGGGCATTTTAAGGATAGCATCTTCAAGTGAGAACCCTAGATCCTAGTTATTCTATAACTGATCAAGTTTAAGAATATCTTACAGGAATTACAAATTACATTTAAGGAAGAAAACATAAGCATCAGGAATTCTCCTTTTCATTGATAACACACAGTGAGTAGGTTAATAGACCTACTTGTTTACCACAGATATCCAATGCACCTGCAATTTCCAGCACAGCCTGTGGATTTTAGTAACAAAGTTCCCCAATTCCCTAACACAGAACTCACTGCAGAGCTATGAAATTGGAGACTCTCAGATTTGGGCATATCTACTTACTTTTAAGTGCTTATAGCCAATGCACAAAATCAAGTGAAAACCATGTTTCCCTTTTGTTTTATATCATCAAATAAAAGTCACTCAGAAGCCTCCACCTCAGCAACCACTCTGTACATCTTAATTGGGTTTGCAGGATCTGTCTTGTGTTCTCTCAATTTTTTTTTTTTTGTTGGTCGTGGGGCCTGAACTCTGGGCCTGGGTGCTGTCCCTCAGCTCTTCAGCTCAAGGCTAGTGCTCTACCACTTGAGCCTCAGCCCCACTTCTGGCTTCTTCTGCTTATGTGGTGCTGAGGAATTAAACCGAGGGCCTCATGCATGCAAGTCAAGCACTCTACCACTGAGCCACCTTTCCAGCTCCTGTTCTCTCAATTTTTTTAAATTTAATTTAATTTTATTTGTGAACATACTGTACAGAGGGGTTACAATTGCATGGGCAGGATAATGCGTACATTTCTTACCAAGCATTGCATCCTCCTCTTTTGTTTACCCTTCACATCCCTTCCCAGCCTCACCTCTCCCCCCCAATCCCAATCCTTCTTGTTCTCTCAATTTTTAACATTTTTTTTTTAACCAATGTATTGTCATTGACATGGCTACTTTATGCTTTTGGGGTTTACTCTAGCTGTATTTCCAATCACTGTGGAAAAAAGGATCATACCACACAGGAATTACAACCTTGTTCAATACCAGGTACATTGTCAGCTGCTACTGGTTTCCTAAAACTTGTTCTGCTGCTAGTCATTTTCCATGATCATTACTTCAGATACCTGTGATCTACCTGGATTAAGCAATGCCTGATAGAGAAAGAGGTTTAAACTCCTTTACAGATAGTGTGTGTGCGCTTGTGGTCATTGTTATTGTTTTTGTGCAGGTACTGGGGCTTGAACTCAGGGCATTGGCACTCTCTCTTAGCTTTTAAGCTTAAGGATAGCATTCTACTACTTGATTTACAGCTCCACTTCTGGCCTTTTTTGGTGGTTAATTGGAAATAAGTGTCTTACGGACTTTTTTGCACAGGCTGGCTTCAAATTGTGATCGTAAGATCTCAGGCACCTGAGTAGCTAGGATTACAGATGTTAGCCCCTGGCAGCTAAGAAAAACTAGCAGATTACTAAGATTATCCCATTCAGAGAGCTTAGTATAAAACTAGTAAGACTGATAGCAATAAGTCCTAACAATTAAACAAAAAAGGGAGTGAAAACCAGAACCAGCATATGTATGTGTACACACACACACACACACACACACACACACACACACACACACACACACAGAGAGCAGATGTCCTCAGTCATATGCATTTTAAATCTCATGAATGCCTTTTTTCCTAGTGATTATCAGGACCACTGCTTCAGGACAGGGAACTGAGAAGAGATTATCCAATGACCTAACCTATTAAGGGCTTAAATATTCAGCACTCATTAAAAAAAAATATTCCTAAACTGGGAATTCATCTTAGTTAGCAGTCTTACAACCAATGTAAAATATTTCCTGAGGCTAGGTATGGTGGTTTAGTCCTGTCATCCAGCTAAGGCATTAAGTATAAATAGAAGAATTACAGTCAAAAATAGCCAAAGCGCCAGGGGCTGGTGGCTTATGCCGG
Organism: Dipodomys ordii; assembly: GCF_000151885.1. NCBI lineage: Eukaryota > Metazoa > Chordata > Mammalia > Rodentia > Heteromyidae > Dipodomys > Dipodomys ordii. The sequence continues at coordinate 4,021,051 of NW_012267341.1, forward strand.
TAATTCTAGCTATTTAGGAGGCTGAGATCTGAGGATTGTTGATTCAAAGCCAGCCAGGCAGGCAAAACCATGATACCCTATCTTTTATCTTCATTAACTACTCAGAAAAAGCCAAGTGTAGTGCTGTGGCTCAAGTGGTAGAGCACTACCTTGAGAAAAAGAATCTCAGGGGTAGTGCCCAGGCTCTGAGTTGAAGTCCCAGGATTGGCAAACACACACACAAATAACCAGAGCAAAAAGGGCTAGAGATATGGCTCACATGATAGAGTACTTGATTAGCAAAAGCTGAAGGCCCCAAGTTCTAACCCTAGCACAACAACAACAACAAAAATACATAAATAGATATAAAGATAAAAACCAGTGAGTTCACCTAACTTACTATACCTATATGTATATAACTAGAAGCTAATTCCTTTCTATCCTTATCAGAAGATTAAAGTAGAGCTACAGTAGAATTTGTTTTTTTAAGTATCTTGTTTGATGAAGCTAGATAAAACAGACCTGGTCTTATAACTAGGTACAATGGTTTAACATTTGTAAGCCCAGCTCTTAAGAGCAGTAGAAAACAAGTTCCAAGCCAGCCTGTACTCTAAAATAAAAATAAAATTACATCTTTTATTCACAAACAAACAAACAATTAAACAAGCACCTGCTGGTACTTAGGCTGCACTCAGGACATTGCACACTCATTTGGCTTCCTTTCTTCACAGCTGGCACTCCAAGACTTGAGCCACACCTCCATTTCCAGCTTTGTGTTTGTTTTTTGGAGGTAAGAGGCCCTTGGATTTGTCTGCTTAGGCTGACATCAAACTATGATTCTTAGATCTCAGTTTCATGAACAGCTAGGATTATAGGAATGAGCCACCAGCAGTTGGCTTTGTCCTATATGTTTTTGAGGGTTAGTGTGTACAAGCACTTTTAACTTACTAACTTCCCCACCTGATAAGTAAAATATGTGACCATAAAATATGATTAGCAATGCCAATTAGTGGATGTCCTCAAAACCAGAGAGGATGAGCTACAACTGAAACTTAATTTAGTATTCACAAACTACAGAGACTTAATTAACTCTAACACTAGCATGGACTGTTTACACATTAATGTGGTAATAGGGTTATAATGCAGGGAGACTACACATTTGTAACTTACTTTAAATCAATACACATTAACTACTCCACAAATGCTGTGCTAGCTATTCCACAGGTGCCATGCTAGCGCATCAGAGCTGACTTCTAGTGACAGCTTAGTTTTTACCCTTAGTCTCAATCTTCTTTAAGTATCAGACTCAAGTGTGCAGTGTGGAGATTCATCTCCATTTGCTTTGTGTCTATTATATGCTAGGCTTACAAAACCTTCCTACCACTTTCCTACTACTTCAAACACCCACCAAAGCCTCCTACTATTTTGTTTCAAACCTAGTTACTTTTTCGTGTTTCTAACAAGAAAAAAAAAATTAAACATGTGTTTCTTTGTGTTCTATTATTATTAACATCTTTTTCTAAAGAATGATTCTTGGTATTTTGAAGTTATTTTAGTCATTACTGGGCAAGATAAAATGAGTTATATTTTAGAAACAATGCTTATGGCTGTAAGAGTAATTTAATTATATCCAGAATTCACTTTACTACTTTCATTATCTAAATTTAAATTAAGTCTAGCTAGCTCCCTATTATTTAACAGAAAGTGCCACTGATAAAATGAAGCCACCAGGCCTTTCTAAACTGTTAAGCCCAGAACTCATACTTGATTCATTTCTCAACTATTATGAATGTTCCACAAGAACCCGTATCATTTTTACTTAATGGTTTTCTCTAAAGGAACTCACACTTTGCAGTTTAATCTAACAGCAATTTACATTAAAAGGGAAAACTGGAACTGGTTGAGCATCCTTAATAGAAATTCCAAAATCTTAGCTAGGTGCTAGTGGCTCCTGCCTCTAATCCTAACTACTCTGGATCTGAGAAATGTGGTTAGAAACCAGCCCAGGCAGAAGTGGAGCTGTGGCTCAAGTGGTACAGTGCCAATCTTGAGCAAAAAAGCTCAGGGACATCACCTAGGCCCTGGAGTTCAAGCCCCAAGACCAGCACGCACGCACACACACACGCATGCACACACACACACACACACCCCGGCCCTGGAGTTCAAGCCCCAAGACCAGCACACGCACACACACGCACGCACGCACACACACACACACACACACACACACACCCCGGCCCTGGAGTTCAAGCCCCAAGACCAGCACACACACACACGCACACACACACACACACACACAAGACCAGCGTGCGC
>NW_012267341.1:4024172-4027940 GCF_000151885.1 Dipodomys ordii
GGAGTTCAAGCCCCAAGACCAGCACACACACACACACACACACACACACACACCCCGGCCCTGGAGTTCAAGCCCCAAGACCAGCACGCACGCACACACACACACACACACACCCCGGCCCTGGAGTTCAAGCCCCAAGACCAGCGCACACACACACATACATACACACACACACACTCACTCTCTTCTCTCAACTTTCTAAGCACCTATTTTAGTTATAGCAAAACCTCATGTGTACTAAATATATCATTAATAAATTGTCCTCTATGTGATTTATATATAAAACATAATATCCACTTCATGTTTAGACTTGTAGCCCATTCAAAAGATATGTCACTATGTATATTCTAATAATCTATCTAAAAAAAAAAAAATTTCTAAAGCTAAAACATCTCCGTTCCTAAGCACTTTGGAAAAAGATATTCAATTGTATAACTTCCTATAAATCTTAAGCTTTATGTGCTACTTGTATATTTTTCTTCCCAGGCTGGCTTTGAACTCTGATCCTCAGATCTCAGCTCCTGAGTATCTACAATTACAGATGTGAGTTACTGATGTACAGTCAATATCTTCATCAATCCTTATGCAGAACTCAATAAAGCACAGGCCTTAACTGTAAGTGGTATATACTGGGCTGTACATATGAGGACAACAAACTGCACCATTTTTCTCCAAAGGCTGAAGAACATATAAAATTGTTTAAAGCTGCAAATCATGAATCTATAGAATCGATTGGTTTGCAACAGGTTTGGATATTAGTTTTATCAAGGTAGGTAAATTAAGTATGCAAATATATACTCAGAGCAGTGAGAAAGATACAGAAGGGAAAGGGTATCACTTAGTGGTAGGTACCTATTTTAAAGGTTCAGTAAAGATCTGAATCACCTTCTTTGAAAGGTAAAGAGCCGTGACTGTGTATGCAGAAGAACTGTTTCAGTCTCACTATACACGTTGACTTAATTGACAAAAATCTATCCTTTACTTAAAATATCAGTCATCATTAAACAGATTTATCATCCCTAGATGAATATGCTATCTACTTGAATTGGCCTTTCTTATTTAGGTATTGTGAGATAATTAAGCTTATTAGTATCTTGAAGTACTAAATTAGCTTTTATACAGTATTAAATTAGCACATAGTAAGTAATAAATTAGCTTTTCCCCTGTATATCTAGAATTACCCCAGTTATCTAAAGTCTTTCTGGAGAAATTCAGAAAATCATTCCTATGTTCTGTTGATCAGAATAGAAACTCTAGGTGAGCTCATGATTTTGTCAGCATGGAACAACTTCTTACCACTGCAAATAGAAGAGGTGATGTTGTACAGAAAAGGGTAAAACTGCATGCAGCGGATCAGCTTCAGGCTGTTTTCACATTCTGGGCATTTGGTAGTTAATTTCAAAGCCTGTCTGAAAGCTTCAAGGGCCCCACTGATATTCTTTAGAGCAAGGTAAGCATTTCCCAGGCTCAAAAAGGTCAGGGGCTAAAAAGAAAAGAAAATCAAAGGTATTAATGAATTAGCATTTACAAAACCTTTGCAGTACACATATTTTGGTTTCTCTTAAGTTGCACATAAAGGTTTATTATCAACTATCTGTTTTACTCACACCAGCCGATTCTAAACTGTGAAGCACATGTAAATGTACTTTTTACTGACATAATAAAGTACAATGGATGCTAGTTGTAAGTATGTAACTCAATAAATTTTATGAATGAATACATTTCTGTAACTGGCACTCACCTCAAGATATAAAACTTTTAGAAAGTTTCCTATGTCCTTGGTAGTTCCTTGGACAACTCAACTCCATCCCAAAAGAAACCACTTTTGTTACATTGTTACATGTATCACCATAAACTAATCTTGCCTGTTTTTGAATTTCATAAAAATGGAACCACATTGCATGTTCTCTTATATACATATACCACATATTCTTCAGTAGCTTTTTTTTACTCCATCTAAAGTTCATTCATGTGTTTTGCATATCTGTAGCTTTTCTATTTGATGCATCATAGTGTTTCATGCTATGAATCTGCCACAGTTGTTCATGTTTGGCACTTGGGTTTTTATCAGCTTATGGGTATTCTAAATAAAGGTAAATGAACATTTTTGTAAGTGTCTTTTGTTAGGTATATTGTACATGTTTTCCTTGATATATAAATATAATACCAGTGGGACACAGGTTGTGATAGGTTTAGTTTTAGTGTACAACAAAGATCAATCATGGAAAAGAAAAAAAAAAACAGGTTTTTTTCCCCAAATTTTTTTGTGAGACTTCAAGATGAACAACAAAAATCAAAACTGAGGACTCTAACAAGTCTAATGGTGAGTCAAATAAAAAGGCAAAGAGAAAATACTGTTAACATAAGACATGGAGTCAAAAGACTCTGTTAAATGTATTTATACACAATTTAAAAACTAAGTTCCAACAAAATCAGCAAAATGTACATGTACTTTTTTTTTTGGGTCAGTTGTGGGACTTGAACTCTGGGTGTGGGCACTGTCCCACAGCTCTTCAGCTCAAGGCTAGTGCTCTACCACTTGAGCCACAGTGCCACTTCTGATTTTCTGAGTGGCTTATTGGAGGTAAGAGTCTTATGGACTTTCTTGTCTGGGCTGGCTTTGAACAGCGATCCTCAGATCTTAGCCTCCTGAGTAGCTAGGATTACAGGCATGAGCCACCACTGGTCCCAGCATAAACTTGTTTTATATGTCTTAATTCACAGCTCACAAAACATCACTAAAGAGTGTAAGCTCTAAAAACCAGGCGCTGGTGGCTCACGCCTGTAATCCTAGCTACTCAGGAGGCTGAGATCTGAGGATCGTGGTTCAAAGCCAGCCCGGGCAGGAGACCATGAGACTCCAATCTCCAATAAACCACCAGAAAACCGGAAGTGGCACTGTAGCTCAAGTGGTAGAGCATTTGCCTTGAGCTGAAGAGCTGAGGGACAGCGCCCAGGCCCAGAGTTCAAGCCCCATGACCGGACCAAAAAAAAAAAAAAAAGAGTGTAAGCTCTGTGATCTATCTCTCTGAGTTCAAATCCAAGTTCTGTGAGTTTCAGTAAACCTCTTAATTTTTCTGTTCATTTAATTTCTAGTGTCTGTTCATCTACCAAAGGGAAAATTCTATCTGATAGGTTGATCTGTTAAGTGTGCTATTATGGATAAAATGTTTAGTATAGTGCATGGCCCTAGTTTTTTTTTTTTAAGTAAAAAACAAGTGTGCAGTTATTTCAATTGGTTATGCAGTTCAAGATACAGGTCCAACAAGTATTTGTAGATTTTGATACTAGATAATCTTATACTAGAGCTACCAAAATACCTATTCTCTTATTGGGTTATTAATTCCACCGATAACAGTCTACTAAAAAAAAAACATGGAATACACAAAAGGCTTTATGTAAAAACTCATTCTTGGTAATAATCAACCACTGCTAGTCACCCAGAGAGTAAGAGTTACAGCGTATCAATCCTTTGGCTTTTTAACCATTTAAAATTATGACTTTAAAATTATGTAGTAATTTTAACATAAGAAGCTTTAAGAATCATTTGTACAGTTGACAACACAATGAAGTATTTTCATAGAAGTCTGTATTCTCAAAAGTTGGTAGCTGGACCAGCACGACTATGTTTATTGTAGCATTATTTACTATAGCTAAGATATGGAACCAACCCAGATGCCTCTCAGTAGATGAATGGATCAAGAAAATGTGGTATATATACACAATGGAATTCTATGCCTCCATCAGAAAGAATGACATTGCCCCATT
>NW_012267341.1:4028383-4067389 GCF_000151885.1 Dipodomys ordii
AAGGAGGAGGCTACAATGCTTGATAAGCAATGTACTCATTATCTTGCCCATGTAATTGTAACCCCTCTGTACAGTATTTTCACAATAAAAAAAAATCATAAAAAAAAAGTTGGTAGCTGGAGAAAGGGCACTGGTTGAAGTATTTTTTTGGAGGGGGGAGGGTTATCTATCCTGATCCACCATTGCCTTACCTTTTATTCTTAATGCAGTACCACAATATTTGATAATTTAAAATTTTAATAAAGATTTTAAAACATGAAAAGGCAACTAATCTTCGAGAGCTCTTTTGGATTCAGAAAGACATTGCCTAAGTGCCTTAGCTGGTAGCAGTAGAAAGTGAACCAACCATAGGAAGTGTTCTAAAGAAATGCAGCCTGTGTGAGCCCTCCATGTCCCAAATGACATATATGTCATTGGTTCTCACTATACCAGTACCTGACACACAGTAAGATTGGATAAATATGTACTTACTGGCAACTTCCTGTGATAATAAACATTTGCTTAAAATCTAGTTGTAAGCCAGGTGCTGGTGGCTCAGACCTATAATCCTAGCCACTCAGGAGGCTGGGATCTGAAGATTGTGTTTCAAAGCCAGCCTGGGCAGGAAACTGAGACTCTTATATCCAATTAACCACTAGAAAACTGGAAGTGGAGGTGTGGCTCACAGTGGTAAAGTGTTAGCCTTGAGCAAAAGAGCTCTGGGACCGTGCCCAGGCCCTAAGTTCAAGCCCTACGACTGACCTATCCCCCCAAAACAAAATCCAGTTGTAAACTTGTGTATATATTCCAAAGGAAACTCTTAAGAGGCTATATGTGTGTGTGTGTGTGTGAGTGTGTGTGTATGTATATATATATGTGTGTGTGTGTATGTATACATATGTGTGATATATATGTATGTATGTATATATATACACACACATATACATACATACATATATATCATACATATATATGTATATATATACATATATATATAGAGAGAGAGAGAGTTGGTGGTGGTGGTGGTGGTAGTGGTGGTTGGTGGGGCTGGAATTCAGGGCTTGGGTGCTATTCCTAAGCCTCTTTGGCTCAAGGCTAGCATTCTACTACTAATATTTTCTTCTCAATCTTAAAAAAAATCTGTATTGGGGTTATCTTAAATAAATCTAACTGTTCATGCATACTTCTTCAAAAGGTTTCTCTAAGTATAAAGCATATTTAGGTATTATTAAGTAAGATTAACTTAACTATGTATTATAATGATATGTATTATAATGATAATGATACTCTTAAATATTAAAGTTAATAGGACAAAATTATAGTGTGTACCATAATTTCAGAGATGCTAAAATTAGACAAAAAATAGAGAGAAATGATATCTCTAAAGTTAGGAAGTATAGACAGTCACAAAGTACTGATATAACTCTACTGTCTGACTGCATGTGGGAGGTCCAAGATATGAATATTTACCTGCCTACTTACTCTTATCAAAACACCTTTTAAACTGTGCTTGGTTTGGATGGTGTAAATATCTCTATAGATCTATAAATAGTACAATATTAAGCAGTGTGTTTGTGTGCTAGAATGAATAGTATGATGAACACAGAGCTCTTTATACTGTTCAGCCAAACACTGGAACACTGGAGTACCAAAAGATGGTGTTAAAACCCAAGTAGCAGGGCTGGGAATGTGGCTTAGTGGTAGAGTGCCTGCCTAACATTCATGAAGCCCTGGGTTCAATTCCTTAGTATGACCATATCAGAAAAAGCCAGAAGTGGTGGTAGAGTGCTAGCCTTGAGCAAAAATAAAACAACAACAACAAAATCCCCAAGTACCAGAGCTGACCCTAGGAAGCTTCCTATCAGAAGACTGGCTTTTCTAGACAGGGATAATATTTTAGGTGAGATTGAAGGTGAGTAGATTCTCTGAACTCTTAAGGATTTAACCAAACTAATGAATGTTGTCTTTATTACCTGTTTATTTATGAATAATGACAAATAAATGAATTATTAATTAGTAAAGAATTAACTATCATTAAAAAAGAACTGGGTGTTTCAGACTGATGTAAGACAGTAGCAATTACCTTTTTACAGTCGTGTCTTTGTTATTTAAATTAAGTTCTGAAAAAAGTTAACTGTATAATTCTAAATTTCACTCATTTAAAATTTAAAAAGGACAAATCAAAATAAAAACACATTTTTATTCTTAAAATATAGGAAATCACAAATTGTACTATAAAACAGTTATTCTATGTAACAATATGGAGCTATAAAAAAAAATGCATAAAAATCCTCACCTCGGAGCTATTGATGGCCAAAGCTTGAAGTAGCAGCTTTGTAGCATCAAGGTGAAGGCCATAGTGAATCAAAAGGTTGGCCAAGTTGACAAGAGGAATGTCCTGGTATTGAAGTGGAGCTAAGTTCAAAGCCCTCTGAAGACAGGCAATAGCAAAAGTGCTATTTCCCACTGCTCTCCAGTATAGTCCAGCTTCATTGAGTATTAGCCAGACAGGAGCATTTGGCTGAAAAAAACCCAAATACCTCAGTTAGTTAAAAAATTACAGTACTTGTTTAAATTGTATCTTTAGCAAGTATATTTTAGCATTTAATTATAATTAGTAAGCATCTAAGTTTCAGATGTTCAAAGAAAACAACTTACCTTGTTAATAGCATGAAATAAGAAAGACCCAATTTCTTCCTCTGGGACAGTATAGTTATTAATACGGGAAAGTAAAATCTGAAAACATCAAAAGAAAGACATTCAACTGAAAAGAACAAGAAAAGTATTTAAAAGGAATTTCTATAGATAATGGCCTTAACTTGGCTCTTCAGGAAAAACTTCTTTGAATAGCTATTTACAATCATATTTTCCTTTAACTAAGAAAGTTAAAAAGATACAATATAGACACACACACATAGCATGAATTTGCTGTATCTGATCAAAGTCCACCTAAGAGCCAAAAATACAGTGAAAAATTATTCAAAGACAACATGTAATATCTAATTATGTTAAGAATCTGCTATCTTGCCTAACTGGAATGCACCAGATCCCCAATTAACCTACTTCATTTCCTCATAGTGCTTATGTAACTGTGAGGAAATCTAAAACAAAGGCCATAGCCTATTTGTCTTTTATTTCAAGCACTAAAACGTACCTGGAAGATATTTTCCTGCCTCAGTAAATGTGTGCTGAATGTAAGTAGTAACTGCTGGTTTTGCAGTTAAGTTTTAAAAAGGTGGTTGTGATGGTCTGTTTTTTCAACAAAAAGCTAATTATTTCCTTTCTATCTACAGGATATTATCAAATATAGAAATCTATAATCCGTAGTAACACATTGCTGGCCATATAAAACAACAGAAATGAAAGAAAATAACATAAAAAACTCATTCACAACTTTGCAAAATAGTTATCAAATTGATACAGATTCCTAAGGATCGAATGAAAGACAAAAGCAGGGTTGATAAAGCCAGGGAAATAGAACTTTCAAGCTTTCACATTATATAAACTTGTATTTGCCAGAGGACTCAAGGCTAAAATGCAGGGATCAGAGTGGCCTCTGGTAGACAGACAGGTTAAGAGAGAGTTCTCTGTTACTCATCTTCTAAGCCCTCTGAGTTATTTAGTAAGTAGTATTCAGGTGGTCTATGAATGTAAGCAGTGCTAAGGAACACTTCTTGGCACTCCTTTAATAGTACAACTGACTTTTCAATCATTTCAGCAATTCTTTAACTCTGTCTTTCAGTTTCATAGACTTAAAGCTAACTGACTCCCTTCCTTCAAAGTTCTGTTCTACCTAAGAGGCTTCTGAAGTCACCCATACTGGACGGCAATAAACACCAGCCTAAGTGAGCCTTACTTTTCGTGCATGGTCATCTGGTATTTTGGCTTTCAGATCCATGCGGACCTCTAATTCTTTGACTAAGTAGGACAGAGTGTGGCTTTTTCTGAAGTCAGTTATGGAACAGTCAGGGGTTTGGGCCTCTTCTTCTGAAGAATAATCATCACTGCTGAGTTCGTGGATCCTGGCGTAAGAAAAAGGAACAAGATTCATATTTTCAAAATTTGGGTGAGTTCAAGATAAAAACTTAACCTTTTAAGTCCAAGGCTGGTGCTCTCAAAGAACTGTCAGATGACAATCATGCAGAATCAGGTGCTTTGCTAAATCCATCAGCACTTGCCTGAGTCCTTTGTTCTCTGGAGGCAGAAAATACGTTGGCAATTCTCCGCCAACAGGGACTCGAGGGTAGCTTTCTGTACAATCTGCTCTTTTAGGCCACAGAACATGCTGTTTGTCCTGAAGAAGAAACAGAACTTCTCAGAGATTACTCTAGATTCACTATTTCAAGATGCCAAATGTCATCTTGATAATGGTACGGAAATTTACTACTATAAATGTAGATACTGTGGTATATACTATGTGATAAATGTAAATACTGTAATATTCCTTCTACTGCAGAATCTAAGTCTAAAGTGGTTGTTCCACCCACTTAACCAGATTGGTTAAAGCTTAGGAAAGCCTAGCCCTTTTAAGTCATTGAGATACAAGGAGAAATGCACTTGAGATATCTAGAGAGAAAAACAAATGTTATTTATCACTCCAGTTGCTACCAGATGTCACTGTGTGACATGAGGAAAACAAGTTTTCATATGAAACCAATACTGCACATGACAGAATGAAGACAAGTAAAGAAATGAGTCACTGGGAACATTACTGAGCCAGTCAATCAAACCTGAAGTTAGCCTATCTCCACATGTCCCATAATAAAAGACAGATTTTCTTTTGTTTAAGGTAACTGGAGATGTAGTTTATGACTGACACTTGAAAGTATACATATACTTATGTTTAACAATTGTTTGATTTATAAAATTCTCATTTTTCTAAATATAGGAGGCTTACTAAACTTATACCCTGAAGCTACCAAATTTGAGTTTATATAATAAATAGTTAAATAGAATTGCTAAATTAACTGTTAGGATAAATAAATTCTGAAAATTTAATAGTGAATAAACAAATACACTGCTTTTGTCTTCATACTTCTTTACTGCCATCAGCTAACATATGACTTTTTCATAGCTGGCCTAGAAATGGGGATTTATCAACTTGCTTGCTTATTATACGCATCTTCCACTAGAATGTAAGCTCCAGAAGGGTAAGACACTTTACTACTTTATTCCTAGCATTATACTAATACATAGTTGTGAAATGAGTTCAGTTGTGAGATAATGTGAGTTCTTCAATGAAAGAAAGACAAGAAGTTATATATATAAAAGCATACTATTACAACAAGTTTAAATACTTGTTAAAAGTTTGTACTTACACTGAAGAGTACAAGGCTATGAAATGAAATCAGAGTTTCTTCCATGCTATGAAATTTTTTTAAGGTTTTTTTTTTTTGGTGGTCATAGGGCGTGAACTCTGGGCCTGGGCCCTGTCCCTGCACTCTTCAGCTCAAGGTAAGCACTCTTACCACTTAAGCCAAAGCACCACTTCTGAAATCAGAGTTTCTATCACTGCATGTGATGAAGAATTCAAGGGAGAGCCTCCATCTTTTTCATCTACTACCTAGTGGAATGTCTTCCATTTAATAAATATGATACAAATCATCATAATTACTGGGTTTTGGAGCCACTGCTTAAAGAGATCTTGTCTGTGGGAGAAAACTCATTCATCATCCTGAATACACTTACCCTGTATGCATCAGAGTCCTGGCCCCAGATCCAGAGAACAGAATGGGCTACAGGAGAAGACAAGATGGAATCACTGTTGTCACTCTGATTTGCTGGAACATCAAAGTTCACCGACATCATACTGGAGGTGGATGAATCTTCACCAAACTAGGAAATAAAGTTCAATGCAATTGCAAATGAATAGGAATTATGATTTGTGCACATATACTTATAACACTGGCACAGAAAGCCATTTTTCTATTTGAGTTAGAATTTAACTAAAAATGCTATTAGATAATCACAATTAGAGGAAAATCAGAAATTAATTAAATTCATTAATTAAAAAATCAGACATATACGTGAGGGAGAGTAATCAATATTCCAGAAAGACATCTTCACAGCCATGTTCATTGCAATACTGTTCATAATAGCCAAATGATGGAATGTGCCCAACAACAGATGAATGGATAAAGCAATTATGGTATACATATACATCATGGGATATTACATAGCTATTAGAAAAAATGAAATCATGTCATTTGCAGGTGAATGGATACAACTAGAGGACAGCATACTGAGCAATACAAATAAAGCTCAAAAACAAAGTAGCATATATTTTCACTTATATATGGAAGCTAGACCAATAAGACATTTATTTATACTCATGGACATGCACATAAGTATAAATACCTATACACACAATTAGATGGTTAACCACAGAATGTGTATCAAACCAAAAGACTACTCAGGAGGAGAGAGGAGAATGGAAAAAGAAAACAGGTAATTGTGTAATACATCACAAGTATACATGAGAACAACATGAAGAAACTAAAAAAATCTGATGATCAATAAGGGTTGGGAGGGAAGAGAAATAGACTGTAGGTGGGTGGGGACTAGTAAGAGGGGAGTCTTTTGGGGAGAGGATAAAGAAGACTAAAAACTATCCAAAGTGGGTTAAATATAATGGGAAAAAAAGTTTTTGGAGATGCTATTTCTTAGAGGGAAGAACACAGGGAGTATGATGGATTAAAATTGGTTGGAATGCAGTATAAATATGTGGAGATTTAACAATGAAATCCCCCCTATAACTAATATAAACCAATAAAAATTATATGTGCTAGCTGGGCGCTGTTGGCTCACACCTGTAATCCTAGCTACTCTACAAGGCTGAGATCTGAGGATCGCAGTTCAAAGCCAGCCTGGGCAGGAAAGTCCATGAGACTCTTATCTCCAACAAACCACCAGAAAACTGGAAGTGGGGCTGTGGCTCAAGCGGTAGAGCACTTGCCTTAAGCTGAAGAGCGCAGGGACAACGCCCAAGCCCAGAGTTCAAACCCCAGGACTGACAAAAAAAAAAATTACATGTGCTATACAAAATTTTAGAAAGAACTAGGCCATACCAGTAGTTTTCCATGGATATGCAAGCAACATTGTCATTGAAAAGAACATGGCTTGCTTTCCTGGCCCTTTACTTCTCCTGTATGATTCAGTCTCTTTTAGGTTTAATGGTTAACTAATTAAGAGATTTGGTTTAATATTTCCCTCCTTGGTCTAGACTAAAATGAGTATGATGCTATAAAATTTGTGTGCTGTTAGTAGAAGCAAAGAAGATTAAGAAAGCATTTTTTTGTCGTGGGGCTTGAACTCTGGGCATGAACTCAGTCCTTCAGCTCTTCAGCTCAAGGCTAGTGCTCTACCACTTGAGCCACAGTACCACTTCTGTTTTTCTTGCTGTTGTTTTGGTAAGGTAACCTAAATGGATTGATGATTCCAGGACAGAGATAGTTCTCATATTTTATAAATAGGTTTAACTCGCAGATTAAGAGTGGAGGTAAAAGCTTTGAAGGAATAGTAGTAACAGCCCAATTCTAGCTCCTAGGGTAAAGTAGAAAAGAAGCAAATACATGCATACTTTGGGAAACACATGGAATAGTTGAATACTCACAACAAAATCTGACTTCACTAACAAAACACTCAAAATGATAAAAACTTTAAATGACAGCCATAAGTTTCAGTGAACTAATACATAAAAATCAAAGCAGTAAAATGTGCTATTATTCTCAAATATGCAAAAGCTAATTAGATTAGGAAAAAAAAGAAAATAAAGACACCTGAACATAGTCCACATTTTCAAAAATATCTCCTCGATGATAGCGCACAGGCTGGTCCCACTGGCAATGTAAACTGTGCTGCTGATTGACCAGACGGCAAATCTGATGGTTTCCTGGTATAAAAAAGAAGTTACACAAATATAAGCAAGGTCAGCAATAACCTATGTTTTTCACAGTCTAAGCCATTCAGTTCTATATCCCTCAGAATCTATCAGAGTACTTATTCAAGGGTACCTGGAATAATTCCAAAAAACTTCCCAGTTTCTCCAATTATAAAACAAGTAATCAGTAGGGGTTGGTGGCTCACATCTGTAATGCTAGTTACCAGGAAGCTGAGATCTGAGGATCTCAGTCCAAAGGCAGACTGGACAGGAAACTTTATTCAATTCTTATATCACACTAATCAACAAAAAGTGCAGCTCAAGTGGTAGAGCTCCAGCTTTGAGTAAAAAAGCCAAGTGAAAACACGAATCCAAGTTCAAGTTCCAGTACCAGCACAGAAAAAGAACAAAACAAAACAAAACACCCAAGGACTCTCTACTACCTGATCACTGAAATCTCTGACTGTACAGCCAACTGATGGCACAGTTTTAAGACTCTGGACATTTTCCTGCAGCCCCACTTCCAGATTTCTGGTGGTGAACTGGAAACAAGAATCTCAGACTCTCCTGCCCAGGTTGGCTTTGAATGGCCAAAGACCTCAGCCTCCTGAGTATTATAGGTGAGGCAACTGGCTTGTACATATTCTTCCCCCTCCCACTGCCAGTCCTGGGGCTTGAATTCAGAGCCTAGGTGTTGTTTCTTGAGCTGCAGATCCACTTCCAGCTTTTTTGGGTAGTTAATTGGAGTTAAGAATCTCATAGGCTTTTCTGCTTCAGTTGGTGTCAAACTGTGATCCTCAGATCTCTACTGAGTAGCTAGACTTATAGGTGTAAACCACCAGTGCCCAGCTCGTAAGAGTTCTTTTTTTTTTTTTTTTTGTCAGTCCTGAACTCTGGGCCTGAGCACTGTCCCTCAGCTCTTCAGCTCAAAGCTAGAGCTCTACCACTTGAGCCACAGCACCACTTCTGGTTTTCTGGTGGTTTATTAGAGATGCGTCTCATGGACTTTCCTGCCCAGGCTGGCTTTGAACCATGATCCTCAAATCTCAGCCTCCTGAGTAGCTAGGATTACAAGTGTGAGCTACCAGTGCCCAGCTGAGTTTTAATAAAAGCTATATTTACTTTTCTCCAGAAAAAAAAACTGTACATAAACAATTCTATATATAGTTCTGAGAACCCCTTGCAACTAATCCATTGATCTATGTTGAGAATCCTGTCTGAGACAAATTACAGTCTTAAATCTTACTTCTGAAAGTGTTTGTTCTTAAGGGAACAAGAAATAAACAAATAAAGGAAGTTTATTTTGCTAGTGTTAACCAGAGTATGTATAGGTTGTTTCTATGGCATGTCTGGCTTGTGTTTGCTTACTGTGAGGCCTTGTTACACAAAGTGCAATATTTAAGCAGGGAGCAACATTTGTCACCTGGGAGCTTGTTAGGAAGGCAGAACATCAGGTCCCATGTCAAATTTCCAGAATCAAAATTTACATTTTTAAAAAAATTTACATTTTTTTTTTAATGCCAGTACTGAGACCTAAACTTAAGTCCTTGTGTTCTCTCTTGGCTTTTTCACTCAAGGTGGGGACTGTACCACTTGAGCCATGCCTCTAGTTCTAAATTTTTGGTAGTTAACTGGAAATAAAGAGTCTCTTGGATTTGCCTGCTTGGGCTGGCTTTGAACTGAGATCCTCACATCCTAGCCTCCTGGGATTACAGGTTTGAGCCAACAGTGACAGTCTAATTAGTATTTTAACATGATTTTTAAGAGGCTGATATGAATTTTAAAACTGGAGAAACACAGAACTCTTAGAATCTAAGACTTGCTTTTAATTTCAAAATGTGTATAGGAAGAATCAGCCAAATCAGCTCCCCAGGTCTCTTGCAATACTTAGCATGATGAATCTAAATTTTAAGAACTAGGAAAGGGGCTGGGAAAGTGGCTCAGTGCTAGAGTGCTTGCCTTGCATGCATGAGGCCCTGGGTTCGATTCCTCAGCACCACATAAGCAAAAAAGGAAAAAAGCCAGAAGTGGCACTGTGGCTCAAGTGGTAGAGCGCTAGCCTTGAGCTGGAGAGCTGAGCTCCCCAGGTCTCTTGCAATACTTAGCATGATGAATTTAAATTTTAAGAACTAGGAAAGTGGCTGGGAAGGTGGCTCAGTGCTAGAGTGCTTGCCTTGAATGCTTGAGGCCCTGGGTTCGATTCCTCAGCAACACATAAGCAAAAAAAGAAAAAAGCCAGAAGTGGCGCTGTGGATCAAGTGGTAGAGCACTAGCCTTGAGCTGAAGAGCTGAGGGACAGCGCCCAGGCCCAGAGTTCAGGCCCCACGACCAGGCCCCCTTCCCTTCCCCCCTAAAAAAAGAACTAGGAAAGTCATAAACACAACTTTATACTGCTATAAGGCTGCATGAGAGTTATGAAAGTAATTTAATTTGCTGGTATGCCTTCAATTAGTTGGGAGCCTTTACTTACCTAACTGTGCCTCTTTTGCCATCTGAGTCTCATGGATGATATTTCTTAAGATTTGCTCTTCCTGAATCAGCTTGTGTTTTTCTAGGATCTCTTGTTGTCTCAAGTAGTGGTCATGCTGCTTCTGGTACTCTTTCAATTCATTCAGTGTTCGCTGAAGAGATCTTAATAGTTTTTCATACCAGAAAAAGAACTTTAAAATCCTACTTAAAAAATCTACTTAAAATCTACTTAAAAAGAACAAGCTTCTGTTTTTCCATTATAACAATCTTTAGTGTACAGCCTATATTATAAATTCAAGAGTGATTTAAATAAATGTTATTTTTTTAGAAGAAAGCTTAGATGTAGAAGTCTTTTCTTGGCTCTAGATGTATGGTGGTGTAGATAGGAGGAAGATCAGCTTAGGCAAAAGCATGAGACTCTTATCTAAAAAAACAAACTAAAAGGGCTGGGGGCAACGCTCAGGTGGTACACGATCTGACTAACAAGCATGAGTCCCTGAGTTTAATCCCCAGTTCCACCACAAAAATACAAACAACATTAATCTGTGTTCCACAGCTTCATGAGAGTAATGGATGGTCAAAATGGTGAAGATCTAGACTGACCACAACACTACTGCAAATGTTCTCAATGGACTGTGCCAGACCACCTGTATTTAGAGAAAAGGAACAGTATGGAGTTTTCTTTTTTAATTCTCATGACAATGTGACTTAACAGTGATGTCATCCTTATCTAATCTAATGGTCCATGGAGCATATGCTTAAGTGAAACATTTTTCTTTCAGTTACCTATGTTGAGCCTCCAATTTTTGCTCAAGTTTTTGTTGACAGAGGACAGCATGCTTCCTTTTTATTGCTTGTTCAAACCCAGGTTTTGCCTGCAAAGCGTGGTCATAACAGAGCACTGAGTGGTTGTACTCCCCAAGCATCTGAAGAGACAAAAACAAACACACATATACATGTACACAAAAATGAGGAAACATCAGCCATGGCTGGTTGCATCTGTACAAAATCCCTAGTGATTTATAAAATCACATCTGTATCTCACTCTGCCATGAAAATTATTTTGACCAGTGACTGAGTCCACATAATATAAAGGCATGCCATAGGGAAGATAGCACTGATATCTTTAAAGTACATTCTACAATTTAAAATTTGTATCAATTTAATTATGATTGTTGTTGTTGTTGTTGTTAAGAGGCTAGGACCTTAATATGCAATTTTGTGTTAAGGTTTTTTGGTGTTTTTTTTTTCTCACTCCCTACTTACATTTCCATTGGAAAAAAGAAAACTTCTACAGACAGAAAAGAACAAAAAGGTCTAGAAAGTAAAGTGCTTTGGCTCATGAAATAGCAAGTAGTATTTACTGCATAAATATTGCCCAGTGTGTAGTAGCTGGTGAAGAAGTCGCTGTCATCCAGGGCCGCATGAATCACAACAGCAGCATCAGCAGAGAAGTGTGCTCTGTGCAGGACATTTGCCAGATTGACCAGGGCAACATCTTTATTGTGCCTGAAAGAGGGAAAATGCAAGTAGATGTTAGAAAGAGACATGTGTTCCATAGTTATGTACTACTAATATCACTTGTTGAGGAAAAATGACATTTACTAAGCTTATTAGCATGTGCAAATAAGGTAGAGAAAGTAAGCTGAGCATGCTTCATTTCAAAATTAATGGCACCTACTCTAAAGTTAAAGTCCTTGCACTCACATTGCAAGAGAATCACAGATATCTGTATTACATATATGTTTTTTCTCAATGGAAATGATCAGTATTATTATAGAACTGTCACTTTTAACCTCTGTGATTTGTTCTGAATAAGTGAGAGTATTATGCAAGGCTGTTTCTTCTGTATTGATCTTTAACAGTTCTAGGGACTATGGAAAGTCTGGAAGTGCAGAGAAGAATTTTACCTGGAAGAGAAGTGAAGAGCTCGCATGGCACATTCCACTACCTGATATGGTTCATTTTTTATTCTCCAGTAAAATGAAGCCAAGTTGTACAGTACCCAAGAGGAAGAGTTCTAGAGATTAAACAAATAAAGCAACAATAAAATACAATTCAAGATAGTTTCTTAAACTGTGAATATTCAAAATGAATAATAATAATATCATGTCTCTTCTGAAATTCAAGATGAAGATGAGCAAGACTAGTTCTGGTAATAAGAAAGCAGAGGACATATACAAATAAAGTACACCTGTCCAAAAATACTGAGAATCAACAGCTAATAAGTAAACAGATATAATTCATATAGCTTGTCTAACTCCAGAAATAGAGCTGAAATACTCATCAAGTGGCTATGTCCAGTCAGGTTCTACTTCAGGATTTATTTATTTATTTGTGGGGAGGGCAGTTATTAAGTTTGAAATTGGGGAATCACACTTGCCAGACAGATGCTTTATCACATGAGCCACATCCCAGCTCATTTTCCTTTTTACATTATTTTTCAGATAGGGTTTCATGCTTCTTGATCAGACTGGCTGTAGACTACGATCCTTCTACCTACACCTCTTGCACAGCTATGATTAAGATTGTGTTGTGATTAGAGTTGTTTACAACTATGCCCAGGTTATTTGTTAAGATGAAATCTCTCTAACTTATATCCACAATTTTCTGATCTCTATCTTCCAAGGAATTAGAACAGTAGGCAAGATCTTACCTGGCCTAACTACCTCAGGATTCTAGAAGTTAAGACTTAAGCTACTTAGAAATAGAAGTTGCTTTAACATGCATTTCCTATAATGAACATTTCACAAAGTGTTTTCTTTTTTCTTTTTTCTGCCAGTTGTGGGGCCTGACCTCTGTCCTTCCGCTCTTCAGCTCAAGGCTAGTGCTCTACTTCCGGCTTTTTCTGCTTATGTGGTGCTGAGGAATCGAATCCAGGGCCTCATGCATGCAAGGCGAGCACTCTACCACTGGGCCACCTTCCCAGCCCAAAGTGTTTTCTTTATATAACATTTAAGTGAAGGTACAAACTTCAGCAAACAGGCTTTTATGAAATATACATTTTGTTATTTTAAAACTTGTCTTCAAATTCTAATTCAAACATTCATGCTGTGAAACTGAAATCTTTAGTATATTGTAATTAAGTGTATTATTTGGTCAAGTTAAGCCAAAGTTTTGACAGATTTCTTTTACAGCTACATCTTTGTTTTCTAAGATTCTGAATTTTGACATAAAGGTCAAAACACTAAACTGGACCATGTTGAAAACTCAACTGTAAAGAAGTTTAAACCTAGCTGGGCACTGGTGGATCATGCCTATAATTCTAACAACTCAGGAGGCTAAGATCTGAAGGTTTTGGTTCAAAGCCAGCCCAGGCAGAAAGGTCCATGAGACTCATCTTCAATAAACTACTCCAAAAAGCCAGAAGTGGTATTATGGCTCAAGTGGTAGAATGCTAACCTTGAGCAAAAAGCAGCTCAGGGACAGTGCCCATGTCCAGATTTCAAGCCCCAGGACTGGCAAACAAACAAAAAATGTTGCTTTCAGGGCTGGAAAGGTGGCTCTTGCCTTGCATGCCTAAAGCCCTGGGTTCGATTCCTCAGCACCACATAAGCAAAAAGAAAAAAAGCCGGAAGTGGCGCTGTGGCTCAAGTGGTAGAGCGCTAGCCTTGAGCTGAAGAGCTGAGGGACAGCACCCAGGCCCAGAGTTCAGGCCCCACGACCGGACCCCCCCCAAAAAAAGTTGCCTTTACAAAGCCTTTTGTGTCAACCTTTAGTCTTCTGCAAAAGCTAGAGCTTGTGCCCTGCCACAGCTGGGGATTCCCCTACAATTTGCTACATATCTTTGAACTTCCAACAGTAGCTTCTACCAGCTTCGGTAAGGGAAAGATCTTCCCAAAGGCTCAGTTCTGCTTTGCCTAAAGTGCTGGAGACCAAATAAAGACCAGTCTACTACCTCTTTTATTTCATTTCACACCATAATCTAAAGAGCAATGCAATGATTTCTTTAAAAAATATAATAAACTGAATTGTATGGTCCCCAGTTGGTTTCTGAAGAATTATATTGGATCTGAGGGAAAGATCCAATGTATTGTGAAGATCAGTGTAGTGAAGCAGAGTCAGATCAAAGTGATAGCAGTTTGTTTAGATAGCCTGAAAAAAACAAATAAACCACCCAGGCTCAGTCAGTTGTTTGCCTTGGCCTGGAATGCTTTGCCTGATTTTAAAATTTTCTTGTTCCTTCTTATATCTCAGATGTTAGCTTAAAGTTCACATTTCCAAAAGGGTATTTCCAACTGATCAATCTAAAGTAGCCATGCAGTTACCCTCTATTTTAATTTCCAATAAAAAACTTACCACTATGGTCTACTCTCAACTAATCAGCCTCCAAAGGATACTGTAAAATCCTGAACCAGTTTTTCCCTGATTCTCTTAAGCTCTGGAATGCAAATGTTTTACATTACTTTCAGGAACACAAGGTGAAGATGGTAACTTAGCTACAAAAATAATCAGAATGCATTTGAAAGTCAAACTATTTTCTTACTTTTATCCAAAAACCTCTCTCTGATACCATAGTGTTATGTAGTTGAGTAATTTATATATTTTAATTTTATTTATATATAGCCTTATTTATTTTATTTAATAACATAATTAATACTGCTTAGAAATTAACTTATATCTTCTGATACTCAGACATAAAAGAGTAAAAACTATTCAAAATTACCACATTATCCTGAATGATTACATTTAAACTCTTGGCTCATAATACATCAATTCCTATTTCTTTCTTTTTTCTTTTGAGAGAGTATTTCCATATACTGCTAAGGCTATTCTCAAATTTGTGGGTTCATGTGACCTTCTTGCCTTAGTCCCGGTACATGCCATCACATCTGATTCCCTGTTTCAGTTTTAAAAGTATATGATCCCAGCTGGGTACTGTTGACTTACAACTGTAATCACAGATACCCAGGAGGCTGAGATATAAGGATCACAGCTTGAACATAATCCAGGCAAGAAAGTCTATGAGACATTAACCACCAAAGACCTGATAGTAGAGCTGTGTCTCAAATGGTAGAGCATTAGCCTTGATCAAAGAAACTAAGAGACAGCTCCCAGGCCCTGACTGAGCTCAAGCCCTAGTACCAACATAAAACCAAACCAAACCCATGTGTGATCCTTTAAAAGAAAATTTTATTAATTGTGGTGAGTCTTTTCTAGTTCAAATAACAGCAATATCTATGTACTGTATGTAGATATATCAATATAAAATTTTTTTGCAGACTTAATGTACATAATCTAGCTTATAAGCACTACTGCTTATTATTTGTTTTTTAGTCAATTAGTTAAAAAGGTTTCAGTATTTTTCTGGTAAGGAATACTATCTCTCCATGTTATCCTTCTGTTGAAATATAAAATTTATATCATGTAATTGAAGTAAAGGAAGTGTGGCTCAAGCAAATGTCAGGCCAAGTTTAAATCCCAGTATTGCAGGCAACAAACAAGCAAGCAAGCAAGCAAGCAAGCAAATAATGCAGCAACAACAAAACCACATCAAACCAAAATAATTTAGATCATCCTCTAGACAAAAATAAGTAAGCTGGGTATTTCCTGAGAGGAAAATATCTCTTGAACAGAAAAATAATAATAAATTAACAAATTTTTTTAAAAAGAAAAGTATTAGAGAGCCTTTGGCTCTTTGGATCATGATGACTCACCTTCTGCAAGCCTTCATGAATGAGGTGACCTATATCATCTATACTTCTTCCTAAGCGTTTAGATAAATAGGTGAAGATAGGATCTTCCTTAGGTAATAAAGGAGCAGAAAGATTAACTCTCTCTTGTACACCCTAAAGAAAAAAAAATTGAAAAACATAGTAAAAGGAAATTATAGGGCTTAAGAACAAACCAATTCAGATCAATGAAAGAAAAAGCTTTTATAAACAAAAGACCAAATGAAAGGAGAAAACAACAACAACAAAAAACAACCCCTGAAGTTCTCTACTTACTCGCAAGTGCTGAAAAGCATGTATACTGTATGGAAGTTCTAAAATTTTGGTACAATCAGGTTGTTCAGGGTCTGGAGGAACAGGAGATTCGGTGTCTATATAATCTTCTGGGCTAAAATCAAGAAGCAAGGAATAAATGAGAGTTGTGATGCACAATACTTCATGAAATGTCAATTTCCCCCATATTCTCATGTCAATTAATATTCATATCTTTTCATGGAGCTACCACTAGAAGCCAAATATTTTGGGAATTCAGATTAAAGGGGTAAATAAAGAATTAGGAAATTGTAGTAAATCACAGAATGTTAACACTATGGAGTTTCAAAAATCAAATACAGCACAGATAATTCTTTTTACAAAGAAAGAATTTCTACATCTATTTATACTTCAATTAAAAGCCTCTCTATATTTTTATTGGTTACTGATTTAAATTTTTTCCCCCTAATATGGCAGGGGAAAACCAGATGTTTTCATATGTACTTATTAGATTATTTCTGAGAAATATTTTCCACATGTCTACTGGCCATTTGTGCTAACTATTCACTATAAACTGTTCAATTTTCTAGTCGTATTAAACACTTTTGACTTGTTAGAATTTTACCTGTAGTATTTTGAACTTCTGTTTTTTAATGAATGTATCTGTGATTGAAGCATATTTTTACTACAGAATTAAATTTACATTGATTTAAGAAAGGTCTATTTGGAGCCGGCATCTGTGGCTCATCGACTATAATCCTAGCTACTCAGGAAGCTGAGATATGAAGATCTCGGTTCAAAGCCAGCCTGGGCAGAAAAGTTTGCAAGATTCTTATCTCCAATAAACCACTCAGAAAACAGGAAGTGGCACTGTGGCTCAAGTGGTAGAGTGCTCGCCTTGACCTGAAGAGCTGAGGGACAGCGCCCAGGCCCAGAGTTCAAGACTCACAACCGACCAAAACAAAACACAACAAAGAAAGGTCTATTTAGAAAAACAATCTTATTTTTGGAAAAAGAATCTCTTTACCTGATGTCTTTGCTTTCCAAAGTAATATATGTGCCATCATACAAATCTAGGTCCCCTAAGGGCACCTTGGCTTTGATACAGTCTGGGTCTTCTTTATTATGCCTCTGTTCCAGTCCTGTGTCTCTGTCCTCATTCTCCTCTATATGAATTTTTTGAGCAACTAATTGCTTCTGTTGAGAAAGAGGTAATAACAGAATGAATTCTTCTAATAAGTCAGGCTTGGTTCCATTGAAGAGAAAGAACAATTTTATGACAATTTTCTATTACAGAAGATAAATATGTATAAATATAGAAGAATATGCCCTTAATTAACTTAGTGAACATACACAGACTTTTCTATTATTCCTTTAAAGTAAACTAATTAAGTAAACTACTTGTAGAAAAAGCAAAATTTTCTAAGTGAGTTAGCAGACTGAAATATACAGTTGCAATATACTCCTGTATATTTTGAATAAAATCAGATGGCTTGGGCTGGGAAGGTGGCTCAGTGATAGAGCGCTTGCCTTGCATGCATGAGGCCCTGGGTTCGATTCCTCAGCACACATAAGCCGAAAAAAAAAAGCCGGAAGTGGCACTGTGGCTCAAGTGGTAGAGCATTAGCCTTGAGCTGAAGAGCTGAGGGACAGCGCCCAGGCCCAGAGTTCAGGCCCTCTACCGGACCAAAAAAAAAAAAAAAAATCAGATGGCTTTAGTGTTAGAAAGAATCCTAAGATCATTTTGCAAGATAGGAAACAATTAGATTGAAAGACAGCAAATATTTAAATGTGCAAATATTAACTGTAGATAAGAATCTCAAGACTTTCTTGCCCAGGATAGCTTTGAACCATAATTCTTACATCTTAGCCTCCAGAGTAGTTAGGATTACAGAAGTGAGCCACCAGTGCCTGGCAAAAACATAATTTAAAGGTAACATATTGCTATAAAAGTTGGAAGAGCTGGGATTAAGAAATAATGTGCTTGAGCTCTTCTTTAAGCCCAGTATTAACTCCTAAACTATGTACTTAATAAGTTTCAGCTGCATTTCACACGCTCAGTTGCCTTACCTCCAATTCTTTGAGGTAGTTCACTGTGGTTTCTTGTCTCATTAATATGACTAAGTCATGAGGATGCTTCAAGTTCATTGGTGAATCCACCTGAAAGCAAGCAATAAATAAGTAAATAATATATTTTATCAATCAATGTCTGTTTGGATTATTAAAGTCTCTTACATGAAACAATTTTATTAAGTCTTTTACATGATTAAAATTACTGTGCAATTATCATTATAATCAGTTTTAGTTGCTCAGGTAAACTCAAACTCAAGGAGTTTTTCAAAAATGATCACATGCAGAACTGGTGGGGTGAAGCAAGTGGTAGAGCATGTATTTACATGATTTGACAGTCATATAGAAAAACTTAAGAAGGGGGTTGGGAAAGTGGCTCAGTGGTAGAGAGCTTGCCTTGCATGCCTGAGGTCCTGGGTTTGATTCCTCAGCAGCACATAAGCAAAAAGAAAAAAGCCGGAAGTGGGACTGTGACTCAAGTGGTAGAGCACTAGCCTTGAGCTGAAGAGCTGAGGGACAGCGCCCAGGCCCAGAGTTCGGGCCTCACGACCGGACCAAAAAAGAAAAAAAAAAAAAGAAAAACTTAAGAAGTAGCTAGGTGTTGGTGGTTCATGCCTGTAATCCTAGCTACACAGGAGGCTGAGATCTGAGAATCATGGTTCAAAGACAGCGTGGGCAAGTTAAGTCCATGAAACTCTTATCTCAAGTTAACTATGAGAAAACTGAAAGTGGAGCTGTGGCTCAAAGTGGTAGAATGCTAGCCTTGAGTGAAAAAGCTCAGGAACAGTGCCCAGGCCTTAAGTTCTTCAAGCCCCACAACAGGACAGAAAAGCAAAGCAAAGCAAAGCAAAATATTTAAGAAGTATTTGACAATGAATGATAGAGTAATTTCCTTAGAGAAAAAAATCTATATTCAAAAATGTTATTACTGTATAGTAACAACAAAAAAGAGATAGTTGTGTTTTGGTAGTACATTCTATACTTGAATAGATTTGGAAGCAACAAAAAGAAATAAGCAACTTTCTTTTTTTCTTTTTTGGTGCTGGTCCTGGGGCTTGAACTCAGGGCCTGGACACTGTCCCTAAGCTTTCTTGATCAAGGCTAAGTGCTCTACCACTTGAGTCACAGTTCAATTTCTAGCTTTTTGATGGTTAATTGGAAAAAAGTCTCATGGGCTTTCGGGCCTGGGTTGGCTTTGGATGGTGATCCTTAGATTTCAGTCTCTTGCCAGGACCACAGCAAAGTACCTACTTTTGAAGGCTATATACAGAAGTCATAAAGAGAAGTTGACCTTGAGATTTATTACTTACAATTTGTGTTCTCAGGGTCAATAGGTAAGATGTAAGAAAACTAAAACCTCATATACTGATAGCAGGCTTATTTTTAGAACATTGACCACATATATCAAAATGTTAAAAGCATGTAATCTTGCCAGGCACCAACAGCTTATACATGTAATCCTAGCAACTTAAAAAGCTGAGAAGGGAGGTTTGTGGTTCAAAGCCAGAACAGGCAGAAAAGTCCATGAGACTAAACCAGCAAAAAACCAGAAGTGGTTGATGGCAAGCCTAAGACATTCTTAAATAAGCAAAGCTGTATGCAAAGGCTACTCAGTACAATATTCTTGGCTGTTTAAAAGACAAAAGAAAGGGAAAAAAATCACTGAACTTGATCAATAAAGAAACGGAGCTTCCATCAGAAAGAATGACATTGCCTCATTTGTAAGGAAATGGAAAGTCTTGGAAAAAATTATACAGTGATCCCTAACCTATCTCGGGAGTTACATTCCAGAGACCCCCGTGAGAGGTGAAAATCCATGAAGTAGCATTGTTAGTTATATAGTTGTCCCTTCCTATATCGAGAATCACTTCTTGCTACATCTTCTACTTCGAGGATTTTCACTTACGACAGGTCTCTGGAACCTAACTCCCACTGTAGGTAAGGGATCATTATGTGTTTTGTTTTGTTTTGAAACCTGTGATACAGTGAAGCCACAATAAGTGAACTGTAGAGGGACTACTGTAAGTCAAGTAAGCCAGACCCAAAGAAATATAGGCTGTATGGTTTCCCTCATTTGTAATAACTACAATGCACCTATAAATCTACAAGTAAACCCAATGGACAATAAAAGACAAATAATTACAGCTGGACATGATTAATTAAACAGCAATCTAAACATTCACATAGTGAGGACAAAGGAAGATATTCTTAGAAGAGGATTACAAGGGCTCAATAGCTATCTATGTGTTTAAGATCGTACAAAATGATGCTTATCAAAATGAACATCAAGAAACAGAAGAGTTTTTTTTTTAAATTATACTGTTTGTGGGTCTCCCCCCTTTTCTTCTTTACAAAGTCTTTGGTTTATTCCCTTCTGTTTTTGATTTCTGTACCCTTTGTCTTGTATATATGTTTCTCTGATTTGGGTAGGGGAAAGGGAAGCACAGAAACAGTGGGACAAAGGGTGAACTAATACAGCAGTGAAACCCACTAGACACCATGCTGGAAATGAACTATACAACTTGGGGAGGAGGGGAATTGGGAAGGGAAAAACCAGGAGAGAATAAGGGAGGGGGTGACACTTAAAAAAATGCACTGAATCATGTAACTGTAACCCTTCTGTAAATCACCTTTACAATAAAATAACATAAACTAAACAACAACAACCAGAGACCCAAGCCAGTAGCCAGTGGTTCAAGCCTGTAATCCTAGTTACTCAGGAGGCTGACAGCTGAAGATCATGGTTTGAAGTCAGCCCAGGCAGGAAAGTCCATGAGACATTCTTTATCTCCAATAAACTACTCAGAAAAAGCTGGAAGTGGTACTGTGGCTCAAGAGGTAGAGCATTAGCCTTGAGCAAAAAGAAGGTCTGGGACTTGCAAAAGAAAGAAAGAAAGAGAGAGGGGGGGAGGGAGGGAGGGAGGGAGGGAGGGAGGGAGGGAGGGAGGGGAAGGGAGGGAAAGGAAAGGAAAGGATAGGAAAGGAAAGGAAAGGAGGAAGGAAGAGAAAAAACCCATAAACTGAGACCCAGTGCCCAACAGAATGGAACATAGAGGAAAACAGAAAGATTATAGACAGTGGCAAGAGTGTAAAAGAGCTTTACGTATGTAGGAAGCCAACATATGCTCCCTCTGCATCTATGTCCAGACCTCAAGAGGTAGTTACTTGGTTGATGAAAAATTTAGTTTAGAAAAACACTGGGTAAGAGCAACAAATATGGTAGTATAATACTTTTGGTTCAAACTATCTAACTAAGCCATTTCTCTGATAATACTTTGTTGTTTTTTTTTTTAATTTTTGAGTTTAGCAAGAAAACTGCAGCTAGAAGAGATACCAAGATACAACTATCAGCAGAAGGGAAGGGAGCCCACTGACAGCTGATTCTCTTTTTGAAGTGACAAGTGGCATGGCTTTCTGCCAGATAAAGGTTTAGCAAAGAAAGACGTATATCCTGATATATTGTTATTGCAGTACCTTCCAGTTTTTAAATTTTAAGATGTTTTAACGATTATCTTTTGCAAATGCCAGCTGAATTTTCTCTCCTTTCATAAACCTTTTCTCCTCAGAACATAAGAGGATGTTGGACAACTTTTTAAGTATCATAACATCTACTCAATCATCAATAAGTGTTTATTAAGTCTACAAGCAAGGTCCACCATTCAATAGTTGAAACTTATCCACTCCTATGTTACATACAACTTGTGAAAGGATGGTAACATGTTCCAAAATATTTAGCATTTAGAAGAGGCTACTACAAGTCCAGGAGTGAAATGTGGCCGGTAATAGAAGTAGATTAGAAAAGGCATAGTGCAAACATAAAACTTGAAAGTACTTCCTGGCTGTTTCACAAGGGACAAACAACCTAACAAATTTCTACTACCATATGGTGGGATGAATGGATACTCAGAACAATGTACCTGAATCATAAAGAAAAAGAATTATTTTCATCTACTCTAAGAAAATGAAGAAACATGAAGTACATTTAAAATGTACTTCAGGAAAAAATCTGATCAAGCATTTAGAAATCTGGCCATGTGCAAAACTGGTTACTCACCTGTAGAAAACTAAAGCTCGATCCTTATATATCACCCTGCACCAGAATCAACTCCAAATGGATCAAAGACCTCGAAGTCAAAGCAGACACCCTGAAAACATTACAGGAAGGAATAGAAGAAACTCTAGGGCTCCTTGGCACAGGCTGAAATTTTCTTAATAGAGACCCAGAAACACAACAAATCAAAGAAAGGTTGGACAAATGGCATTGCATGAAACTGCAGAGCTTCTGCATGGCGAAGGACATAGCTAGCAAGATCAATAGAAAGCCCACGGATTGGGAGAACATCTTCATTAGCCATATAAGGGACAAGGGTCTCATATCTAAAATACACCTGGAACTCAAAAAATTAAATCCCCCAACAACAAATCCTCAAAGAAACAACTGCCTGATAAATAAGTGGGCTAAAGACTTAAAGAGAAACTTCTCTGAAGAGGAAAGAAGGATGGCCAATAAACACATGAAGAAATGCTCAACTTCTCTAGCCATAAAAGAAATGCAAATCAAAACAACACTGAGATTCCATCTCACCCCAGTTAGAATGGCTATAATCTTGACATCTAATAACAACAGATGCTGGAGGGGATGTGGCCAAAAGAGTCCTACTACATTGCTGATGGAAAGGCAAACTTGTTCAACCACTTTGGAAAGCAGTTTGTAGGTTCCTCAAAAGACTCCACATAGAACTCCCCTATGACCCAGCAATCCCACTTTGGGCCTTTACCCAAACGATCACAAACAAGGGTATACTAAAGCTACCAGCACAACTACTGCAGCATTACTCTCCATAGCTAAGATATGGAACCAACCCAGATGCCCCTCAGTAGATGAATGGATCAAGAAAATGTGATACATATATATATATGTATATATATACATATATATATGTATATATATGTGTATATATATATGTATGTATATATATATATATATATAATATACACATACACAGTGGAATTCTATGCCTCCATCAGAAAGAATGACATTGCCCCATTTGTTAGGAAATGGAAAGACTTGGAAAAAATTATACTAAGTGAAGCAAGCAAGCCAGGCCCAAAGAAACATAGGTCCCATGGTTTCCCTTATTTGCAATAACTGTTTATGTCTAAGACAAGCAGAAAAGTCAAAAGCTATGCACATATGACCATATAAGATGATGTTAAGTGAAACGAACCCCAAGACAGGGACACAAGTGTTGTGTTTTTTTTCCTTGCTATTGTTTTTCATGTACTTATACTCTGATTTTTTTTGTTTCTTTAGTATGTTCCTCCCCCATAGTATAACCCATTTTCACTGTATTTGATTCCAGTGCCCTGCATCTTGTAAATACACTTTTCTAATTTAGGGAGGGGAAGATAAAAAACAAAATACTTAAATAGGGATATAAGTTGATCCATTATAACAACAAGATGTAGAAGACACTATGTTTAAAATGAACTTTACAACTTGGGGCGGGGGAGTAGTTGGGGAGGTAGGAAGGAAGGGATGGTGGGGAAAAACAAAAGAGGAGGCAACAATGCTTGATAGGAAATGTACTCATTACCTTATTCATGTAACTGCAATCCTTCTGTACAGTATTTTTACAATAAAAAACGTATTAAAAATATGGCCATGTGGACTTCCATTTTCTAGAACAAATTATTCTCCAACAGTTCCAGGTAAACAGTTTCACTATGAGTATAGTGATTTATTTTAGTAAAGAAAATGCCAAACCATCCCATGCAAAATTTTCACTTGAAAACATTATAAAAGTACATGTATTCACGCCAGGAGCCAGTGGCTCACGACTGTAATCCTAGATACTCAGGAGACTGAGATCTGAGGATTGTGGTTCAAAGCTAGCCTGGGCAGGAAAGTCTGTGACACTCTTATCTGCAATTAACGACTAGAAAACTGCAAGTGGCACTGTGGCTCAAGTGATAGAGCTCTTGCCTGAGCTGAAGAACTACAGAGACAATGCCCAGGCCAGAGACAGTGCAAGCCTCATGACTGACCAAAAAAAAAAAAAAAGTACATGTATTCAATTAAATGTAATAGTAGTAAATATTTTACACATATAAACTTTATATTCATATATTTCATTTGTGTTATCTCTAATTAACTAGGACATTATTATTAGCTACTTCTCCAATCCAGAGCCCTATGATAGTGAATTCAGAAAATCCACGTTAAACTTAGTAATTCAACTGGATTTTTGCATAACATTCCAATGAGTATTTCATAGTTTAGAAAGTGTTGATGCTATTTCTAAAACTCTGCCTTTTTTTTTTTTTTTTTTGCTTTGGCCAGTAGTGGGGCTTGATCTCAGGGCCTGGGCACTGTCTCTGAGCATTTGTACTCAAGGCTAGCACTCTACCACTTGACCCACAACGCTACTTGTTGCTTTTTCTGAATAGTATATTGGAGATAAGAGTCTCTCAGACTTTTCTGCAGGGGCTGGCTTCAAACAATGATCCTCAGATCTCAGCCTCCTGAGTAGCAAGGATTACAGGCATGAGCTACCAGTGTCCAGCTGTGTAACTTTTTAAAAAGCTGTTTTTCCTTTGTGGTTTGGACTCAGAGCAAGCTCTCTATCACTTAGTTCATGCCCTCTTTGTGACTCTTTTCAGTCTCTTTTGCCTTGTAAATGTTGCTTCTTCCTTCTACTTGGAAAGAAGCAACTGTCTATCTCTATGCTTTTGGTAAAGGCCAAATGACTTGATTCAAATGACGTAACTTTTCACAGTACTTAATACATACTTCCACAGCAACATTCTGTAAGTTTTAATGGTATTCTTCTGTGTATTTATCAAACAACATGGGAAATGCAATAGCAGTTTGATATTACTATATGTCTGACTCTAACAAAACTTTCATGTATTCCTCTTCCTACTATCGGTGTAATAGACTGAGTAAATGTCAGGCACTTCCTATGCTGCTGCTAGTTTGATGACAGTGTTTGATTGGTTTTTGTTAGCTACTCCATCTCCATTTCCTAATATCACTGATCTCTGCTTAGAAAGGAGGTAAAGTGATGAGGCCACCAGGGGCCAGGAGCTAAATAAGAATTGAAGCAAATTACCTTCCCTACTGGAGCATCTACTTATTTACTGTCAAATAACTTCTAAAGTTCTTTCCATCTCTAAATCCTAACCCTATAAAAGTTTTAATATACCATAAAAAGCACTACATTTTTAGTAGGCTTATCTAGCAGTCTTATCCCTGAAAATAAACTGAAATTCAAATGAAGGAAATGATCATGCTTTCAGTTTACCATGCAAATTCTTTTTTTTGTCGGTTGTGGGGCTGTCTGGGCCTGGGTGTTGTCCCTGAGCTCTTCAGCCCAAGGCAAGTGCTCTACCACTTGAGCTACAGTGCCACTTGCTGTTTTCTGGGGGAGATAACAGTCTCATGGATTTTCCTGTTGGCTGGCTTTGAACTGCAATCCTCAGATCTCAGCCTCCTGAGTAGCTAGGATTATAGGCGTGAGCCACTGGCGCCTGGCTTACCATGCAAATTCTTACTTGCTCTGGAGAAGGAAGATTTTCTAAGTTAAGAATTCAAAGTTTCTTTTAAATTCTCACGTCAAATTAAACCAGGGATCCAAGTAACTGGTTATTTCTGAGCAATTAAGCTATTCTTGTATCATAGGCAAAGTGAGCTCTTAGTTCTTATGATTCGTCATTCTAGCAAAGATTAAATTTTTTTCTGATTTTAAGCTGTCTGTTACTATAAATTCAAACAACATATACTACATAGTTTTATATTGTTAGATGCTATTATGGTATATATACTATATATTGTTTATGTTTATAGGAACACATAGGAAGAAAATAAAAATCACTTGAAATCTCATCCTCAAAGGTATCTGTTGCTAGACAGGTAAATATGTCAGGCAGAATATCTTCTATATACATACAGCTAAGCAAATGTTTTCAGAAAAAAAGCAACAACATATCTATGTTATATTCTTCCCTTCCCTACTCATCCCCATATACCATTAGATAAAACCCATAAATATGGAATTACATCATTATTTATAGTGTCAAAGGGAATGTACTTTGAGACTCTGCAGGATTATTCTCTTTTTGTTTGTGTTTTCTGTTCAACAGTAAACAGTATTACTTAAATTAATAAAGCATTTCATTTTTTTAAAAGTTCTATTTACACATCATGTTGTAAACATGAAGCATGTTTTACTTTAACAAGCTATAATGCCAAGAATAAGCTCAAGTTTGAAGAACAAACTCACAGTTTTCCCTAATATATTCATGGAGATGAAGACCCAGAAAGAATCCCTTTAAATAGTAATCCCTTCTATATTTTTTTCTGTTCTGTACCTTTTCTCCAATTTTCATACTCAAATTGAGTTCACTGCTATTGACAAATGACTACCCAAGGAGTATTTCCACCATGGACTACTACAGTGGCAAGCAAGGTGAGTTTTGTTTTGTTTTTGTTGGTCGTGGGGCTGGAACTCTGGGTCAGGGCGCTGTCCCTCAGCTGTTCAGCTCAAGGCAAGTGCTCTATTGCTTGAGCCACAGCACTACTTCCGGTTTTCTAGTGGTTTATTGGAGATAAGAGTCTCACAGACTTTCCTGCCAGGGCTGGCTTTGAACTGTGATCCTTAGATCTCAGCCTCCTGAGCAGCTAGGATTATAGGTGTGAGCCACAGGCACCCAGTTACAAGGTGAGTTTTAAAGGGAAGGGAAGGCAGCAAAGTCTGTTGTCAACATTGTTCATAAAACTCTCTTAGGTTTGATCACAATGAAACTTCATCTTCTTCCTGGTTTAAAAGGGCAAGTTGAAAATACCAGTATAACTTTGGCTTTTGAATAGGCCTTCATAGGCTGTTAAAACCAAGTATGTACTATGAACACATATTTATTAGGAACATTTAACGTATGAGTGCTGTAAATACTACTATTGCAGACTGTCAGGAGGGGGAAATGTTTTTATTAAAGATAACTTTGGCTACAATTTGCTAGAGTACTTGTATTTTTTCTGTTTCTGTGGTGCCAAGGAATCGAACCCAGGGCCTCATGCACGCAAGGCAAGCACTCTACCACTGAACTTCCCAGCCCTACTTGTATTTTTAAATGAGAAATTTAAAACCAGCCTCAGATTTGTAGAATATCAAAGTCATCAGCATTAAAACAAACTTTGCCAAGTGCAAGTGCTCAAAAGAATCCTCAGATCTTAGCGGCCAGCAGGAAAATCTATGAAACTCTTATCACCAATTAAGCAACAAAAAGCCAGAAGTGGAGCTGTAGGCTAAGTGGCAGAGTTCTCTAAAACTGTTCTTACATCACTCAGAACCGGATTTCAAGTCCCTGAACTAGCACGCGCACGCACGCACGCACACACGTACACACACACACACACACAAAACAAACTTTAAACAATCACATAGAATTTGTGGCCTTATATCCCTGTTTTCTAAAGTTTACTCTCAGCTACATTTTTGCCCTCTCATTTCTACAGTTCCTAGAACACACCTTTGTAAATGTTTCATATAATATAGATATGTGGAGCACACTGTATGGATATTTTCTAGATTTGAACATCTATATGTCAACCAATTTTATGAGAATTTTCATGTAAACAATCACCATTTTCCTGATGAGTGAGATAATCACCATTTTCTATACAAACATTTATCTAATTTACACATCCAACAAGTATATAAATAACATACAAAATAAAGAAGATAAAATTTTCAATTTTACAAGAAAAGAAAGTAGAATGTTGAATCATATCACAATAGTTATGGATGCTTTCCCTCTTTCCCTCTCTCCTTCCTGGCAGTACTGGCTTTTGATCTCAGGGCCTTTCCCTTGCTAGGCATGTGCTCAATTACTTTAGCCACACTCCCAGTCTAGTGCATTGTCTTGTTTGTGTATTTTATGACATTCTTGTAAACGAACATATTTCAGAAGCAACATTGCTGTTTTATATATAACTCAGAAATTACTGTAATTCAAGCAGCAAATATTTACTGAGCAAAGCCACAGGCAGAATAAAGGCCCAACAAAGAATACCATAACTTAATCTCTGAACCTCTGAATATATTATATTGCATGACAAAAAGGAATTAAGATATCAACCAGATGAAGACTGCTTTCATTAAGAGAATACAGCTTAGATTATCAGATGGGCAAAGTAAATCACAGAGTCCTTACTTTGGAATAGGGAGGTCAAACAGAGAGACATGACTAAGAAAGAATGGCCAGATGGATATACTACTGCTGGTTTTGAAGACTCAATCACACAGGACCAAGAGCCAGACAAATTCCACTTCTTAGAATTCATCTTACAGGGCTGGGAAGGTAGCTCAGTGGTAGAGCTCATGCCTTGCATGCCAGAGGCCCTGGGTTCGATTCCTCAGCATCACATAAGCAAAAAGAAAAAGCCAGAAGTGGTGTTATGGCTCAAGTGGTAGGGCTCTAGCCTTGAGCTGAAGAGCTGAGGGACAGAGCCCAGGCCCAGAGTTCAGGCCCCATGACTGGACCCCCCCCCAAAAAAAAAAGAATTCATCTTACATATATATTTATACATTTGCGATACATGAGTACATATGTTAACTTGCTGTGGCATTTTGACAGT
Source organism: Dipodomys ordii (assembly GCF_000151885.1). Lineage (NCBI taxonomy): Eukaryota > Metazoa > Chordata > Mammalia > Rodentia > Heteromyidae > Dipodomys > Dipodomys ordii. The sequence continues at coordinate 4,057,344 of NW_012267341.1, forward strand.
AAGAAACTTAGAAATAATCTAAATATCTGCCACTACAAACTGATTAAATACATTATATGCTATCCAGTATACAACAGAATACTACCAGTCTTGAGAAAGAAGCTGGTAGGTTTTTATTTCTAACATAAACAGATGTCTAAGCCTTATTTTTAAGTTACCAAAAGCTAATTGTGATGGAAAAAGAAATCTGTAGAAGTGTTTGTATAGCCATAGAATTATTTAGGAAGAATACAGAAGTAACATTTCACTGTGATTCTGGCCATGAACCATTTTACAACTCCTGTGAAGAGACACTATGTTCTTAATTGGCCAGGACTCTTATTTACAACAGGGTGAATCAATAAATTGGCTTCTCATCTTTAAACACAGTCTCTGTTCCAAGCCACTCAACATGCTGACAATCTCTAAAATATTGTCTATGTATACAGACAATTCTCTCTCACTTATCCATTATTGCCTGAGTACATACACTGTTTTAGATATGGAATTACTTCACTGAAGAAAGCAAACTTACTATCTTCTTGAGAAAATAGGGCCATAAAAATATTTAATACAATGCAGTGACAGATGTAAGTGCTATGAAGAAAACTAAAGCAGAAGAAGAATACAGAATGATAGGAGACAATGCTTTAGAAAGAAATGTTAAGAAAAGAGATGCAGACACACTGTGAAAGCTGAGTTTTTGTTTGTTTGTTTTTTTTTTGGGGTCCGGGTCATGGGGCCTGAACTCTGGGCCTGGGCGCTGTCCCTCAGCTCTTCAGCTCAAGGCTAGCGCTCTACCACTTGAGCCATAATGCCACTTCCGGCTTATTTCTTTTTGCTTATGTGGTGCTGGGGAATCGAACCCAGGGCCTCATGCATGCAAGGCAAGCACTCTACCACTGAGCCATCTTCCCACCCCCAAAAGCTGAGTTTTGAAGTTGCTAGTTATGATAATACCTGCAAAGGAAGACGCAAAAGCAAAGGTCCAAAGTGAGAAACAAGTTTGATGGGTTTAAGAAAATCCCAAAAGCTGTTACTGCTGAAATGTAGCACATCATCCAAGGAGGAAAGTGGTATCTGAAGCTGGAGAAGTGACTATGTCACAGGATTTTGGGGGCCTTGTAGGGCACAGCAGAAACTTTAGGACTTAATTGTTGTGTGTGATGAGAAACCACTAAAGGTGTCCTGATACTTTGTTTTGCTTCTATCTTAAAGGGAATCACATGACCAGATCGATATACATGTGTATACATATATATATGTGTATATATATATGTATATCAATATATGTATATCGATCTGGTCATGTATTTCCCTTTGAAAAAAAAATATATATATATGCATGCGTGCTTGTGTGTGTGTGTGTGTGTGTATACATATATACACACACACACATTTTAGCTGCTTCTGGGGAGAAGAGAAACTATGTTGCTAAAGGGGAAGCAAGGAGCCAGTTAAGGACAGCACAGGATAGGATCAGGAGGGAAAGATATAGGGATATAGACTAAGATTGTAAATGTAAAGACATGGCTAGATTCCAATGCATTTGGAAGTAAAGCTGACACATTACTGTTCAGTTGGGTATGAAATGTGAGAACAAGAGAAGTCAAGGAAGAAAACAGTATCTTAGACCTGAGCATCTAGTGAATGGGAGAACAGGTTTGGTGGGTAGAAAACTAAGAGTTTGGGATATGACATATTTGTGATGTCTATGAGACAGCTAAGCAGAGATGTCTAAAAAGCAGCTGGGTGTATGAGTCTGAAGCTCAAGGGAGGTTGCTGCAGATAAGATTTGGGTGGTCCTCAGACTACACAAAATCTGCTGATATATACATGCACAGAGAGAGAAAGGGGAAGCCCCAACACTTAATACTCATCAAAGAATTCAAGGGGAAAGAATACAACCTTCTGGTCAGGGCTTTAGGAAAAAAGTCATGTCCTGGCAGCCAGGTATGAAAATAAATCAGTAAGGTAGAAGGGCAAATGCTGAGTTGCTAAGAGGTAAGTGAGATTACTGAGAATTAAATTTGATAATGAGGAAAGCCCTGAGTGTTTTGACAAGAGCTGTAGAGGTGAAGGATTACAATGGCTTTAAATGAGAACAGGAGGAGGAATCTGTCTACACCAACATCTCTTTGAACATGTCTGCTATAAACGCACAGAAGTTTCCCTTGATTTTGCATCTGGCATAAAGGAATTTAGCTGAGAGACAGGCATTGCTTATATCCTGCTCCCTATCTTTTGGAGTGCAAAGCAGAGCTAATTTTGACTTGACTGACTCGCAAGCCCTTTTATTCTTCACTGCCAGAGTGCCTTCTGTTCACTTTCACAGTGCTGCTTCCAGAACTGAACAGCTGATTCTAATCCTTCCTCAAAAGTGCAGCTGCCATTTCTCATCTGTGTCAATCCTACCCTTTCTGATTGTGTTTTTGTTCATTATTTTTCTTTTCTTGAAGCTTCTCATACTTTTTCATATCTGTTCAATGAAGATGATCTTTTAGATCTGACATCAGCAACAAAGAGGGTGATTTCCCTTGCAGAGAAGAACCTGTCCGCAGTAGCTAAGTAAAAGTGTGAACTCTGAAATTTTGGCCCTTTCTTCCCTCTGTTGTGTGTGTGTGTGGGGGTGTCTAAGGACAAGTTAGATGGTTACTCAGAGCTTTCAAGTCTTCAGGAAGTCTGATGTTTCCTTTATGCTAAGTATCCAGTTGATGATCACACTAGTGAATACTGTGAGGCTTTATTCAAACGATATGACAGAAACCACTTATCCAACTTGCCTGTCATTCAGTTAATGGTAGGTATAGCAACTTTGGCAACGTAAGAGATGCTAGAGCTGTATAGATGGATGCAGCTACTCCCTTCATGGAACATGTGTGGTTCTTGTAGGATATTTAAATGAGTATGTGGATACTTCATGGTGCAGTGAATGCTTTCAAAAGGAAATTCAAAGCCAGGCACCAGTGGCTCAAGCTTATAATACTAGTTCATGAGGCTAAGATCTGAGACAGAGGTTCAAAGTCACCCTGGACAGACATATGCCTTACTACTCCAATTAATCAGCAACAAGGGTGGGGGGTGGGGAGAGGATGGGAAAGGATGGGAAGGGGAAACAAAGGAGGAGGCTACAATGCTTGATAAGAAATGTACTCATTATTTTGCCCATGTAATTGTAACCCCTCTGTACAGTATTTTCACAATAAAAAAAAAACTTTCTAGGAAAAAAAAATCAGCAACAAGCTGGCTCAAAAATTAAGAGTGCCAGCCAAGCAGTGAGTGAAAAGGTTGAGTGAAAGCATGAAGCCTGGAGTTCAGGCCCCAATACCTACACCAAAAATAAATAGCCAGGCACCGGTGGCTCACACGTGTAATCCTAGCAACTCAGGAGGCTGAGATCTAAAGATCATGGTTTGAAGCTAGCCTAGGCAGAAAAGTCCATGAGACTTCAATGAACTACTTAGAAAAAGACAGGAGTAGTACTGTGGCTCAGGGACAGTGCCTAGGCCCTGAGTTCAAGCTATAATGCTATAAAAGAACACATAAAAGAATCGATGGTTCAGTTTTGGACATCATAGACGCTTCACTGGGAAAGGGATGTCTAAGTTATGAAGCAAGAGTTAACCAGATTGGAGTGCTGGAGACAACATGTAAAGGCCCAGGAGCACAGCATTTTTGGAGGAATGTCACAAAAGTGAGCAAGGCTAAATGTATATGTGCTATGCTGGACTGAGGCACTCAAGAAATGATCGCATTTAAAGATGGGAAGGAAGGCAGATAAGGTCACAAGACATGGTAAAGGATCTGGGTCATCTCCTGAGAAATGCATCAAAAGGATAAGAGTAGTTTTCTCTGGGGAGTAAGCAAGAGTTGAGGGTACTTTGTTTTATTATTTTACTCTAGTTGTTTATTAGATGTTTATTTTCCCAATGCTACAAATGACTGCTGTAATTCAACTGTAATGAAACAGTTTTAGCTGCCCTTGGACTTCTCCATCTCACTCTTGCTTGGCGGGTACTCTACCACTTGAGGCATAGTAGGTTGATATTTGCTCTCCTGGAGCTGGTGCTCATGCCTGTAATCCTAGCTACTCAGAGGGCTGAGATCTCAGGATCACGGTTCAAAGCCAGCCCAGGCAGGCTCTTATCTCCAATAAAACCACTAGAAAACCGGACTTGGCGCTGTAGCTTAAGTGGTGGAGTGCTCGCCTTGAACTGAAGAGCTTAGGGACAGCGCCCAGGGCCAGAGTTCAAGCCCTAGGACCCACCAAAAAAAAAAAATTGCTCAATATGTAATTAGCAACATTAAAGTAATAGTTTACATCTGTGTATTTCTAAGCTTCTGACTGCTTTATAGCATAAACAAAGTTAGTATGTAGATGACTTACAACGGTAGACAATATCTGAAAACAAATGGACTGAACCAGAATCACTTTGTTGATAAGGTCCAGAGCAAATGGCAAATATTAAAAGGGGTTTAGCAATTTAGTATGTAGTCTCCAAGGTATGTCTTGCTTATAAAAAAAGAAACAGTGCTTGATAACAGAAAGATGGTTTTCTTTTTGAAAAATGCTGAAATAGAGCTGTCTACTTCACAGTGCCACTTGGATGCTCTTTAAGATTAATCAAATTACTTAACACCAGGCCCAGATTAAAGCATTAATTCACTTGTAATCTATTAAGGACGAATGGGTAAGAGATTCAGCTTCTTTGTTAACTAAATCTGATAGTTCTTCTTTGGGTCCCAGTATCTGAAATACTTTACCAAGCCCTTTACCTAGAGCTTCAGAGTGTTAGTGCTGTTGGGAATCCCTTTTGTTGCCAGTGATTAAAAAGATATGTACTCCCAAGACATTTGCCTAATTGAAGGCAAAATGTTTAAGTAATTGCCAAAGGAATTCACACTTACTTAGGGCTCTCTCACTTTTGTCTACTCCCAATCTCAATTTATTATGAAATATTTCACAAATATAAAGCAACTGAGAGAAGGTATTTACTTCATTATTTCCACTTTGGCTTTTATATTTCTTCTCATTCCTAGTTGGTATTATGAAAAGAAAATAATTTCACACAGTACAAAGAGCTCACTTACAGGCTACTATAGACCAATGCATTTCTATTTAGCTAACTGCCACTCATTAGCTGTGTAACTCTGGGTCATTTTCTGGAAAACTGTACCATGTATTTTGAAAGAATTTTATCCAAATCTAAAACTCCATGGTCCTAACATGAGACGAGAAGAAAAACAAATGTTACTTTATGAGAGCATGGCTAATAATGACACCTTAAATTTTTAGACATCAATTTCTAAAGAAAAAGAAATAGGTCAGAGGCAATGAATCCTGTGCTAGAAGTACAGTTTCTTGTTTTAATAAGCTTGAAACTAACAAATTGGCAACATGTTGAGAGCATTTGTTGGTTGGTACAAAGTATGGAACATAAAATTTCTACAGAAATTAGATGATATGCTGGGCATTGGTTGCTCACGCCTGTAGCCCTAGCTACTTAGGAGGCTGATATCTGAGAATAGTGGTTCAAAGCCAGCCTGGACAAGTAAAGTCCATGAGACTCTTATCTCCACAATTAACTATCAAAATGCTGGAAATGGTACTGTAGCTCAAAGTAGCAGAGCACTGGCTTTGAACACAAAATCTCAGGGACAGTGTCTAGACCCTGAGTTCACGCAGCAGGACCTTAGCATGTATGTATGCACACGTGTGCCCATGTGCGCGCGCGTACACGTGCGCACACGCGCACGCACACACACACACACACACACACACACAGAAATGAGATGAAATACAGTGATTAGGTTCTTAAACTAATTTTCAAAGCTTATTTAACATTTGAGGCAAGTGAGTTTCAGGCATTAAAAAAAAATAAAATGAATAGGCCAAATGCCAGAGGCTCACTCTTGTAATCCTAGCTACTCAGGAGTGTGAGACCTAAGACGGTGGTCTGATGACAGCCTGGACAGACAAACCCAAGAGACTCTTATCTCCAATTAACTGGTAAAAAGACAGAAGTGGAGGTCTGGCTCAAGTGGTAAAGTGCCAGCTTTGAGCAGAAAAAGCCAAGCAAGAGTGCAAGGCCCTGAGTTCAAGCCCCAGTATGAACACACACACACACACACACGCACGCAATATTGCCACACGAATACTTAAGCAAAGAGAACATCAAAATTAAAGAAAAAAATATTTATCTTGAAACTTATTCTTCACAGTCAACCAAAAGTCCACTGACTGGATGATTCTGTATATCCTTATAATGAGCATACTCTTCAAGCCCATGGTCTGCAAATTAATAACCAGTGTTAAAACAAAGTGAGATCTGTCTTCCTAGTTGCCAAGTATAGGCAACAGTGGGGGATTGAAGATATGCCAAAGCCCAAAGCTGAGAGCAAAGCACAGGATTGGAGTGAGGGGACCTTTTCTTAGCCTTCCTCGGCTCACAGTGGGAGAATTTAGCAACTGGAGTATTCTTTTCACATCCCAGCTCTAGGATTCCCTAGACCATATTTAGTGGCAGTTCAAGAACACTCAGTCGTAAAGCTAGGGAGTGTATATGCCCTTGCTGAGGTAGGGATTATGGAAGAAACAATTCCCTGGTTTGACATAAGTACTTACCTGCTGCCCCTAGCAGCCCCAGCTCTGACTGGGAAGACATTGAACCCACTTATGGACAGTGGAGTTTCTAATATATGCATATTCACAAGTCTGCAGTAGGGAACTGGTGGATCCGTATCTTCAGGGTCTACTAAGGGTTGAGATATGAAAATCAAGTCAATATTCACTTCTCTTGGTAATGACTCCTTGCTGAACTTTTGACTTTAACTGTAACTATGGAAAGTGTCCCTATTTAAATTTAAACCTTGGGCTGTTTACATTTTTATTTCTTAGATATTTCTCCATATTCACTGTGGAAAATAATGGCCTATTATATTTAATTTGGATAGGTTTAACTATCTCAGTTTCAATCAGAGAGACATCAGCAACTAATTTTTTAAGATTTGCAGCTTCAGTTTGCCCTTAGATCTTTTTATACGAGATCATTTTAAAATTGAAATGATACTTCTGCTCTCAATCAGATAATAAAACCAAGGATAAGCAGCAGGTATTTACTAAGTCAACACACATTACAAAGGTTTTAGTTAATTCTGTTTCTGAAGTACAAATAGATCTATAGATAGTAATGGTATCTCTTACTTGGTTATGTATATCTCAATGTGAAAATTAATTACAATTAAAACCGGCTAGGTGCCGGTGGCTCACATCTGTAATACTAGCTACTCAGGAGGCTAAGATCTGAGGATAGTGGTTCAAAGCCAGCCCAGGCAGGCCCGTGAGACTCTTTATTTCCAATAAACCACCAGAAAACTGGAAGTGGCACTGTATCTTAAGTGGTAGAGTGCTAGCCTTGAGCAGAGGAGCTGAGGAACAGCACCCGGGCCCTGAGTTCAGCCCCACAACCAACAAAAAAAAAAACAAACCCAAATAACAATAAAAACAAAAAATGAGTTTAGATTCTATGTGCATTCAAATTATTACCAGGAAAGGATGAATGAGTAATGCATAGTTTATCAGAGTGACACTTAAAATCTGTTTATATTATTTAACTTTTATTTATATGTGCTGCTTTTCCCTCATGAAATCCAACTTGCAACCTCTTTTTAAGACTATAGACAGCAACTTTTCTTTTGATATACAATTTCATGACTACTTGAAATTTTTCATGGTTGCCTGGACTTTATGTAAATTTGATGTAAATGTAAGTATAGGAAAGTCTTAAAAAACGAATGAAAAGAATCAATAAAAAAAATATGAGAGCCGGGTGCGGGTGGCTCATGCCTGTAATCCTAGCTACTCAGGAGGCTGAGATCTGAGGATCACGGTTCAAAGCCAGCCTGGGCAGGAAAGTCATGAGACTCTTATCTCAATAAACTACTAGAAAACCAGAAGTGGCATTGTGGCTCAAGCAGTAGAGCGCTCGCCTTGAGCTGAAAAGCTTAGGGACAGTGCCAGGGCCAGAATTGGAGCCCCATGACGAACAAAAAAAAAAAAAAGAGGATTCTAGGTGCTAATGTCTCATGCTTGTAATCCTAGCTACTCAGGAGCTGAGACCTGAAAGATCAAGGTTCAAAGCTTCTCTGGGCCGGAAAGTTCTTGAGATTCTGTCTCCAATAAAACAGCAAAAAGTTGGATTGGAAGTGTGGGTAAAGTGGTAGAGCACCAGCCATGAGCAAAGCTCAAGCTCAAGCCCTAGTACTGGCACTTATGCCAACACAACACACACACACACACACACACACAAATCTTGCTTTCTGAACTTTAACTACTCACAACAGAGTCTAGGTTGCAGAGATTCAAAAAATTCTTCAGCTTTTCCTCCTTTTTCTGAGGCAAATAACCAACAACCCCTCTTTTTCCCTACTAAGACATATGTATCCATGTGAAAAAGAAGAGATTTGTTAAAGTGCAAAACTAAATCAGGTTTCATTTTCCCACTGCAATGTTCAGCACATAAATAATACATTTTTACCAGTTTCACTCTTTAGATGGGCTGCTACTTTTTAGCTGAGTGGCAGGACACCAAAATGGGAAAGGAGAAGTCAATGTCATAGAATATAAATAGCTGTGGCCAAGAAAATATATAGCACAAGAGCCAATAGGAGAAGGGCTCCCCAAACTGAGCAGAAGTGACTTACTTCCATGTTTCCCTTCATGAGCACCTGAGGGAGAACCACCGTTAGAAATTAAAAGGTGGAAGTAACCAGAGCTGGTACAAGATTTCCAATCATACATCAGAAAGACAAACTTGCAGTAATTCCTAGGATTCCTGGGGCACACATATATACATCTCAAGGCTTAGTACTCTAATGAGAAGGAAACTTTTTCTAATGTAAGCTGCATAATCATGTCTGTTTAACCTGCATTATAAAACTTATCACCAGGCAAATAAAAATCTTCATCTCACTTTAAAGAAAAGTAAACCTTACACTGTGTTCCATTCACCGTTCACTACAGTCAACCCAATGGCCCAACAATTGCCCTTTACAACATCTGAACCTTACAAACGTTTGAGATCAGTTTTCTTAAGTCGCAGACGCACACACTTCACTTTCTAAATGCGGAGCGTTACTTGATGGTTCTCATGTGCTAGAAATCATAAGTTTACCAAGATTCTGTGACATCACACACACACACACACACACACACACACACACACACACACACACACACACACACACACACACACCCTCTTCAGACGCCAGCAGCATAAAGCAAATGCAGGCATCATAAAGTTATATAAGAAAAGCAGTCTCTCCTCTGAGGAATGAGTTCAGGCATTCAAGAATCCAGGAAACCGCATATCCTGCACACACGGGCTGGAACCACCGGAACTGGGTAACGAGAGAGAAACAATGCAAAGTACAGTACACCAGGAAATGAGAGCAAGTAATTGCCTGGGGAGGAGGGGGGGGGAGGACGGAGGGAAGATGCAGGCGATGCCACCCGAGGCATCTTCAAGCATTCCTTTGCAAGGACAGAGCGAGAGAGCTCGCGCGCGCGCAGTCTCTCCCGAGTCCCTTGCTGACCTGGGCACAGGGTCCAAGCTATCAACAGCGAACATCAACAAACCACTCCAGCCCGCAACCCATTCCGCCCGGCGGGTGGGTGGGAGAGGAGCCCGGAGGGAGCAGGGGCAGGGGCAGGCCAGGCTCCACAGCGACCGGGTGGAGGCGCGGGGGGTGGCGGGGCCCCCCGCTGTCACCGCCCCTGGCACTCGCGCAGACCCCGGCGCGGCCACCTGCTTTCGGCTTCCTCGGGGAGGGGTGGCGGGCGCGTGGGCCCGGAGGCCCGGGACGCGGGGCGGAGACCGAACAGGTGATGTCTCTCACCCCCTCCAGCACCAGAGATGGTCCGCCGGGGAAGGAAGGCGGAGAAGTTCCCGGACGGCCGCGGGCGGGCCGGGAGGCCAGGCGGGAAGGAAGGGCGGGGGTCGCAGGGCCCGGGACGTCCGGGCTGCCCTGGCCACGGCGGGGGAAGGGGAGGGAGGGGAGGCGGGCCG
>NW_012267341.1:4067439-4067789 GCF_000151885.1 Dipodomys ordii
GAGGGGGCGCCCTGGCCGCTACCTGCTGCTGGATCTTCCCGTCCTCGGTGACGACCCAGTGCGTGGTGGCGAAGGAGCCTCGCGCCGCCACACTCAGCAAGGCAGAGAGGCTGAGCAGCCAGCCTGGGCCGGAGCAAGGCGGCAGCTCGGACCGGCCACGGACCCCTACTGCTGCCGCCATCTTGGCCCCCCCCACCCTGCCTGGGCTGGTCACACCGGAAGCGGAAGTGGCTCGTCGCGGCCCGCCATCTTGGGGAGGTCAACGGCGGAGGAGGAGGACGCGGGAGGCGGAGCCGGGAGGGCGCTCGCGGTGCGCTGACCGCCCGCTGGCTCCGCCGCGGAGCGAGGCC
>NW_012267341.1:4067961-4153018 GCF_000151885.1 Dipodomys ordii
CGGCTGCGGGGTGCTCGCCTTGCCTGTCGGGGCTGGCCTCGGACCGTGGCCGGAGCGGCCCGGCGGGACCCGCCGCCGTGCCTTCGGGGTTTGTCTTGGTGCCCGTCTGAGGGCTTGCATTCGAGGCCTGCCCCTGTGTGCTCAGGGCTGTCGTTCGCCCTGGCGCCCCACGTCCAGCTTCTGGGTGGTCAGTTGGAGAACAGAGTCTCCTGGGCTTTCCGGCCCTGTGTAGCTTTGATCCGCAGTTCTGAGATCTTAGCCTCCTGAGGAGCTGGGGTGACAGGGGTGAGCCTCCCAGGGCTACTGTTTGGTCTTCAGGACTGTGATCCCGTCTCCAGGGGTGGGCACTGGAGCCAGAGCTGACGGATCGGGATTTTTAGGATTTCCCTTTCTTATACGTTTGCCTTTTTTTTTTTTTAATTTCTGATAAATTACTGGGAAAACAAAAGGTAAGCTTTTGAACTGCCTACAACTTGGAAAGTTTCCCCATGTTCAGTGTTAAAGGCAGGGCATGCTGATAGCACTCTACTGCAGGCACGCCTGCAAATTTTAGGACCTAGCCCAGTAATTTGTAAACATATCCCATTGTATATGAGACATTGCCTGCTCAAGGTGAAGTCTGTACACAGGATTCAGCTATTTTACTTGCATACCTTCCCCCCCCCTCCCCTCCGCCCTCCTTGGTCCCCTCCCCAAGTCTTGGAAATTTGGTTTGTATTTAGTTGAAGGTTTTGGTGCTTAGTAAAACTGCATGTGTCCAATGGCTCTCCAAGAGGGCACCAGAGATAATAAGTTCTGCCTGTGGGAAAGCCGTGGCATCATGTGGGAGCTTATTGTACAAGTTCAGAGTCTGGCCTTCTCTCCCTCTTCCACTAGTAGCCTGCTGAGTCACAGTGCTTTTAACCAGAGCTTCAGGTGTTTGGTACTGTATATGAAAGTCTGAAAGAACTACTTCCTTCTAGTGAACCTTTGGACAATCAACTAGTTTATAGAGTCTGTCTTTCTAGCCAGATGGGTTATTTTTAGTCATTTCACTACTAGCTTTCTGTGTCATTTTGTATTTAGGTTTGTCATAGCTTTTGTTTTTTGGGGGAAAAGCTGAATGAGAGTATTGTCTGACCACATCTCTACAGTAAGTATGTGACAAGAAAATAAAAACGAGTGCATAAGCACGTGATTCCATTTCATGCTGAGTTTTTGAAGTGTGTGTGGTTTTATTAAAAGTCTGTGATGAACTTATTTTGCCTGATAGGTGAAGAATATCTAGGTATGGAAATCTGACCACTGAGCAGTGTGCAATACGATGGGATATCAGCATTAATAATTAAAATATAGTATGAAGGAAGGGGCACACAGGTGCATAGAGAAGAGGACAATTAACCAACTGAAGAAAGATTTGTCCATAGGTCATGGTTCAGGCAAAACAAACAGTTAAATGTATACAGGTGAAGTTGGTTTCAGGCTATAAGAACTTGGGCATATTTAGTCATTCCTTGTCTTTACTTCTTGGGTAGCTTGGATTATAAGCATGAACTACCATATTCAGCCTGCCTTTGTGTTTGTTTTTTGGGTTTTTTTTGGGGTCCGGTCGTGGGGCCTGAACTCTGGGCCTGGGTGCTGTCCCACAGCTCTTCAGCTCAAGGCTAGCGCTCTACCACTTGAGCCACAGCACCACTTCCGGCTTTTTTTCTTTCTTGCTTATATGGTGCTGAGGAATCGAACCCAGGGCCTCATGCATGCAAGGCAAACGCTCTACCACTGAGCCACCTTCCCAGCCCCAGAACTTGGGCATATTTAATGCTGAGCTTAAACAGAATAAAGAGGATACCAAAGTCTTCTGAAGAGGCAAATGATGGCATCTCTTTGTTTTCATTTATTTTACTTTTAGGTGTAGAGGCCTACTCGTGTCTACAAATAAAAATTGTTTTATAGTATTTTATAGTAGCATATACACATATATGTAGATATTTATGTTTGTGTATATGATTTTATGGAGCAAGATCAGTGGAGTCATAGACTTCTGCCTACTACACATAGATCCTGACTTGCAATTAATTATTCCTTCAGTCTTTTGCTGAACTGTTTTAAATATCACATCAAAACACTTAGGAGTGCTTTTACTTACCCTGTTCCCAGTCTTTCCTTTTGCTTCCTCTCAAGTCTGTCACAAATTACAACTTAAATTCCTGTCTATAAACATGTCTACTTCCTTTGAATTCTGTAACACTGACTGGTAAATACAATGTTACTTTGTGATAAGACTATAAAATTTGTACAGTTAAGTCTGAAGCATGAGGACTACTGTGGCTGTGACCAAGTGTCAAATCAGTTGAGACGTCTCTGACACTAGGGTTGTTCTGAGGATGGCAGGACAGTCATCCTCCAATTTTCTTGTCATATTGTCCAGCCACTTTTATCCAAATGCTTGCAGCTAATACACTTGACAGTCTCATTGGTCAACAGTGTTTTGACTGTTCATACTTGCCTTCAGCCACTAAGTTGTATCTCTCTTGTCTATACTCAAGCAATATACTACTTTTGTGACTAAATTCAAACTCATGAAGACTTGAGTTTGGGTCATTGTTGTTCTTACCACTTGATAGGATACAAACTAGTTCTTCCTCAGAGGATTAATATATTGGAACTGTATGTATTCTAACTAGGGCTTCTATCATCAGCTGTCCGATGACCAGTTTTGCTGAATCTTGTTTGTGGTTTTAGGGAGTGTTAATATTTTCGTGAAGATTAGATTTCATTAAATTTTAGTTCCCATAGTACTTAAATCCACTTCATTTCCTGGTGGTTAATTAAGAGATCAGTTTCACAGACTTTCCTGCTGGGGTTGGCTTTGAACCACAATCTTCAGGTTTCAGCCTCCTGAGTAGCTAGGATTACAGGCATGAACCCCTGATGCCTGGCCCTCTTCTAGTTTCTAACATGAGAGGAAAAAAAAAAAGCTGAAAGCTAAGGGAGTCCACAGGTGCTATGGCCATGCTGTAAGCAAGGCTTCACAGTGAAATCTATTCTGACACAATGATTGTGCAGAATGAAGGGACAATATTCCCAGAGAAAATATTCTCCAATACTATAATAAGCAGTTCTGGGAATTTAGGAGTTCTAGAGATAAAGAACCTAAGAGATTTGAAACAACCCATTTTCTTACTCAAAAGTTATTCAGCTTTGTCTGGCTAGTCTTCCTGAACTTGCTTTAATTACACATTGGAATGCTGTCCTCATAGCCCTTACTATTCTAGTATTAAATGCATCAGAGCTACATAGTAAAATGTAAACTCCCTGAGTTGGCCTGTCTTACTGTCTCTCTGTAGTCCACACCAACTTGAACATGTCTTAGTGCTTTTATAGGAATGACTGTAAAAAAGGCTGGCAACTTTCTTCGTTCCAACTTGCTTTGCTTATTACTTCAGGATGGGAACAACATTTCATGATTTGCTAAGAACCCAATTTCTTTGTTTTTTAAAAAGAGGGTCTTGGAATGTCTTAGGAACTCATGACTTTCCATCTCAGACTCTCAAGTGCTGGGGTTACAAGTGTGATGTTTTGATGAAAAGAACCAAATTCTTTTTTTTCTTTTTGAGACTATTAAGCTCATAAAAAATAAATCTAGATGAGATGATTTTTCAAGAAAGACTATCCTCCTTGAAGGGCTTTGCCTGTCCTTTTATTTTCAAGGTCTAACACACTGCTAGGCACAGGAGAAGCAATCAATGTTAATAAATATCCAAAAATTAGAAAGTTATAACACCAGACACAAAACAAAAATTACAAAAGGAAATTTATTTAAAAAGCATACGGGAACATTTACATTTAAACAAGTTGATAAACAGGTGTCTTGCAAAAGAAAGAACATCCATGGCATGACAGTTTCAAAGAACGGAAGCAAAAAACCCCAAGCTGTGCACTGTTGCCTTAGGAAAGGGAAGGCAAACTACAAAGTAGTAAGGGAAGAAATGTCAACTCAAAATCAGACTTGAGAATATCAAGCCACTCCTGTGAGTCTGAGTTTACAAATACACTTTTTGGAAAAAAAAAAGGAAAAAAATCACCCTTAATGTTCAAATATACATAGCTGTAGTTTCTATTCTTGAAATGGCTTTAGGCCATCGGCCCATCTATCTGAGGTCCAGACTAGCAGGTCACAGTTTTCAAGTGATAATTCCATGTTCCTATGTCTGTTCAGATAACAAGTGAGTTTAGATTCAGCTCAGTCTTTTGGAATGGTTAAGGATTATTGCCACCATTCCATAGTTAAGCTGACTAACTTCTTGTGCTCACTTGTATCACTTTAGCTTTTAGAAATGTCTGCCCTATAAACGTGCAGTAATTCTAACAAAGGGGTTTTTGCTTTTTTCCCAGTGTAGAAATAATGGTAACAAAGACACCTGTGTTGGAATCACAAACTATTCCTTATAAAATACATGAAACTACTAGAAATGTCATTGGGCATTTGATTTGAATAGCAAACGTGGGAAGGGAAGATTAACTATAGAACAAAAAAATAAGGAACATTCAAATGCAGAGTAAAAGGGTCTATGCTACTAAAAATGCCCATGACATTAGACACTCCACAAACCTCCCATCTGTTGTTTTAACCTAGTTTCTAATGGCTAACTTATACAATAATTGATTAATAACCTGAGAAGTTAAACTCTTGAAAGTGGCAAAAGCAAACGGAGAGAGCATCCCTTACTTATAGGTACTATGTTATCAAGTCACTTTTCCTGGGTAGCCCTGGTTTTAAGTCTCCAAATCCTAAATTATACTATCTCTTCCTGTAGAAACCTATATGTACATCAGATCTGGCTGTACTTCACCAACAAGGATCTCCCAAGTTTATCTCTGGAAATACAACCTTTGTTTTAGTTTTAAATAACAATTATCATGTAAGTGCAACTGACTCAAAGTTCTTCTCTACTGGGAGTAAAAACCTAGGTTTTTCCATTCAATAATGGATTCATCCTTAAAAGTATAATTACCATTCCTGGAATTTCAAATATTGATTTGTTGTGTACTCAAGTTTCACAGCATGCACATACACACACACACATGCTTATGTGTGTATGCATATTATACATACGCATTTCTATTCAAATATAAGATCACATATTCCAAAGGTATATCCCCCGATCAATGGAGAAGAGTAAGCAGTGCAGAGCACATTGCTTCCTCCTAAAGATGTAGTATTACCCCTGCATTTTAAGGAAGCTGGTATTTTCATGACATTGGGTGGGTGCTGCAGCACTGCCTAGCAGCTTTATTAAAGACGAAGATAAAATGTTAAGATTGACCATTACTCTTCTCCATATATTGGGCAGAAAACTAAAAGGGGAGAGGAAAGTTAGTAACCCTTTAACTGATTATCTTTTACCAGATAACAGAACTAGACTGAATACGTTATACTTTAGACTCAAACAGCTTTCAACAACAAATTATCAGATGTTTAAAAGATTCACAATATGAAATCTGAATAATGAAGATACTGCAAAAACAAGTCAAGACTGCAGACAAAGCATCCAAAAATATTATTGTGGTTTTTACCTTGGACGTAACCATGGTCTGTTACAAAAGTAGAGCATACATACAAAGGTATAAAGAACATTTAAGTTTTTAGCTGAAGGCAGCAGTCTTTTTTTAAGGGACATCCCCGGCAATCCAATGAGTAGTAGAATTTAAGTATATTAAGCCATGACAATGCTGAAGAACGTGATGTCTTATTCAATAGAGTCTTCCTCGACTGCGATTTCCTCGTGTTCCCCAACCTCGGCCACCTCTACTTCCCCTGAAGGCTCCTCTCTGCTCTACGAAAAAGCGAACAAGGGTTTAGGACTTGCTTGGGATTTCATGGTACAAAAGAAATACAGCTGGGCTGGGAAGGTGACTCAGTGGTGGAGCGCTTGCCTTGCATGCATGAGGCCCTGGGTTCGATTCCTCAGCACCACATAAGCAAAAAGAAAAAAGCCGGAAGTGGCGCTGTGGCTCAAGTGGTAGAGCACTAGCTTTGAGCTGAAGCGCTGAGGGACAGCGCCCAGGCTGAGTTCAGGCCCCAGGACCAGACCCCTTTCCTCCCCCCCCCAAAAAAAGACAGCTTTAGCTTTAATAACAGGTTTTATAAATGTGAAATGGGTATATGCTTTTATTTGATTGTTTGACGTTTGAACTCAGGGCCTGGGTGCTAATCCTGAGCCTCTACCACTTTGAGCCACAGTTCAATTTCTGATTTTCTGGTAGTTAATTGGAGAGAGTCTCATGGATTTTCCTGCCCAGGCTGGCTTTGAACCTCAATCCTCAGATCTTAGCCTCCTGAGGCGCTAGGATTATAGGCATGAGCCACTAGCACTGGCTACATCTTCTACAAATTCATTCTGACTGTAAAATGGGATGGAGCACAGGTTTATACTGAAGTGTAGATGACCAGGTATAGGACAAGTTTCCAAATACACTCACAGTACAGTCAATTAAATATATCCTTTAACACAAATATTTCAAAGTGACATTATTATGGTAATTATATTTCTTAGTTCTTTATTTTGGTACCATATCATTACCAAGTAATTAGTGAAACTTTAAAATGTATATACTTAACATAGAACTGAAAATATTCAATTCCAAAATAATGGTTTCAGTGAAAGATGTACCTTTCATATGCATAAAAGAGGTTATTTCTTTTCTTTTTCTTTTTTTTTGGTCGGTCATGGGGCCTGAATTCTGGGCCTGGGTGCTGCCCCTCAGCTCTTCAGCTCAAGGTTCTACCACTTGAACCACAGCACAACTTGCAGTTTTCTGGTGGTTAACTGGAGATAAGCGTTTCACAGACTTTCCTGCCCTGGCTGACTTTGAACAACGATCCTCATATCTCAGTCTCCTGAGTAGCTAGGATTACAGGTGGGAGCCACCAGTGCCAAGCTAGGTTATTTCTTTTGATCACATTATTTAAAGCACTTAGATTCACATAACTGTAGGATACAAATGTGTATTAGCTTTTATTATTGCTTGCGCTTCCAAAATGCTAGCAAAAAGATATGTGTGTACTGTGTGTGTATGTGCACACACGTGCACATCATTTATGACTTACTGATAGTTTACTGGAAGGTCAAGTCACTTGTGTCCACTTGTCAGTCACTTTTATTTTTAGAGACAGACTCATTTTGTAGTCCAGAGTGGCCTCAGCCTTCTCAGTACTGGGACTACGGGCATGAACTACCATGCCAGCTTTTTGGTCAGTTATTTTTATAGTCTTAGAGAAATATTCCTCAAAGAAGTCTTTTCAATGAAGAAACTGAACTTACGAGATAAATCCCTTCACTGAACTTTAAAACTTCCTCATTGTAGCAAACTTGTTAGCAGCAATAAAAGCTGAGTTTTGCTCTTGTTTGATTTACTATCTTGGCAACTTGGAAATATCCTGAAAGTTAATTTCGTAACTTTTGTTTGTTTCTTGTGCCATTATTACTTATTAGTTAGTAAAATGATAAAACTGGGTACTGAGAAAGGTTAGATAGTGAGAAGAAAAATCCTCAAATTATTATGAAAGCACTTATAATCTGAAGATGTTAAACACCCTGGTAGAATATATTCAATTTCTCAAAAGAATCTAGGTTCCAAGCTAATTCAGAAAAGTCATTTGGTAGAACAATGACACTATCTGTAACTAATAACTAGAATCAATTACAACCTATTCTTTAACTACTCTTCTCTCGTATTGCTTGTACCCAAACGGAAACGCTCACCATAATTAAAGTTGCCCAAATTGCTGCTATATTTTCCACTGGGAGGATTATAAATCTGTCTGGCATCCCTTTTTGGTCCAGCTGAAGATTTCTTGGGTGGTGAACTTGAAGTTGTATCTTCACTGGCTCTCTTTTGCCTATAACAGTAGGAATAACCCAACAATTAATATTCTATTGTTCCAGGCGCTATCAACAAGATAACCTGCATAATAGTTGTAAAAAGACATTCTGAAGAGGATAGTACATTAAAAAAAAAAGACATACTGTTCCATGTCAAATTAACCACGACTATAACATTGTCAGAAGGCACTTACAAGGCTTTAAAATAACCTGAAACTTGAGATTTACATGTAAATGACTCATTTTATAAAACTGTCAGAAAAAGCTGGGTATCGATGGCTTATACCTGCAATCCTAGCTACTCAGGAGGCTGAGATGAAGATTGCAGTTCAAAGCCAGCCTGAGTTAACTGGAATTAAGTGACTCAGACTCTGAACTTCAAAATATTGTGAGAGCAGTTATAACCTTATGGTGTTAAACCTCCTGGTAGAATATGTTCAATTTCCCAAAAGAAAAAACTAGTTTCCAAGCTAATTCAGAAAAGTCATTTGAAACTGTGAGACTCAGACTCTGGACTCCAATTAACCAGGAAAAAATAAGCCAGAAGTGGGGCTGTGACTCAATTGGTAGATCACTAGCCTTGAGTGAAAAAGCTCAGCAACCAAGCCCAGACCCAAAGTTCAAGCCCCAAGACTAGCACACTCCCTACCCCCTGCCCCAACACCCAAAATCAAACCAAACCAAAGAAAACTGTCAAGAGAAATCTAAGTTATGCTACAGAAATACAAAGAAGCCTGAGACATCCCATTAGTTTGACAAATATTAGAATTAGATTTTATATTTTAAGTCATGCTTTCAACATTTTCTTGAATCATTTAACAATGTACCCTCACGTACAGTAAACTTAAATTTTGATAACGTTCAAATCCTTTTTAAATTCATTTCTTACCCAATCTCAACTTTCTGTACAGGTTTCCAAGATAATGTTACTGTGCTCTTATATGAAGGAGGAATGTGGAAGAGATCCTGCAGAGAAAAAAAAAAAAACCAAAATAAGATTCCTAATGTATTTGTCAGTCCCAGAGAGTGTGGAAAGGTAGGAAGCAGGAAGACACATCTTGAAGACTATTTTGTGGGAGGCTCTGGGTTTCATAGCAGCATGGGGAGAGGGGAAGAAAAGAGGAAATGATGCTGATTAGTTTTAAATGAGGAAGCTTCAAGCTTCAATTATTCTTGCTGTTTCTTCTGCTTCCTTTTGTTTTTTTTTTATGGATTGATCCAGGGCCTCACACATAGTAGGCAAGTGCTCTACTACTGTTATGTTCTCTGAAATACTTCCCTGTCTCTTTTGATAAAAGAGCAATTATTTCACAAGGTTTCTATTAGCTTTAAGACACAGTAGTCCTTATTAGTGTTTTAAAAAAAAAAAACAAAAAAACGGTTTTTAGGGGCTAGGAAGGTAGCTCAGTGGTAGAGTGCTTGCTTTGCATGCATGAGGCCGTGGGTTCAATTCTTCAGCATCAATTAAACAGAAAAAGCTGAAGTGGCAGAGTGCCTGCTAGCCTTGAGCTGAAGAGCTTAGGGATAGCGCCCAGGCCCAGAGTTCAAGCTCCATGACCAACAAAAAAAAAGTTAGTACTAGGGCTGAACCTCAGGGCTGAGCTTTTTGCTAGTGATTTGGTACAAGCCACACTCCTCCCCTACCCTCTTAATTGTCAAGCTTTGTGCTCTAGCTGTTAGTAACATGACAGTAAACACTTGGCAAACACTTGGAAAGGAACGGGAGAACTGGAGGGCTCAGTCATTTGGTATATTCTAGCCTACAGTACAAAAAGCTCCTAATGTATTTCATTGAAAAGTTACAAAAAAAGACAAAAAAAATTTCATGTGCTACACAGCATGTGCATGTTGTTAAGAGTAAGCAGTGCAGGGGCTGGGAAGGTAGCTCAGTGGTAGAGCGCTTGCCTTGCATGCATGAGGCCCTGGGTTCGATTCCTCAGCACCACATGGCTCCAGTGGTAGAGTGCTAGCCTTGAGCTGAAGAGCTGAGGGACAGCGCCCAGGCCCAGAGTTTTGCCCCAAAAGAATAAGCAGTGCAGAGTTTGACAGTCTAGTCCAAAAGACCTAACAGCATTAGGACCACTAGAAGTTAAGCCACTAAAATATCTGAGTCTAAATCTATCTTTGGGTCAGGGAAGAGTTAGATGCTTCTCTTACCTTCTACAAATCTTTTAAATAAAATATGACTTTATTATAGCTGCTGAAATGTTCCGAAAGTATAAAGCTTCAAAAGGGTTCAATATTAAGAATGAAATGGCATCTCATCATAAAGCCTACCATTACAGACCAGAAAAACATGAAAAACTTTATACTTTCTAAATAGTTGAAGAAAGAAAAGACTTACCTTGATTAAAACATTGATGTTGTTTGTTATTTTCAATGCAACAACTTTGATTTTGTTCTGCAAAGGGAAAATAATTAGAAATAATCAGAATATGAGAATTGCTTGTCAGGTTTATAGATGATGCTTACTTTTGTTTCTTGTCTACACAAGTCTAGATATAGCAAAGAAAGTAAATCATCTGTTTCTTCAACAGGCTGGAATGTTCATGTCATCAATAATTTACTTAAAAATGTATAAATGATAGATGCACACAGACTTATTTTAAAAGAAATCTGCCATTAAGACATAATGAAAATTCAAAGTATTCCTTCAGAACTGGGATGTAGACTGGTAACATTAAGAATGAAAATCCCAAAGCACGAAACACAAAATCCCAACATACGCCTACATAATCTGATATGGAGTTAGCAGTTCATGAGCTGTGAGCCAACAGTCTTACCTCTTCTGTTTTCAAGGCCTCGCCTGTTTTTCCCTGGAGAGCTAAGCGAAGCTGTCTGATATAAACTTGAAGGCCCCGTGCAAAGTACTGCAGCCTAAATAGAAAAGTGCTTAATTAGCAATTTATCATTCCAATTTTGCTTTTAAGTTCAAACAATCTTCTATAGCAAAATGATCCTTAGTACATAAATGGCTGGCTACATGACCAATAAATTAGAGTAACTTCTTAAATTTCCTGTTTCTACTCAAGTATTTCATCAAATATTTTTTAATTGTTGATAGTCTTGCTGTGTTTGCTAGACTGTTCTTAAACTCCTGAGATGAAGCAATCCTCTTGGCTATCCTCCCCAAGTGTCCAAGACTAAAGGTATATGTTACTATACCTTTAATATTTCATCAAAGATTAAAGTACTCCTTCTAGGGAAGTGACAGGTAACACTGTGGCTTGTGCTTCAAAATAGATGATGTGAATTTGTTGAAGGAATAATTCAATACAGTGTCTTTATGAAAACTACCAATACTGATTTCTTTAGCACTGATCATCTTATTACTACTGATAATAACGACAACAGGTATCAATACTTATTATGTGCAAGACACTCAGTCTCACTGAATTCTTGCTTCTCCATTACTATTTAAACTGAACAGATAAGGAAAGTAGGAACAGGGGCTAGGAACAGGGAAACAGGATGGGGATACAGGCTATGTTCATAAAGGAAGTGAAGAGTCAGAGTCCATTCTTCTTGGAAGTTTATTTCCCTCATAAGAGTTCTATGTCACACCTATAACATACTTATGCACGTCTATCTTCTGAACCCTCTATTCTATTCCACTGTATAAAGTTTACGGTAGGGAGGGAGAATGCACTTGTTGAACAACAAAACCCACGTATCTTCAACCTTCACCAAACACTGAACCATTTCAAGCATTTATTACCTGATTTTGAAGTCTTTGAGCTTTTCTGCATTCAGTTTGGCAGTTAAGAAATCAGGAAGCTTTCGGCCCAACTGGTGAAAACTGTACAACAAACATTCCACGTAACTGAATTGTAGCTTGGGTTCTTCATTACCAGCATTCTCCCCATTTTCTGCTTCTTCTGGAGGGAGAGGCATGTACTCCTAAGAAACAGAAGAACAGAAATGTTTTTAATCTGCTCTCCTCTATAGACAGAAACTCAAGTAATTGTAAAGTATGCTTTAAAGAGAAGGCACATTAAAAACTACCATAAACAGGAAAACTTAGGTAAAGATCTCTTTTATCTACTGTATGAATGCTCTACTATGTCACCACTCATTATACTGCTATAGTTCCTGCTAATAATTAATGTGAAAGTAGCTACATCAGACACAAAGGAGAAGGAAGTCCATAATCAGGACTTTATATAGGTGTGAAACCAAAAGTTAATGTTCTTTTATTTATATTTTATCAGTCATGGGGCTTGAACGCAGGGCCTGGGAACTGTCTCTGAGCTTGTTTGCTCAAGGCTAGTGCTCTACCACTTTGAGACACAATACCACTTCTAGTTTTCTAGTGGTCAACTGGAGACAAGAGTCTCATGGACTTTCCTGCCCGGGCTGGCTTTGAACTGTGATACTCAGATCTCAGTCTCCTGAGTAGTTTAGATTGCATCCAGCAAAGTTGATGCTCTTAATGACTCAAAACATCCTTTGACTAGACTGTTTCAAGTACTGAATACCTGTATAGTGACAGGGTGCACACAGGCATTTAATATACATTCCATAACACCCCCAATAAGTATGCAAGTCTGGATAAGCAGTGGACTCAGATGACTTAATTCATGCTAAAGGGCCTACAGCTTATTGCTGTGTTATATAATTGCTCACATTAACAAGAAAGTCACTCAGTGATGCTGATCCTGGTTTTTGTCAGATGGCCTATTTTATCCACAATTACTAATTGAATGACAGACACTGTTTCCTGGTTGCTAAAGCTCCTTGGCCTTAGGCAGCTACCTAGTTGCTGGACTGGAACAAATGACTTTTTGCAATGGCAACTTCAGTTCTGAGATTATATTTAAAACAACCAAGAAGAGTTAATGCTAATTTCTTTTGCAGATACAAAATTATTCTGATACGGGAATATGAGAAAGATCTACTTTTTTTTTTTTTTGACTTGAAATTCCTATCTTCGTTCTTTATTGAAGTAACCCAACTCAAGAACTTTTTTTTTTCTTTTTTATATTTTTTTTCCCATCCCTTCCCAGCCTCCCCCCTCCCGAGAAAGATCTACTTTATAAGTCCAGTGTACTCTTGAAAAAAAAAATCAACCGAAGAAATTACAGTACTAAAATAGATGTGCTAGAATTATTATGTAATCTAAAGTTCAAAAGCTGGTTCTCTGTTATCTAGAAATCGATAGTAAACTAGATGATAGAACTATATACTGGTTATAACATAAGGAAAGAAAAAAGTATTCTTACCAATAACTTGTCAAATAGTTTTCTTAAATTTGTTTCTAACTTCTCCATGTCACCACAAAATGAACTCATCTCTGCCAACAATTTTAATACCTAAAATGCACAATTTAATATTACTACTTTTGAATGATGTTTTATTTAAGACTTGGCTTATTTTTAATTAGGTCTGTACATGATCGTAATATTTGAGCTAGAAAGAAACTTAAGAGATGCAATCCATAAATATATGATTTAGTAAAAGTAACAGCATATGTGAGAGAGCCAGGGCAGATTATGAAACCCAGATCTCAGTTTCTAATGTATCTGTTAGAAGCAAGGAAAAGTTACTTTTGCTACATCTTAAAAAACCATAATACTAATTCAATGCATTTAGTAATTGAACTTGTACTATAAAGAGACACTGGAAAAGATCTCTCAAGGGCATGAATTACTAGCATTTACTACCATAGGTAGGCTTTCATTTGCTATTAAATTTAATCTTGAGAAATCAATTTAAAACAGATAGTGGCCAATATTCTGAATGTTCATCCCTGCTTTTAGCTAGTCCCAGTCAGATGAGCTGAGCCCAGGGCATATACATTAGTATATACTAAGACTCTAACCTACAGAACTTAGAAAGAAATGGTACTTGGATTTCTATATTCCAATAGTTACTATGTGTTTTTCAAAAACAGGCTCTGTATTGGATTCTGGGGGTATGAAGATAAATCAGATTAAATGTAGGAGAGAGATATTAAACATAAATGTAATGTATGGATGATGTGACAAAAAGGAGAATCATCAATTCTACTGAATGATCAAGAATAAAGGATATTTTGTAAATCTGGTCCTGTTAAGTTATGGAGAATACCAGTTTCAATGTACAGACTGATGAATGATAAATCTATAAAGTAGTGCTCTCCTGCTGTAGCAAACTGGAACTGAACCCACGAATTACTCTCTGTAATTAATCCTGGCCTAGGAGATTGCTGGCTGGACATTACCAAACACTTAAATTACCCCCTTAGAAATCAGAGCTAAGTTAGTGGTTTACATTTTGGTTCACATGCATGAATGAACGCTTTCAGTGCTGAAAGGGATTTTCTCTTACCTCTAACTGTATATCGAGCCCCTCTACTGGGGTAGTCAAGGTACTGAGGTTAGGGAGCACCTGCTCACAGAAGTATGTCACAAATCTTGTGGAATGGACATTTTTCTGTAAAAAATAAGTAAGAATAAAAATCAAAAAAATCACTGACTGAACACTCTCAAAAAACAAAAACTGCTGGGAAGGTGGCTCAGTGGTAGAGCGCTTGCCTTGCATGCTTGAGGCCCTGGGTTTGATTCCTCAGCACCACATAATCAAAAAGAAAAAAGCCGGAAGTGGAGCTGTGGCTCAAGTGGTAGAGCGCTAGCCTTGAGCTGAAGAGCTGAGGGACAGCGCTCAGGCCCAGAGTTCAGGCCCATGACTGGACCAAAAAAAACAAAAACAAAAACAAAAACCCTTGCTGGACACTGGTGGCTCACGCCTGTAATCCTAGCTACTCAGGAGTCTGAGATCTAAGGATCACAGTTCAAAGCCAGCCCAAGTTTTATCTCCAATAAACCACCAGAAAGGCAGAAGTGGTCCTGTGGCTGAAGTGGGAGAGTACTAGCTTTGAGCTGAAGAGCTGAGGGACAGCACTTAGGCCCAGGGTTCAAGCCCCATGACCGACCAAAAAAATAAAACAAAACCCCAAAATAAGAAAAAGTATTTCCTGAAATATTAAAGTGCTAAATATAGCACATCAAGTGGTGCCCCTACAAATAATTATGCCAGGGAACCCCAAAAATAGCCTGGAGACTTTGTTGGAAGGTTGCAGGGAGTACTGAAACATCTCCACACCTCTGAACTCTTCTTTGATTCTCAAATCAAATTTAGAGGACACTTGCTGGATTGTTGGATTCTCATATTCCACATTTCTCAAAAAGAGTTTATGTTTTTCAAGCTCAGGTATGCACATCCCACAAGACTCATGGTCAAGGGAAGCAGAAAGCCAGAGACAAAATACAAAGTTCCCATGACTTTTAAAAAGCCTCTATCCAAGATTTCAAGAAACTTGTTGCCACTCTGAGGTCTTTCAAACCCTCCACCTGGTCTCCATCAATTGGCCCCATCTGTACCAATACTTCAACGGAAAGGTTTGAAGAGAATGTTCCAGTGAATCTATAGAAAGACATAGTTAAAAGGGAGTCATCAAAATACCAGCTCTGTAAATAAACCAAAGAGCTTACAGAAAAGAGAGGTACGGCCTGACGGGTGCACTGTAAGAGCCGGTCCACACAGTCTGGATCAGAGGGATTGAAAGTCTGTTCCAGGTCAGCCTGCTCAGCCACCAGCTCTACCAGTTGCTGTCTTCCACTCACTGTCTGTAAACTTTTTAACCCAGATAGTATCTTCATGAACAGAACAAATTCTTCACCAGTCACATCTTCTAGGACCTGGAGACACAATTCAGAATAACAGTATTTTTACTGTTTGAATGTGAAAGACAAATTTATGTGTTTGATAGTAATGCTTTCTGAAATACGAAAAGAAAACTTCTACCTTCAGATAAACCATGCATTCTCCAAGGAGGCAAAAACTAGTTCTTAAATTTTTTTTTAATGTACAAAGCAGATACACAGTTACCTATAGCATTAAAATTTTCACAGAATGATTAGAGGCTCTTTAGAGAGTAATAAAAATGATAGGCAAATTATGTAGCCAACTATTAAGCTATGTTTGGGTTCCTGTATTTAAAGTAGTTTCATTCACAGTAATAAGGAAATTGCACACAAAATAGGAGACAGGATGCTAGTCTTACTTTTAAGTCTTTTGTAGCAGGGTTAAGCCATTGTGCTCCCTTATCAAAGGGACTGCAAGCCATGAGATTATTAGCTGGATCATGGATAAAATATTCCAATAATCCTAGCAAGAGAAAAACTCATCTCTCAGTGAAGAAATCTTGTCAGTTAGTGGTATTACTTTAGAGAAAACATTGAACATTGTAATGAATTAATGTATTCTCAAACTGTGGCATTTTAAAATTGGTGAGAAAAAATAGTGCACAGCTTGTAAAACAGCATTTGTAACTATGTTGGGTGCAGTGAGTACAAAAAAAATGATTTTACACCCCCACTTCAGTGATGAAAAAATAGATTATAATAAATTTCCATTTTGAAATGATCCAGGGGACTAGAAAAAATAAAAGAGAATACTAGAAATCAGGCAGTTTTCTCAAACAGGTTATTTGTATAGTCTTAAAGGATTTTGGGGGGGGGTCTGGGGCTTGATCTTAGGGTGCGGGTCCTATCCTTGAGGCTTCTTTTGCTCAAGGATAGTGCTCCACCACTTGAGCCACAGCTCTACTTCTAGTTTTTCTGATAGTGTACTGGGTAAGAGTCTAATGGACTTCCCAGGCTGGCTTTGAACTACCAGGATACATAAATTTGATGCACTGGAAAGGACCTCAATGTGATTACATGTCTCAATACACTATAAGACCTGAAGTATACAGTAGCTCTTGAGGACCTATCATTTTAAACACAGCCATGTAAAACACTGATAAATACTGCCAATCTCAAAGATGTTCCACTGTTGTAATTGAAATGTACCTTTTTGGATTCTGTAAGTATAAGCTCCTCTACTTCCTTTGTTAGGACTTCATCTGGTAAAGTCTTAAGTTTTGTAGAAAGGAATTTAATTGCGCGTTCTCTAACAATGTCCTCTCCTTGAAGTATTTGGCTAAACAAGCCACCTAAAGTTCCTGTAAAACAAAACAGTTGTCTGTAACAATTCAGTTGTATGGTGGAAACAAGGTAAATTTGTAGTTTTTGTTGTTGTTGTTGGTGGTCTTGGGGCCTGAACTCGGCCTGGGTGCTGTCCCTCGGCTCTTCTGCTCAAGGATAGTACTCTACCACTTGAGACATAGTGCCACTTCCGGCTTTTTCTGCTATGCTTATGTGGTGCTGAGGACTTGAACCCCAGGCCTCTTGCATGCAAGGCAAGCCCTCTACCACTGAGCCACCTTCCCAGGCCAATACTATTTATTTTTAATCGAATAAGTTAATGTATATCCTGAATGCCATTAATATTGTTGGTTGAAATATCTTTCTTTGGTGGTACTAGGGTTTGAACTCAAGACCTTGTGCTAGTAGGACAAATGCCCACCACTTGAACTATGTGTATAGCCCTTTTCATGTTCTTTTTCAGGGTGGGTCTCACTTGCCCAGATCATAATCTTCCTACTTATACTTCCCATGTAGCTGGGATTATGGACATGTACTACCATGCCTGGTTGTTAAAATGGAGTCTACTAGCTTGGGGCTGGCTTCAAACTGCAATACTCCTGAGTAACTGGTATTACAGGTAAGAGTCTAAAAGTAGTTTTAAAATTTCTACATCCCCGAATAAAGAGTGATCACACGTTTTGTTCAAACTTGGTTCGAACCCATATTTCCACTTTTATCATTAGTAATAAAATCTATTTAGGAGAATTTCCTTTAGGTGGCAATAGAAGTCTTTCCAGCAGGTTTCTAAGGAAAAATTTGTAACTATTCTATTTCTATTGAAAAGATAGAGACACCTTAGAGTTCTTTCAGAATATTTATAATTTTTATAACATAAATATTTTAGGTAAACCCCAGAAAGTCTTTTTTTTTTTTTCCTACCACCTAGCTACGGCACTACTAGCGATAAGAGATTTATAGACTTTCCAGACTCAGATCTTAGCTTCCTGAGTAGCTAGAATTACAGGCATGGTGCCTGACTTAGTTTTTTCTTAATGAGGAAAGTCAATCTCCCACATTTCTAAGACATAAGTTACAATTCAGAGTAAGAACTGTCCTTACCTTTTGCATCCATTTTAAATATACTTAACAAGGCATTGTTCACTAAGTTAAATTCTGCAGAGTCATCTGAATAAAGAAAAAGTAGCACAGTGAATATAAAGTAAATGCAAACTATGATCTGCCTTATGTCAAAATTAAGATTCAACTATTTTTCCTAGGTTGCATAACAAGAAACTGATACATAAGCAATTCTCTTAAGTATCAAAAGACACATTTTACTTATTAGAGTACAGAGTCTAATCTGGCATGCCAGAAAAATTTTTCTATGAAGATGTACGATGACCTCACGATAGAAAATTGGGAAGATGCATTAGAATTTCCAAGAGAATCCAAACATGCTTTTATAAAGGGAATTAAAATGACATCAGAATTACAGAATCAGAGGTCATAAAACTCCAAACTACTAAATAAAGAAGTTTAACCTATCAGTAATACATTCAGCACCCCATCTCCTATGCAAAAGTAAACCAGAATCAGAGCTACTATTTTCAGATAAATTATATATAGATAAAAATAGTAGATTCCCTTACCTGTCTGCAATAACTGGGTGAGTATATCTGCTACTCGGGGAAGATTATCTCCAGTGGCAAACTGAGGCAACTCTTTAATTGCTTGGCGTCGAATCTGGGAATGATTTAACAAAGAAATTAACTCAATTGTACTGTCATTAAAAACACACTTGATTTTTACAGAAAACTAGAAACTGTAACTAGTATATAAGTTACAAAAAACATAAAAAGAGCCGGGTGCCAGTGGCTCACATCTGTAATCCTAGCTACTCAGGAGGCTGAGATCTGAGGATCTCAGTTCAAAGCCAGCCTGGGCAGGAAAGTCCATTAGACTCTTATCTCCAATAAACCACTAGAAAACTGGAAGTGGCACTGTGGCTCAAGTGGTAGAGCGCTTGCCTTGTGCTGAAGAGCACAGGGACAGCCACCAAGCCCAGAGTTCAAGCCCCCACGACTGACCAAAAAAAAAAAAAAACATAAAAAGATTCTTGGCAGTTTAAAAGGTAATTTGCTTTTTTTTGAGACAGACTGGCTCTTATTATGAATTTGTGGGCTCAAGCAATCCTCTTGCTTTAGCTTCCTAAATAGCTGGGACTATAGACATGTGCTACTCTGCCTGGCTCAATTTGCTCCAATTTAATAGTATACTAATTATATAGAAACAATGGTTCCTGGGCCTTATTCCTCTAAAATGGCTTCTTCGGCAATGTCAGACCTAGAACTGATTTGTTTTAAATGTTTCAGTATTGAGCACTTAACACTCATGATTATAATTAATTTCAAATACTGACCTTAGTCTACTAGGTTTTACAGTCTTTATAACCACCAAGTTATTTTTTAAATTTTTATAACTGGTTCTGGGATTTGAACTCAGGGTCTTGTACTTTCTTGGCCTGTTTGACTGAAACACTACCAGTTGTGCCTTGCTTCTAGCCTTTTTCTTTTCTTTTTTTGCTGACAAAGACAGTGTCTCACAGGCCCTCCTCCTCCCCGCACCCCTCCAGGCTGATTTTGAACCTCAGGTCTCAGCCCCCAGTGTAGGTACTATTATAGACGTGAGACACCTGGCTTTTATCTAGCAAATTCTGTATAAATTCTGATTCTCACTGACTTTACTTGAAAAGCGAGGAGCCAACAGTTGAAAAATCCCAGAAAATTCTGTCAGAAGACAGATATTAATGGTAAATTGTATGTCAGGGAGAAATGATCTCTTTTTATTCCAACAGTCTTACAATTAATATAGGACTAATTATTTTTCTGCCATGCAACATGTACCTGGTATTAAAACTATACTAACAGTCCAGTTTCACATAGTCAGCCACAGCCCAGCTTAAAAAGTAGATAACTAATAACCAAAAAAAGCGTTTTGCAATTCCAGGCATTTTCCACAAATAAAAGGAGGTGTTCTCAAAAGGAGATTTAAGCCTTAGTGTGATGCATGCCAGCCTGAGTTGTGATTTGATTACTCTGCACTGACAGGTTTTAGTGTGCACATACATGACTATTACTTTAGTTATATTACCCATTCACAGAAAAACTTGAAAACTTGCTACAAGTGTCAAATGTAAACTTACTGACACATCTTCATCCTCACAGAGGTCTAGCTGTGCATTTATAGCAGAATCAGCCAATTCTGGAAAATGCTTAAAGAATTTTGGAATAAATTGAGCCGCTAATCGTTTTTCCTTGGTACCACCTTTCACACCATCCAGTATCACTTGATAGGCATCTTTATGCTAAAGAATGAAACAAGCAAAAACACAAATTGTTAAGGTGACAATATTACTTCATTGTAGAAATAATTTAACTTGTAACTGCACCATGCTTAAAAATAGTAATGAATACTGTAGAATTCTCAAAAAAATGGTTGCATTTATTTAATCATAAAATGTGCGTCAATCATAAACTGAGCCTAGTGTCACATGCCTGTGAACTTAGCATTAGGGAGGCTGTGGTAGAATAGGCTACATTACAAGATTCTGTCTTAAACCCTACCCCATAAAAAATGGTACCTGTTCCCAATGAGCTCCCTGAAGGAGGTGGAGGAACAGATTTCTGAAATTATTAAATTCAAGAAGGGTTAGGACAGATGAATTTGCTCCACATATCAGAATACGAAAAATAATTTTTTCTATATATCCAGTTGACTGGAATAACAGATTCTAAAGCCATGTATTAGAATAAAGCATTCAAAATTATGTTTACCTTATTTCTGCTTTAAATTGTTGTTAATAAAGGTGATACACAGAGGGGTAACTGCTTCCTAAGTCAGGTAATGAGTACATTTTTTTTTTCTTCGGACAATGTCACCCCTTCCTCCACTCTCTCCTAGTTCTTCCCTCCATTCGTTTCCTTAAAAAAAATCGTATTCCCTGATATTCAAAATTTCCCAACTCTTGTCGTTGCCTCTAAATTAGTCCTTTCATTAAACTACTTGGTTGAACTGATGACAATAATATAGAATAATAACACACATGTATCTTTTGTAAATGTATGAACAAAACCTATGAGTGAGCTGGTCCTGGGGGGCTTGAATTTAGGGCGTAAGCACAGTCCCTGAACTGTTTTTGCTCAAGGCTAGCCATCACTTGAGTCACAGCTCCAATTCCCACCTTTTTTGTGATTAACTGGAGATAAGTGTCTCTGATTTTTTTTGCTGCCCAGCAGCTGCACTCCAACCTGGATCCTCAGATCTCAGCTTCTTAAGTAGTTAGGATTACAGGTGTTAAGCCACGGGCACCCAGAAGAACAAAACTTTTAATAAATGCCCCTTAAGCTGAGTGTTGATGGCTTCTGCATATAGTCCCAGCTAAGGGACTAAGATCTCAGGTTTGAGGTTTGAGTGAAAAAAGCTTGTCTGAGCTCAAAACGCAGTTTCAACCACACCCATACAAAATAAGCAAATGAATAAAATTAAAAACCTCTTAGAAACTATAATCTTGATACCAAATGTGTTCTCATTCTAAGCCCTAAGAGGCAGAGGCAGCAGAGGGTTTGGGGTTGCAGCCAGCCTGAGCTATACAACAAGACCACACATTAACAAAGAAGGGAATTTGTAGAGCGACTAAAACTTACTAAATTTTGTTGTTCATATTTTCATGGACAATACTGAATCTTGATTTAATGCTAAACAGAATAGTAACTCCTAATGGAACTTTCCACAAATAAGGTTAGTTCCCTCAAAAAATGCATACATAGCATCAGTCTTCAGGAATTATTACTCAAAGTGAATTCTGTATTTTCAGTGAAAAGGTTAAAAAAAACAGCTGATTTTTCTACCACTTTGCATTCCTGTGGTTTGTCTCAGAGGTTCTAGGCAGACTTTATAAAGTTGGTCTAGAACAGTTTTGGCATCCTTACTTTCTGCAGACTATCACAAATCTAAATTTCCTTCCAACTTAAAGACATCACAAACACCTTACATTATTTAAAGTTAAGTGGAAAAATTCTCCTTGAAACAAAATTGGAGAAAAATGAAATAAAGGAGTTATTAGTAACATTTATTGAAAGTCTACAAGGGACCAAGTGATGCAATGTCTACATATCTGACAATAAGTGCTACTACCTTTACTTTTCTGTGTGTGTGTGTGTGTGAGAGAGAGAGAGAGAGAAATGATTTGCCTAGGGCCACAGAACAAGTTATATAGCAGATTTAAGACCTAAACACAGTTGTTCTTGTTCAAAAGTCATGATATTTGTCTGATACTAACCTTCTTTAATTGGAGTCTTTCAAATTCATGATGTGAGCTAAGTATTTAAGAGCAAAACAAAACAAAACCCCTTGTCAGATCTAGGACCTTCAAAGGTAAAATTTAAGTCCTAAACACAAGTGCTGAGGGCACAGGCATCTAAACTGAATATAGTATGGCAAACACAACAAGAGGCTGGAAAATGAAACATATTTCAATAGTTTCAAACCTGAATTCAAGAGTTTCTACCACTGGTAGGCCACCAGTTTCACCAAATAATTTAGCAACTATTACTAACACTTACCCTTTATGTAATGCAAAATAAATAATTCTTTCTTGTCTGCTCTATGATTTATCTTTTGCTTACAGCATAGGGAAAAGACTTTTTCAAAACAAGATTTCACTGAAGTACAACGGTTTTTTTTTTTTTGTTGTTGTTGCTGTTAGTGGTTGTGGGGCTGTTCAGGGCCTGGGTGCTATCCCTGAGCTCTTTTGCTCAAGGCTAGCACTTTACCACTTTAAGCCAAAGCTCCACTTCCATTTTTTGAGTGGCTAATTGGAGACAAGAGTCTCATGGAGTCTTTTCTGACTGGGGTGACTTTGAACTGCAATCCTCAGATCTCAGCCTCTTGAATGGCTAGAATTACAGGAAGGAACCACCAGCACCAGGCAACAGTAGTTCTTACTTGCAGTTTTAAAGAAAACAAAATAGGAGTGCTATTTTCTGTCATCAGAGTGACTTAAGTAACAGAGAGAATAGGTACACCAGAGTAAAATATACCAAATAACGTTCAGTACTACTTTCTTTCTCCTCCAGTACAGTGATGTATTTTAGTTGGGGATCTGTGTGAGGGAAATTAGCTAATGAAACCTCAGGGGACCTGTGTTTTCCCTTTCATGTTCTGAGGGCACTGCTCGGAAAGGACAGTTGACAACAGTGGGCAGCTGGTGGTTTGCAGTAGCAGCAACCTAAACAACTGGGGTACTCATCTAAGACTGCCAAACTCAAATTTAGCCTCAGAAGTATCCAAATAGGCATCTTCTAGTACACTTGGTTGACAAATTTTACAAGATAAAATGAAAATCAGGCTTTGCTAGATCAAAAATTGTACAGATTTCCCTTCTCCTTAAAATGTTAAATGATATCCTCTTTACTAAGGGAGTTTTGTCTTTATTAAAGAAGTCAAAAGGAATAGCCTAAAATCCACCATCTGTTTTTGGTAAGCAGTTTTAAGTATTTTCTCTAAAAGAGAAGAAATATTCCACAACAGGTAAGAATTAGTAGGTATTATTATTTGCCAGATCCAGAAACCTTCGTGTGTCTATAATTCTCCTACAGTAGTGAACACAGTGTCATAAAGGAATTGATCAACCACTACCTACAGGGAATCATGCTCCACTCTACTGCCCAGCAAAGTCTGACCTGCAACATGGTCAGAAAATTGTACTTACTAAATGAGACTAGGGGAGGGGGTCTTCATTATGGTTTGGAAAACCAGGTCTCAGGGCTGGGAAGGTGGCTCAGTGGTAGAACGCTTGCCTTGTATGCGTGAGGCCCTGGGTTGGATTCCTCAACACCACATAAGCAAAATTTCAAAAGCCGGAAGTGGCACTGTGGCTCAAGTGGTACAGTGCTAGCCTTGAGCTGAAGAGCTGAGGGACAGCACCCAGGCCCAGAGTTCAGGCCCTACAACCGGACCCCCCCCCCAAAAAAAAAGGTCTCTTTTCCTTTTTATTCATAAACTTGTCTCTTAAGAACTCTTCCTAAATTGGCATTTTGATGACCTCATAGGGGAGAGCACTCAATTCAATCTGGCTTTTAAAATTAAAGATGACTTAAGAGGGAAATCTGAGTAACATTTTGGAGCACTTTGGATTTTTTTTTTGTGTGCCTGACTAGGGGCTTGAACTCAGGGCGTGGGTACTGTCTCTGAGCTTTTTTGCTCAAGGCTAGCACTCTTACCACTGGGAGCCACAGCTCCACATTTGATGTTTTTTTTTTGGGGGGGGGAGTGGTTAATTGGAGATAGTCTCTCCAACTTGCCTGCCTGGGCTGGCTTTGAAACAAGATCCTCAGATCTCAGCTTCCTGAGTATCTAGGATTACAGATGTGAGTCACCAGGAGCCTGACTTGTATTTTTGTATGTCCAACCTGTATCTATGCAAATACCTAGACCAAAAAATCTGAACATTTCTTGTCCCAGGCATTTCAGATAAGGGATAACCAACCCGTATATAACTTCCACGTTGTCTTCTATTTGCCCCTAGATACTCTTAAGTAGGTAGTTGTCAATTATTTTCCTATTCTAAAAATGGGGGAAGGGGATAGGGGCTGAGAGAGCATTATATATAGTTTCAGTTTTCCTTTCTAGAAGATTCTAGTCTAGCTTTACTCATCTCCTCTTGTCAAGATGTAAAAAAAAAAAAATCAACTTTGGGTAGGACAATTTGCTATGCTCTTCCTCCAACTCAACCACAAACGAGACATACTAGGTTCCAGAGCATCTTCACTACTAGTTTTTCTAGGAGCAACAACAAATTCAAACTCTGATTGACCCCAATTTTCCCCATTTTGTTTTACTGGGCAGAAATTTCCTCCTTTATAACCAGGCTAACATTCTAAACACATTTCTGGCAACAGCAAAATTCTCTACAGAAATGGAAACAAGCTGGGAAGGAAGACCATTTGAAGGTGGTATATTTATAATTCTAGGTTAAGCTACAAAAAGACCCTCATGTACTATTATTTTTTTTCTAAACCTAGGATGCTCCAACTTGACCTAAGTACATCTGGTAAAAAAAAAAAAAAAAAAAGGGCGGGAGTGGGGGGTGGGGAGGGGCTGGAAGGGGTCTAACACCTCACCACCGTTTTGCTTACTTTCTACATTCTATGTGATATGTAGGAGGAAGAAAGATCATGAAACTGTCTAAGCAGTGAAAGACATGGAGTGTAATTTGTAAAAAGATTAATACTGCCTCCATGATAAAACCTGGTTCCTTTTCCCCAAAACACATTCATCTGACCCAAGTATCAACTCAAGTTCAATGTGCTCCAGTACCTTTAAACTAAAGAAAAGAAAAAAACAAAAGCAATGGTCTTTCCCAAACCATTTCACTTGGGGCCAAGGCTTGGGTTCCTTTCTTCCCAAAGGTTGTAGTTGTTGTTGTTTTCCATGAACAAAACCAATCCTATCTTTTTGAAAATTTTATTTACTGGTGTGCCGCTGTTCTGTTTTCGCCACCCCGGCACCGCTACATCCCGGGAGAACAGGAGCCTTTTCTATCCTCATCTTCCAGGTCCCAGCGTCCCCGACACACAGCGCCCGGGTCGCAAGAGACGCTCCACATAGATGCCGGATAAATGAAAATTAAAGTTTATTAGATTTATTTGAGCTTATTATTAAACTCAAGTCTGGACGAAAAGTAGCTCCCTGCTGGTTTCTTTCTCCCCGCTTTCATCTTCTGTCTCAACAAATCTTACATTAATCGCCACTTCTGCCTCCAACAAGACATTTCGTTGTTTTTGTTTTGTTTTGGGTTAAATAACTTCTTAGGGGAAGGAAAAAAAAACAACAAAACCAAAACCAACTTTGAACCTCATCTTCAAGGGCCTGGCGTGGTGGGAAAAAGAAAAGCAAGTCTTCCGAGAGCGCTGCAGGGCGAAGCGAGCCGACCTGAGTGGGGAAGGGGTTATTTCAGCTCAGGATCCACGCCGGGGAGAGAAGGCACGCAAGTCGGGGTGGCGTGGGGAGAGGCCCGGGGAGCCCGCGCCCTCGTCGGTGGAGCCCGGGGGTGGGGGAGGGAGGGGAGAGGCGCGTCCGCGCCGACGGCGCGACCCGGGTCGGCGGGGAGCCCGCGCCCCGCCCGGGGAGCGCGCCGGGCCCTACAGGCCGCGGGACCGAGGGCGGGGGGGGACACTCACCTGGCCCACTTGTTCCGTGGCATCGGCGAGGATGCCGTAGTTGCGGTACAGCTCCTCCACCGTCGGCATGGTGAGCGACAAGCCCGGGGCTCGCTCCAGCCGTCCAAATCGTCGCGCCGGAGGATCCGCGGGAGCCGCCGCCGCCTCCGAACTTCTCCGTCCCCGCCGCCCACACTATTACGCCTCCAGCTGCCGCCAGTGCCGCCACCAGTCACCGCGCACGGCGAGGCCCCGCCCCCAACGTCTACGTCAAGCAGGGCCCGTCGAGAGCGGCCGGCGGCCCAGGCCGCGGGCTCCGCCGGGAGCCTCGATCACCCCCTGTCGGCTGGAGGTACACAAAGCGGCAAAAAAAAGGTTCTATTCGCGCTGGGTCTGGTTGGATTTGTAAGGGGCGGAGCGGGGAGAGGGGACGGAGGCCAAGATCACGGCTTTTCTAGCTTTGGCAAAGATCTCCCATTTGCCATCGAAGTGATCTCATAGGATAATGAACAGGAGGAGCGATCGAACGTGCAAACTATATGAGACCCCCAAAGTCCGCTTCCTTCAAGGAGTTCCCGCATATGTGCGTGATGAGCACACCCACTGAGGGTAGAAATCGGATGATGCTTCAGCGGGGCTCAATTCCCAGGGAATCAAGCTCCATCATCCATTTTACTTCTTATCAGTTACTAGCTCATAATATTTGAGCTGTTTCGTTTAATTGCATAAAATAACGGAGGTGTTGGGATACTTCAAATGCTACAAACGGTTCATGTAAAAAGAAAGTTTTTCTTTCTTTCTTTTTGTCATGGGGCCTGAACTCTGGGCGCTGTCCCTCAGCTCTTCAGCTCAAGGCTAGCGCTCTACCACTAGAGCTACAGCGCCACTTCCGGTTTTCTGAGTGGTTTATTGGAAAGAAAGAGTCTCCTGGACTTTCCTGCCCAGGCTGGCTTTGAACTGCGATTCCCAGATCTCAGCCTCCTGAGTAGCTCGGATTACAGACTTGTGAACCGTTGGCCCCTGGCAGAAAGTTTTTCTCCCTTCCTTGGACGTAACCATGGCGACCAGTATGGTTTGTGTTCCTTTACACACAAAAATACTTTAAAGATACTTTTCATCATAACAAACTCTGGTGGGTGATTCCACCCCTCCCCCCCCCACCCCATACTGGGATTTGAACTCAGGGTCTGTGTTGTGTAGCACTCGAGCCACATTTCTAGCCCTGAGTTTCTGCTTGTTATTTTGGAGATGGAGTCTCAAGGAATTTTCTGCCCAGGCTGGATTAAAGCATCTTCCTTTGGATCTTACCCTTTTGAGTGGCTAAGATTACAGGCTTGAGCCACTCATGACTGGCCAAGTGACTGACTTTTTTTTTTTGTTTTCTTCCTTGTGCTTTTATGTACTGTTTAGCTTCTCTACAATGACTTGTTGTTTGATAATGCTTTTTCCCCTTCCTACTGCATCTGTGCATGATCTCAGGTTCCTATGGATGCATGAGTGCCAGGGGGTTGTGTGTTAAAATTTGATCCCCATTGTGAGGCATTAACAGGGTAGCAGCTGGGTGCTGGTGGGCTCATGCCTGTAATCCTAGTCACTTATGAGGCTAAGATCTGAGGATTGTGGTTTGAAGCCAGCCCAAGTAGGGAAGTCTACCAGACTTCTAACAGTCTAACCACACACACACACAAAGCTGGAAATAGAGCTGTGGCTCAATTGGTAGAGTGCTAGCCTTGAGAAAAAGAAGAAAAGAAAAAAATCTGAGGGACAGTGTCCAGGCTCTAGTCCCAAGTTCAAGCCAAAGGAAGGCAGTGTTGTCCCCTCTGGAGGACACAACAATTAGGTGCTGTTGTGAAGCAGCTGAGCAACCCTTGCCAGCACTGAACCTCACAGCACCTCCCCAATGTCAAGTTGTTAATTTTATAGTGCATATAGTTGTAGGCATTTTTGTTAAATAGCACAAAGTGCCTCAGTGTCCTCTGTCAGTGGATATATTTGACCTACTGAAGCTGAGGGCCTGAGTGGAGATTGTAATTCAGTGTATTATTCAGTTAGTATTTATTGAACATCTGCTATGAGCCAGGCACTATTTTAGAGCATGATCAAACTAAGTAGGCATAAACCTTACGTTCAGGTAGAGGAAGAGAAACTAAAATGTTATGAAAGAAACGTAATTTGGTTAACAAAAGCAAAGCAACACCAGTATACGGTAGAATTGGCGAATAGGAAGGCTGCAGATACCAACATTGGTACATGGCTGATGACATTCTGGAATTTGCCTTACATCATTTTCCGTGATCAAGAAGAGATTGGGCTGTCAACTGCTTCAGTCACAGCCTCTTTTCCCTATCACTGTTGCTCTGTGACACTCAGTTATTTTGAGTCTATATTGCTATTGTTTGTCAATTCATCCACCAGATCCTGGTGATCAGGAACTATTTTAGCAGATGTTCAGTGAATCTAAAGAGATGGAAGAATAACTTCCAGAAACAATCTAATTTGAACTCTGACCAAAGCTAATTATGGTATGACAAAACCGTCTACTTGGCAGTAGAATTTTTCATTTTATTTTTAGCAACAGCATTCTTTCCCTTATTTTTACTTCCCCTTTCCACATCCCTAATTTACCTTATGATCAATGGTTTCACCCTAGAAAATTCTAATGCTGTAAGTGTAATGACTGGATTTGAATCTATTTTGTAATTTTGATGTATTAGTGTGTGTGTGTGTGTGTTGTGTGTGTGTGTGTGTGTGTGTGTGTGTGTGTGTGTGTGTACTGCTGCTTAAACTCAGGGCTTGAGATAAGCTTTCTTGCTCAAGGCTGGTGTTGTATCTCTCAAGCCATATCTTCATTTCCAGCTTTATTGGAGATAAGTGTTTCACAGACTTTTCTGTTCAGGCTGGCTTTGAACTTCCACAGTCAGAATTCAACCTATTGAATAGCTAAGAGTACAAATATAAGTTAATGACATTCAGCTTCTATGTTGTAACTGAGTTCTATTCTCTCTCTCTCTCTCTATTGTTGGTCGTGGTGCTTGAGTATTGAGCCTAGGCTCTGTCCCTGAGCTTTTTTGCCTAAGGGTAGCACTCTACCACTTTGAACCACAGAGCCACTTCTGGTTTTCTGGGGGTTAGAGATTTTTTTTTCTAAAAAGTCTCATGGACTTTTCTGCCTGGGCTGGCTTTGAACTTCGATTCTCAGATCTCAGCCTCCTGAGCAGCTAGAATTACAGGTGTGGGCCACCAATACCTGGCATGACTTTTATTCTCTAAGATGTTTAAAGTATACCCCTCCCCGATATTACTTTATATATATGTATATATTACTTTGTATATGAATTATAGTTCTAACAGAAAATAAAAGGGATCATGACCCTGTAGAAGAAAACAGAAACAGGTTTCCAAACTAAGATTTGGCCGAGTCCTAATTGGACTAATGATTATAATAGTAACTATCCATCTGGTTCTTACTGTGTACATAATAACAGGTGTATTACAGTAATAGCTACACCTCAATGAATGACTGTTCTCTTCCAGGCTTGGTTCTGAGCATTTTACAAGCTACTGACTCATGTAGAAGCACTGTCCCCACTCTGTAGGCGGGAAAACTAAAGCACAGAAAGGATAAGTACCTGCTAATGCCACACAGCTGTGGAGCAGAAGTTCTGGGGTTCAGGCAGACATGGATGGCTGCAGCCCCAACAAAGCTGCTTGTTAGTTAGTTTGTTTATTTCTGTTATGTCAAGTTTGATACTGGGGCTTGAACTCAGGGCCTGGTTGCTATCGCTTAGCTTTTTCAAACTCAAGACTGGCATTCTCCCACAGGATCCACAGCTCTACTTCCAGATTTTTGGTAGTCAATTGGAGATTAAAAAGTTTCATGGACTTTCCTGTCCAAACTGTTCTGAAACAATGACCCTCAGACTTTAGTCTCCTGAGTAGCTAGAATTACAGGCGAGAGTCACCAGCACCTGGCAATGTGTGTCAAGTTTGTGTATTCTAGCTCATTGTGAAAACACTTTCAACTCCCTAATATAATTTGGGCCTTGTCAGGAGAGTGACATACATTCCACTGGTGCCTACTACATGGGTTGGGGGGTGGGGTGGGTGAAGTTTAAATGAATCTGTAGAGGTGAGTGTGGCAAGGTCAGACAGCATGTAACTACATACAACAAGTACTCTGTGAATCAGATCTCTTCCTTTCCATTTATAAGATCTTATTGATTTACATTTCAAGAATGAATGACCATTGGGTACTTCCAGTTGCTCTCTGAAGATCATTTTGATCCCTGTGATTGTATCTTAAATATTGGAGGATAGAGTGCATTCATTTCTGGTGGTCGCCATAATCTTAAAAACAATTTTACGTTCTCTAACTCTGGAGAGAAATTTCTGTTCTCACAATGTGGAGGCCGGAAGTCTGAAACCAAAGTATCAGGGCCATGGGGCTTCCAAAAGCTCTGAGGAAGATTTAGCTGCTGCTTCTGGATTCCAGTGAGTGTCAGCTTTCCTGAGCTTGTAATTATGTCCCTGTCAGCTTTGTTCCGGCCTTCTTCTGTGCCTATGTCTCTCCTCTATGTCTTTTATAAGGATTTTTGTTACAGGGTTCGGAATTCATTCTGACAATTTAGACCTTTGACTTAATTACACTTGCAGAGACTATTTTTCCAAATTCCTAGCTCGCAGGTTCTAAGAAATTAGGAAGTAGGCTTATCTTTGGGGGAGGGGAGACCAGCTTGCAACCAACTACAAGGGATTCAAATGGATTCTTAGGAGTCAAACATCCCTGGTTCCAGTTGTGTTAAGTGATGGGCAAGAGATAATCTAAATGGCCTATAAATAAATATCACATTCTTTCTACAAATGGAAGGACAGAAATTCCTTTTTTTGTTTGTCTTGTTGCTATAATAACAACCAAAGCAGATCCCTTTCCCCCAAGACTGAAAGAGGGCTGTATTAGTCAAGGGTATTTACAAAATGTGCACAATTGCATATACTATGCTTTTCTCCAAGGGGCAAATTTGTTTACTCAGACATCATCATAACAGTGCCTGTGATGTCACAGCAGCGACTCCTGTCACATGACTTTTTCACCACAATTGTCTTATATGACCACTGCTGGCCCATTATTGACTGAACGTTATGCCATGTATGATTGCATATGTCACAAACACAGATGCATCATGTTGTCATGGAAACTGGCAAGACTAAGTCTGCAGTGTGGGCCACAGGTTTGAGAGCCAGGAGAGCCGATGGTGCAGGTAAAGTCTAAAGGCTGCCCCTCAAAGAATTTTTCTTACTCGGGGGAAGGGTTTGTCTTTTTGTTCTATTCAGGCCTTTGACTAATTGGATTAAGCCCACCCATCCTATGGAGGACCACCTGTTTCACTAACCCAGTTAACATGTTAATGTCATCCCCAAACACCTTGGCAGAAATATTTAGTGCTATGATTTGCATCCTTAGTATCCTCCAAAAGTCCATGGTAGGGGAGGTGGGGAGGGAAGGGATGGTAGGGGAAAAACAAAGGAGGAGGTAACAATGCTCAATAGGAAATGGACTCATTACCTTACTCATGTAACTGTAACCCCTCTGTACAGTATCTTCACAATTAAAAACATATATTAAGAAAAAAAAGTCCAAGAGGCCATCCCTAGCTATTGGGAGGTGTAAGCTAAATAGGTAGCCAATGAAGAGAAGACCACGCAGTATTCATGCAGGAGGAGGAGTTTTTTGTTTTGTTTTGTTTTAATTTCCGAACTGCTGCCCCCACCGTGCATAGTGGAGAGCACATGCTGCAAAGGGGTGAGCGCTTTGCCTGGGTTTAAGTAGGAAGGGGTGGGGAGGAGGTGAGGCCAGGTGAGAGGGGGAGGTGTGGCCACACTGGATGCAGATGTGATCTCAGGACCTGGGACCCTTCCATAGTCCCATGGGAGGTGTGACTGGTGATGGGGGGAGAGGGACATGGCCCAGCATGTGATCTCAGAGGAAGGGGAGGTGACTGCCATTTACCTAGGTGACACATGTACTGGGTGGAGACTTAGCCAAGGGGAGGGAGGAGTCTGCCCTGCCTTCCCAGGACCCAAAAGGAGATAGTAGAAACTTTAAGAAGTGGGGCCTACTGGGAGCCCACACTAGCCTTTGCTTTGCTTGGCTTCTTGGTCATAAGGTGAGTGGTTTTGCTCTGTCATGAACTCCTGTCATGAAATTCCAAAGCAATGGCACCAACCAATCATGGAGTGAAATAAACCTTTTTCTAATTTGATACCTAGGGATTTTTTTTTTTAAAAAAAGCTGGTTAACAGATCAGAATAATATTCACTTGGTGGCTCAATCAAGTTGATACATAAAATCAACCACTATGGGATTTAGTGGTTGATTGTGCAAACATTTATTGAGGGTTCCTTATGCCCCCAAACTCAGAAGCCAGCCTGGATGTCTAAGTATTAAGAATGGACTATATATATATATATATATATATATATATATATATATATGCTTATTACAAAAATATTCATAATAGGTAAGTTATAGAAAATAACACATGTCTAAAATGGATGAATGGATCAAGAAAATGTTGTCTATTGATCTCACACATATATACGTATATAGGTATATATATGCATATCTGTATATATAACACACTCATATATTGAATGCATGTACATGTATACACATTCCTGTATGTATACATATGTATTACATATGTATATATACACACTGTATATATACATACAGTGGAATTTTATTCAATTGTCAGGAAGAAATGTCATTTGCAGGGAAATTGATGGATCTTGAAAGGAAGAATAAAATCACACTAGTGATGTAAGCCAGGCCAAGAAAGACAAAGGGTCTCATATATGAATCACAAACACAAATTACAACCTCTAAGGTGAACACACACAAAGGCATATACATCAAGTTGATTATAGTATATTCAGGAGTGAAATACTGTGATGTAAAAAACCCTTTGAACAATTAACAGGCTGTTGTAACGAAGTGAATGATCAGGAAACTGAAACATTTTTTGAAAGAGGGGATTGATGGGAGGGGGCCAGATGAAAAGGGAATGGTGGATGAATGCAATCATACTCCTTGTACTTACGTGAAGAAGGGTCTGGGAAACTTGATGTGACTGGTGGAAATAGGTGGGAAGGGAGAATGAAGAAAGGGCTGATTCTGATCAGGATGCACTGAATACATAAATGGATTTACAATTACATGTGTAATTGTAACCCTTGTTCAGTCATTTGTAAGCTAAAAATAAATGAATAAAAAAAAGGGTAGGTAAAATACAATGGAATGTTGTTTACTAGTGACAAGCTCCAGACAGAAAATCTTAGGAATAATAGCTAATTTTCTCCCCACAGTCTGCCACAGTTTGGAAAAGAAGGACCCTACATGTGGCCAGTATGATCCCAGCTACAGAAGAGAGGGAGAGAAGGAAGAAGGGGAATGAGAAGGGAGAGAAGAGAAAAAGGAGGAGGAGAACGAAGAAGAGTATAGAAGGTGGGACTATGAATCACTAGTGATCAATAGCAATGGATTAAAAGTCTGACAGCGAAGAGCAAACACATATAACTTAGAGCAAGTTTCTACCCTGCTTGAAATCTAGCATACACAAAATAGCAACAATAGTAACAATGCCACGTTATGGGGCTGTTTATTTGCTCATAGTTTCAGAGGGTTTAGCCCATGGTTTTTTTGGCCCAATGTACTTGAGCAGATCAATGTAGTGGCAAGAGGAGAGGAGGCTGTTTACCTCATAGAGGACAGGAAGCAGAGGGGAGGAGGGATGGAGGGAAAGAGAGAGAGGGAGAGACGGGGAGAGAGAGAAAGGGAAAGAGAGAGGGAGAGAGAGAAAGGGAAAGAGAGAGGGAGGGGGGATGGGACAGGGTGGGACGGGACCCAGGACCAGTATTAACTTCAAAAATATACCCCTAGTAACTCATTTCTTCTACCTGCGACCTCTTCCCCAAAGTTCCCATCACCTCCCCCATGTAGCACCAGCAGCTGGGATCAAGCATTCAACACACCAAGCCTGTGGGTGACATTTCATATTCGAATCATAACAGCATCCTTTTCTATCTGCACAAAAGTGTTCTCCCTACAGTAAGGTACTGTGAAGATTTGAAGGATGTGATGAGGGCAATCAATTTGCTTTAAGGAATTTTGGCCCCTACTTAAAGCGATCGATAGTGCTGGCACCACTTATTTCTTGGTTTTGGAAAAGCCTTAAGGGGTGTGTGTG
This sequence comes from Dipodomys ordii, assembly GCF_000151885.1. NCBI lineage: Eukaryota > Metazoa > Chordata > Mammalia > Rodentia > Heteromyidae > Dipodomys > Dipodomys ordii. The sequence goes on from NW_012267341.1 coordinate 4,102,242, forward strand.
TGTGTGTGTGTGTGTGTGTGTGTGTGTGTGTGTGTACTGTGATTTCAACTCAAAGTCTCCATGCTTGTTTGACAGGCAAGCTCTATCACTTGTGCCACATCTCCAACTCTGGAACCTTAGCTTTTGTACAGATACTTTGTTTTCCAAAGGTCAGGTAATTGGATATAGATTCTTTTTGTTTTTTGAGATCCTGGGGCTTGAACTCAGGTCCCCGAGCTCTTTTGCTCAAGGCGAGTATTCTACCACTTGAGCCACAGCTCCCACTTTTGGCTTTTTTTTTTTTTTTTGGGAGGGGTGGTTTAATTGGATTCTCTTGCCCTGGCTGGCTTTCAAGTGTGATCCTCAGATGTAAGCCTCCTGAGTAGCTAGAAGCTGATGGTGAGCAAGTAGTAGAACTGCTCATGGAAGACTTTATTGAATGTAGGTGGAAGGAAAATCCTATTTGCAAATATCATTTTGATCTGTTTGTTATTTGTAGCGGAAAGCATTCTCATTTCCCACTAGTCTGATCAGGGTCGCTTTCATCTCCGGCTCAATGTTCATCATGCTTTCTGTCAATGGCTACATGAAGACTGATGGAAGGGGACAGAACAGTGGTCAGTCTGCTAGGCATTGGTGGCATATGTCTGTAATGCTAGCTACTCAGCAAGTCGAGATCTGAGGGTTGGCGATGCAAAGCCAGCTTGGATTACAAAGTCCATGAAGTTCTTATCTTCAATTAACTAGCAAAAAGCTGGAAGTGAAACTATGGCTCAAATGGTAGAGTACCAGCTTTGAGTGAAAAAGTTGAGAGACAGCTCAGGCCCTGAGTTCTACCTTAGTACACACACACACACACACACACACACACACACACACACACACACACACACACACACACACACAGCCAGTCATTTGGACAGTGCTCCAAAATGAAAGGCTTCTTATTTTCTCAAGTCATTTCATTCCCAAATGACAGTTTCCCTTATCTATAAAATGCAGATGATAATAGTATCTAATTTAACTGTAGTAGTATGAGTATTAATTGAATGCATAGTAGAAGGTACTTACCTAGGTCATTGTCTGGTGCATAGTGTCAGCCTGGTACTGGTGTTAGAGGTTCTGAGTTCTATAAATTTCCAGGGCCTTGCATTGTTATTTTATGGCAGCCTCTGCCATCAACTTTTGCGAGTGATCACATGAGTTGTCTCTATTTTTTTCCTTTAACCTGTGTCTTGAAATTCATACCCTTCACTGGTTCCCCTTACAGGGGAAAAAAAATCCACAACACAAGCAAAGCAATGAACAACAAATAAGAGCATATTAATAAATGATAAAAACAATTCCCTTCTTACTAAGCATTCATGAATGTTTAATGTCCACTTTACTGGATATTTGCAGAGATCACAAGAGGGTCATATTAACATGCATACATCCATCACTTGTTGATTTCTATTTTGCTTTATTTCTCTCTCTTTCTCTGGAGCTGAACCATTTTTTCACATCCTCATGTACAGATATTTAACATGATTTTTGTTGCTTGAGCAGAAAGTCTCGTTCTTTGCAGCAATTGCACATCAGAGATTCTGTACTATACCAAGAAATCTGGTTTAGTTATACTGAATTTTGTTCTGTTTCAGTAACAAGCATTTCCTAAATCTCAGCCATTTGAGGCAACAATAACAACAACAACAACAACAACAAAGATTTATTTCTTGCCTACATAATCTCTTGTGGTTCTGAGTGACTTTTGTGGACAGCCATCCTATATGTTTTATTCTATCTACAATTGCTAATCAAATCATCCCAGTCAGGATGTCAAGAAGTGTCAAGGAAAATTAATAAGCAGCAGCCATTTAACATTGCTACCTGGCGGTGACATGTCCTGGTTCTCTTTAGAGAGATTTTGGTGGTTTGGGGCAGTGCTGGGGCTTGAAATCAGGGCCTTGAGCTTCCAAAGCGAGCATTCTTTCACTTGAGCCATGTCTCCAGCCCCATAGCTTGGATAGGAAATGTCTTCCACCCTCAAAATGGCTCATGTAGAGAAGGATCGGTCCTCAGTGCAGCATAGTTCAGAGCTTGGCCCTTCAGAGGTGGCTGGATCATGAAGGAGTCTAACCGAATTAATGGGTTAACCCACTGATGGGTACTTGTACTGATGATACTTTTGGCAGGTAGGATGTAGTTGAAGGAAGCAGTTCCCTGGGGAGGGGCGGTGTCCTTGAAGATATATTTTGACCCTGATTCCTTCTCTTATTTTCTTCTTCTCTGTTTCCTGGACACGGTGCTGTTGAGTCTCTCCTCAGGCCCAAAGCAGTGAAGTCAGCGGATCATGGTCTGAAAACCTTCGAAAAAGTGAGCCAAAATAATTCCCCCTCTTTAAACTTGTTTCAGGTATTTTATTACAGCAATGAAGGGCCAATAAATACCCATTAGGCCTCTAATGTCCCACAAAGTATAAAGAAAAAAAGGTGTGAAAGGATTGATCATGAGCCTGTGGGGTTATTGGGAGGTGCTGGAATCTTTTAAGAGGTGGGCTCGGGGCGGTCTTCTGATCATTGAGGATAGAAAGGGATTATGGGACTTCTTCCTCGTTTTTTCTTTCTTTTTAACTTCCTAGATATGAGGAGAGTAATTCTGCTCTGCCATGATGTTCTGCTATGTGATGCCACCACAGGCCCAAAGTAATGAGGTCAGTCAGTTATGGACTGGACCTTTCAAAACCAAGGGGCCCAAATAAACCTTATAAGTTGATCGTGTCACGTATTTGTTACAAGAACAAAAAGTTGATGAGCACACATGGCTATACCTAACTTCAAATGGCAAGGTGATGCACACATTTCTTTGTCACGGAAGTAGAGGGAAACAGAGTGCTGGCAAACAATGTTAATGTCTAGTGGGAAAGAAAAAAGTGATGTGCATTACATGGACAATAAAATTAACTAGGATTGGGATGTAGAATTCTGGCCTTTTCATCTAGGACAATTCCCGCTGGAGGTGTGTCCTTGTAAGGGAAATGAAAAGCCTGATGTCTGAAGCCAGATCAAATCAATACTGCCCAGAATGCGCTTTAAGGTAGCAAGTGGAGAAATTGCCACTTCATTCACACAAGTGTGGTTTGTTTTCTAAATTGTACACAATACAGGTATAGTTGTTTTGGGATTCTTTGGTGGGAGGATTTCAACGCACAGAATTAAGTGCTCTGTATTAAATTATCTGATGCCTTTCCTGAAAATTGTGAAGAATTTACCTGAGCCAAGGATTTATGAGTGGGACAGCACCAAACTGCAAGTGTCACTTGGTTCAACTTGAAGGTGGGGCGCAAATGGAAAACTTGGGATAAAGTGTATATGGAGGTACAGCTTACATGGAGGTAAGTGAATATTTGGGGAAAGTGGAGGGGGCCTTATGGTCTGTAGGTAAAAGTTTGTTGTTGACATTGGGTTTATAAAGTTAGCTGGGGCATTCTGACTGGTCCAGGTGAAGTGTTGTTTCTTTTCTGATGAATATGGTGTGTTGAATTTCGGCTGGTTTATGTGGAAACTCAGATTGTTGCTGGAGTTTGCTTCAGTCTAACGGCCTTCCAGTTAATTAGTTAAATCATGGGAGAAAAATAGGATGGTCCAGAAAAGCACAGTTGGATTTGGAACCCTAAACTTAGCTCTGCTTGGCTTCAGTGCTTGGGGGATGGGGGGTGGTGCTTGAGATTTAGGGGGAGAGGGACGGTTAGGAGAACAGAATCGGAGCTTGAGCTCAGGGCTGTTGTAATTTCACGATAATGAAGCCAACCTGGGCAGACAAGTTGAGGAAACACTTTTACAGAAGAAAGCTGGGCATTGTGGCAGGTGTCTGTCATTCCAACTATGCCAGTGAGCTTAAAATAGGCAGATCTCAGGCCAGGCTCTTGCTCAGTCAGGAAGTGAGACCCTATCTCAAAAATAACCAGTGCAGAAAAAGGGACTAGAGGTAGAGTGCTTGTCTGGAAAGCATGAACCCCTGAGTTCAAGCCCCGCTACTGGTTTAATAAGATGCAGCTTAACGTCTCTGAACTCTTCTTGTCTGTGAATGTGTTACTAGCCCTGCCTACAAGGGCTTCAAGGTCATTTCCTGACAACTGCAGTTTATCAGCCGTGTGGACTTCACTGAGAATGAAGAGATGCTTTTAGAAAGCTACTTTTTTGTTTTGTGTCGTGCCCCCGTACCCATTTATTCGCTGTTTGCAACGTTACATTTATAAACGAAGCCTGAGCGTTCCTTGTGTTGTTCCAGTTGTTGTGAATAGTAGCCACCAGATGGCGCTCACCTCCTATTCCTTAAGCTCAGATTTTTCCATGCAGTCAGTTGTCTGCCTCCCTCTGCATTAATAGCAAATACACTAGTTATTAAGAAGTTATTGTATACCCAGTACATTACTATGTTAAGAACTTTATATAAATCATCTTATTTATTCCTTACTACAATCCTTTAAGGTAGGTATGTTCCTCTTCCTCCTCCTCCCCTTCTTTACCAGACCTGGGGATTGAACTCTGGGCCTGGGCACTGTTCCTGAGCTATTGTGCTCAAGGCTAGTACTCTATCATTTGAGTCACACCTCCACTGGCTTTTATGTAGTTTACTGGAGATAAGAGTCGCTCAGATTTACTTCCCCAGCTGGGCTCAAACAGCAATCCTCAGATCTCAGCCTCTTGAGCAGCTAGGATTACAGGCATGAGTCCCTGGTGCCTGGCTTTTTGTTTGTTTTGAAAAATACTGTAACTACTAAAATTAATCATGTGAGTCTTCCTAACTTACATGTATGCAGAAGGGCTATGCATGGAGAAACATGGAGATTTACTGCATAGTATTTTTAGGAACTAGAGTAGAGGTCATCATGGAATTCCTGAGTATCCTTTAAAAGAAGTGTGAGACAACATAGCCCCGAACCAAGCCTGCATGAAGTACTAACGCGTGTCGTCTCTTCAGTTCTTTGGATTTTATATTTTTTCTGTAATGTTTATGAACCAAGTCTTTGTACTAGGGAAGAAACTGTGAGCTCATTGGCAAGACTCCAAGGAAGCGGGGAGGGGAGAGACCCTGTTACTCTGCACAGTGGGTTCTGATAAAGAGAGGCCCCAGGGGATAGGCCCGGAGGCTGGAAGGCACAGGCTACTTGGGACCTACTTGGGAAGAAAGAGGATCCTGCCACTGCCCTGGGGAGGGAACAGTCTGGAGAACTCAGTGCAGGCAACCAGGTATGAAATCACCTTTGTTTATAATCCCTGTTTTGAAAAATATTGGCTATGTACATTTTAGTGCATTTGCAGTCTCACTGTCTGAAGAGTTCAATATTTTCCCCTCTCCCTCCTCTCTCCCTCTGCTCTCCTCCCTCCCCCCTCCTCACTTTCTCCTCTTCCTTCTCTTCCTCCTCCTCCCTCCTCCTCCTCCTCCCCCTCCTCCTCGTCTTCTTCTTCTTCTTCTTCTTCTTCTCCTCCTTCTGTAGCCTCCTCCTCCTCCTCCTCCTCTTCTTCTTCTTCTTCCTTTCTCCCTCTTCCTCCCCATGTCTATGAGCCTAATATAAATTAGCAAGGATAATAATAAACATTCACTGGGCATGTAATGAGAAACAGGGTCTAAATTGATTACATCATTTAACTCCCCCCCCCGCCCCCCCCTGCAGAGCTCCAAGGCTGATGATCTTAGGTCCTATTTATTATATATTACCCAATGATGATACGCCCCGTGCTGCTCTAAGTCTTTAAATGTTCACAATCTCCCCATTCTCCATGAGCAGGCACAACCATCACCATCACTCTCCATGGTGGCCCTGCGACCTAGAGGGCTCCAGTAACACTGCCTAGTACCTCCCAACAAGATGCAAGGAAGTAATGAAACCAGGATTTGAGCTCCAGGCAACTTGGTTCTATTTTATTTTATTTTTTGTCAGTCCTGGGGCTTGAACTCAGGGCCTGGGCACAGTCCCTGAGCTTTTCTGCCCAAGGCTAGTTCTCTACTGCTTTGAGCCACAGTGCCACTTCTGATTTTCTGGTGTTTAATTGAACAGTCTCATGGACTTTCCTGCCTGAGTTAGCTTCCCACCATGATCCTCAGAGTAGCTAGGATTATAGGCATGAGCCACTGGTGCCCAGTTCAACTTGGTTCTTGCTTTCACATTTTGTACATGGAGAACTAAAGAGAGTATTTCTGTATAGAGTCACCCACGTTGTGGCTGTTCCAGGAAACGGAGGCAGTGGAGTTATTTATTTATTTATTTTTGGGTCCAGTCATGGGGCATGAACTCTGGGCCTGGGCGCTGTCCCTCAGCTCTTCAGCTCAAGGTTAGCGCTCTACCACTTGAGCCACAGCGCCACTTCCGGCTTTTTTTCTTTTTGCTTATGTGGTGCTGAGGAATCGAACCCAGGGCCTCAGGCATGCAAGGCTCTACCACTGAGCCACCTTCCCAGCCCATCAGTGGAGTTATATTATGAGTTCTTTCACTTGCTGTTCAGCACGAAGTATCTTAAACTCGAGTCTCTCAGAAGACCAAGGTAGAGGCTGTATTTCAGTGATGATGGGAATAAGAGAGGGGCCAAACCCCACGTTTCAGTGGTAATACCTTTCCCACATAGGCAGGATGGTAGTGGGGAGAGGTTAGATTTTTTTTTGTTGCTCTAAGAATAGTGGTTGAAGTCCAGGCTTTGGAAGCAAATACTAAACCCAGATTTATACCCAGGCTTCTGCTTACTGGCTGGATGACCTTAAAGTCTTTAAGCTTTTCTCTCTCCCTTTCTGAAAAGGTCCTGATTAAAAGTCTCACTAAAAGGTGACCATGAGGGTTAAATACAAATAACACAACAAATAATGCTCTTGCATACATTAAGCTCTTACTCTTCTAGGAACTGGAGGCAAGTAGAAGACACCAGGCCTAGGTGGTTTAGGCTCGAGGACTTCAAGATCAGAGCAATGAATGTTCCATCGCCAAGGTCTTTCGTGGCTCTGTGATGCATTTCTGTCTCGTTCAGATTTAAAAGCTGGACTGACTCATTGAGCTATCTAATGACTTTTCTTTCCTAAGCCGGTAGGTGGCAGTACCTTTCCATCATTTATTTTGTATCCAGAATTTGCTCTTCAGCCCTGCAGCTAGCTGCCGGTATTGTGGACTGGACCTCTGGGGGTGGTTAAAATAATTCAGATGGGAGTGGGTGGACGTTTTGGGGGAAGTACTAAATGTCCCCCAGGGCACAAACCACCATTCTTCTCATCCTAGAGGGACTCCCCCCTGAACTCTTCTGATGGTGTTTATCCCTAGTGCAGCCAGCTCAGGTGGAAAATTTATATTGATCATAAAGTGTCTTCTATTTTGTTTCCCGCAAAGGACATACATCATTTTACAGAATCTCAGAGGGGTTACATCCCTAATGGCTAAGAAGTGAACCTCATCTCAATGCTAAATCTCAAGGCGTTTCCTGAGATAGTGATATTCCTCTGTGAATGCTGGATCTACAGCCTGTGTGTGTGTGTGTGTGTGTGTGTGTGTGTGTGTGTGTGTGTGTGTGTGTATTGGGTGGGGGAGGGAATCACTTAGGAGCATCTTAGAATTGTAGTATGTCAGACTTCATCCCAGACCTCCTGACTCTGAACCTGTACTTTTCACAGTGTCCCCAAGTGGGGAGGGTTCTCAGAGGGATGTGTTTCTCCTCCCAAACCTATGCTGAGTTCTCTAGTTCAATGGGGAATGGGCTAGTACTGACTCCCTGTGCATAGTGGTATTGCTCCTAAAAGACACATACATATAGAGGGAGTCCTGTTAGATGGCTCCCCCTCTCCCTTGATCTCAATCCATGCAGAGGAAACCCAACTTACACAAGTAGTAAGGTAGAGCTGAGATGTGAGCTCAGGTTCTTCAAATCCACAAGGACTGGATGTATCTCAAACTACTCATAGAAATAATAGTCAACATTTATTTAGTGCTTGCTGTGTACCAGGCCGGCGGGTACATGTTGAAGAGGATTATTTCATATAATTCTCTGGAGAAATGATACGATTACCCTCACTTCACAAATGAGGAAACTGGAAGGGAAAGACATCAATCCAATTTGGCCCACATAACTGCTAAATAAGTGACTGACGTAGAATTTATAAACCAAGCTCATTGGGCTTAAACAATGCAGCTTAAGGTCTCTGCGAGGGTTGAATGAATTCCACATACTTAGATCATTTTGAAATGCTTACCTATGATTAGAATGCACTTCTGGGTAAATCAATATTTTGAACGTACAGTTAATATTTCTTCCTCAACATGCAATGCCTTCTCTGAGTACCGATATTAGTCTTCTAAGCAGCCATATCAGAGTGCCACGAACTAAGTGGTTTAAAACAGCAGAAATGAGAGCAGCAAGATGGGGATTTGAGGCCAGACCTAGCAGAAAAGCTTGCAAGATTCCATCTCTGTGGGAGAAGCTGGACATGGTGGTGCATGCCTATCATGCCTAGCTATGGAGGGAAATATCAAATGAGAAGATGGAGGGGTGCCAGTAGCTCATGTCTGTATCCTAGCTACTCAGGAGACTGAGATCTCTGAGGATTGTGGTTTGAAGCCAGCCTGGGCAGAAAAGTTCATGAGACTCTTATCCTCCAATTAACCAGCAAAAAGTTATTCATGAGTAAAAAAAGCCAAATGAGATCCCAAGGCCCTGGGTTCAAGCCACCAAACCAGAACTGAGAAAGAGAAGTGAGAGGAGAGAAGGGAAAGAGAGAGGAGAGGAGAGAAGAAAAGAGAGAGGAGGAGAGAAGAGAAGAGAGAGAGAGACAGAGACAGAGAGTGAGAGAGACAGAGACAGAGGCAAAGACATGGGGGGAGAGGAGAAAGAGGGGAAGGAGAGAAAGAGGGAGAATTCCCCAGGCACATGCCTAGGGAAAAAGCCAAGACCCTATCTCAACATAACCAATGAAGTAAAGGATAGCAGTATGGTTTAGCAAAAGAGTTCCTGCTTAGCAAGGGCAAAACTCTTGAGTTCAAACCCAATACATGCCAACAAACTTACTTCAGAAATATATTACCTCCCAGTTCAGGAGGCCCAAAGTAGAAAAACTTAGGCAGCAACAGTATTATTCTTCCTTTGAAACCTCTTCCAAGTCAAGGGCCTACCCCATTCTTGTATTACATCATCTTAACTTAGCTAATTATGACTTACATTGGGAGGGATTGGGGGTTAGTCCATGGTGGGGGGCTATAATGTATAGTAGTTTTTTTAAAAGGCAGTATAATGGCCAGATACAACAACATGTGAAGGTTCAGATCCTGGCTGTCATGCAGTGACTTAGGACAAGTTATCTATGTTGTCTGAACTTCATTATCTTCCTCTGATCATCACAAGGGAGCCTCCCATTGTCATGTTTCGACATAGACAACATATCTAGAGGAATGCTGACCTACAGTCTATCAGGACCCCTTTCTATCTGGTATACTTGTTTCTAGTCTGACAGACAACTCAGACTCATGGCCTTCTGTGGGGGTACTGTGGTTGGTAGATGGGAATCCCATGCTTGGAGATAACAGGAGATTACACTGCCCACCCCCAGGATACCAAGACTTTATCTGAGACCACATCCTCCCTCAGCTCAGAACCTCTGCCTCCTCCCCTTCCAGATCCTTCTTGGGAGAGGGCAGCTTCAATAAGTCAATGCATCTGAAGTCCTATTTCCTGCTCTGCTTCCAGGATGAGAGCATGGGATCTTTCAAGAAGGCAGGAATTTACCTCCCCATGTCCCTGCCCTCCCCTGTGATTTGGTCCTGTGGGCTCAGCCTCACAGCTCCTTGGTGTCAGAAACAGTTTGGCTGGCTATACCATGGTCGCTGCTTCTTAGCAAATGCTTAGAGGCATGCTCTTTAGCAAATAACAAATGACAAATATATACCAGTTGGTATAGCGTCTACATGATAACAGTGATTAGTTCTAAGCTGCGAAAACTCTCTGAAATGGATAGGGCCATGTAGACTTACTCACGAAGAGCAGGACTTTAGATTCGTTAGGTCACATCCCCGAGGTCCTGCTGTCGCTGAGCTAGATTATGAACTATAGTCATTTGCAGGGAATGACAACAGGTACATAAGGAACTGCTTTTTGCTAAAAAGCACGAACTCCTCACTTGTCCCACCAAATGACTAAAATCAGGATAAAAGCCTGACATCCCTGTTTCCCTTTTGCATCTGTCTCCCTTTATCTTTAAGCTGTAGGCCAGATTCCTGCTTAACTCTGCATGTGCACATGTTAATCGCTCGAAGAGTGTCTGTCTGAAATCTGCGGTTAACATAGCCTGGCTCATCTGCCTTCAAGGCGGAAGGCACATAGATAACGCAAGCAGGAATAACTGAGATTTCTTACCATTGGCGTTTACACTGCCCTACTCCAGATTCCAGAAAAGGCACCTGAACCTCTCCAGGCATGGTCTTACACTTTGTAGCCAGCCATCTTGAATTCCAGGAAGAGCGGCAGGGCTTTACAGATCATTCATGATGATCTATCACCTAGGTAGGAACCATCATTTTGTGGGAACCAAGTATGTTCTCTCCAGCAATAAGCCACACTTGTAACCAGAATGTTTAATAATTATGCATCCCTCTTTCACTGCGCTCAATGATTCCGCTATCTGAACCTAAAGCTCATGTCAGTATCCTGACAATGGGTTATACATACTTACTTTCTATATTCTCACCATATTTTTAATATATTGATTAATATATTTCCCCTTTTACCCCTTTCTTCTGTTTGCTTTAAGTGGCTGGACCTGATAACTTGGAATCCCCAGAATTGAACCACTGGCCTCAGACTCCAGCTACAGAAATCGAATTATTTCTTAAGTTCCTTGCTGAATTGCATTGGGGAAACATTGAGTTTCACTGCTAAAGAGTGTCTGTAATAGCTGAGGGTCCAGGGCCATTTGCAGCAAGTTGAATTGACTTTTTTTCCCCACCCCCTTGACTCCTTTTCTTTTATCTCTAAGCTGGGCTTAAAATCTCCTCAAACTATGCACCCCTGCCTGCCTTCTGAAATGTCTTTCCTTTAATTTTTACTTCTTTTATTCTCCACCCCCACTCCTCAAGTCCCAGGAAGTTCACACAAGTTAGGAACCCATATCTTTTATCCCTAGAGATCTTCCTTGATTGAATACTCATTCAAATTTGCCACTCTAGCTCCAGTTTGCATTGTCAGACCTCCATTTAAATCAAGGCACGTGGCATTTTTGTCATTGATAATGGAGAAGTGGTTGTGTCTTTTATCATATTTTCATGGTTGAGAAGATTGTATCAAACTCCCAAACAAAGCCTCCTCCTACCCAATAGCCAGCTACTCCGTAGAGTTAGGTGATTTTGAAATAACCATGTGGTACCAACGTGGGGCAGATCTTTTTGTTCCTCACCAAATCATGGGGCCTGTGAAATTGCATAGGAAGAGATTTGTCAATGCAAATACCCATTCATAAATTCAGCACATCCTTTCCTGCTGGGCTGTAGTGTCTCTCCCCTTCTGTTACTCCTTATCTTTTCAGGTTGGGTGTCAGGCCCTTGATTTATGAAGGATGCACAAGTAATGCATGTCCATTGCAGCAAATTTGCAGTAAGTTCAGTGACAGTGGATTGTACAGCGAAGCTGGAAATACCATGAGGTCGACGTTAGTGGACTGGCTGAATCTCAGCAAAACAGTTAGGAAGAAGACTTCAAACCTGGGGACCAGACGTGGATGAGGGATGCTGGAAACACTCTCCCTATTCCCAGACACTGGGGCTTGAACTCAGAGCTTTGTGCTTGCTAAACAAGTAATCCACCACCGGAGCCACACCCATAGCTATGCCTTTTGGCTTTGAATGTGTTTTTTCAGACAGGTACTTCTACTTTGTGCCTAGGCCTTGCTGCCTGGAACGGTAATTCTATCTTTTGCCTCCCAAGTGGCTGGGAATTACAGGTATGCCTCACTATGCCTGGCCTTGCCTGAGCTTTTGCAAGAGAAAGATTTGAGTATCAAATGCTTGAAACAGTCTTTAAATATGTTTTAAAAATGCATCTCTTATTTGCATTAACACGACAAATTTTAAATATGAAAGGAATTCCCAGTTTTGTGGAAAATTCATGTGCATGATGTTAGTTTATGAAAAAATGCAAGATTTACTCTTTGTTGTGGAATATCAATGATCTAAGATTTGTTAAGTACAAGATAAAATAAACTGATAACTTTTTAGTTTTTAGTTTTTTTGGGGGGGTGAGGCTAGAACTCATGGACATAGTGCTCTCCCTTAGCTTTTCACTCAAAGTTAATGCTCTACCACTTGAGCCCTAATCCATTTCTAGCTTTCTGCTGGTTAAATGGAGATGAGTCCCATGGAATTTCCTGTTTGGACTGGCTTCAAACCACAATCCTGGGATCTCAGCCTCCTCACTAGTTAGGATTATAGGTATGAGCCACCAGTTCCCAGCTAACTTTTCTTTTTTTAAAAAGAGTCCCAACAAACTTGTTTTATAGTATTTAGAATGATGTTTTGTTAGTTTTTTAAGTAGATTTTTTTTTTTTTTGGAACTAGGGGTAGAAACCAGAGATTAACAGATCACCTGCCCAGAAAGAGATTCCCATTTTATTGTCTTTCCTGTCCTCAGGGACAGGATGGTGAAAATTGAGGGTTCCCTTTATCCGGTTGCTACAGGACTAACTAGGGGAAAAAAAGGAAATATCTTCCCCATCAAGCCAAGATCTATAGAATTTTTAGCCAGGGTCAGGCCTTGCTGCCTTTGGTTTCCCACCCTAATTCTCTCCTTCCGTAGCAATCTTTTTGCCTGTTGCTGTCAGTAACGTGTTGACGAGCTGCCTTTGTTGGCTTCCTGAGCTCATGAAAAGCACGTTGGGAATTCAGCAAAACACCGGGACTCTAACTGCTCCTCAATGAGACAGAATTAGAAAATGGCTTCAAATTGAAAACTTAATTTTCAATTAGTGTACATTCAGGCAGGAGTGGGAGGGATTAAGGGATGGCAGCTTGTTTGGTTAACATGCTTTTAGGAGACATTGTTGCTATCTATTTAGTTAGCTGCCTCCTTTCCTCTCCCTCCTACCACCCTTAAGTGCTCCTTGCTCTGAAATTTGGCAGCCATTGGCGCTTGGGGCCTGCTGTGCCCTTGGCCTCCTACTGACTGAGATACAGATGGCAGCAGCCGCAGTCCCAGGAAGTGGGATGCAGCCTGTCACCTCTGAGCAAGTTTTATGTCTTTCTTGCTATGGATGCTGTGAGGTCACAGGTGAGCTTGTCAGCTGGCAAGACACATGGCCTAGCCAGGTGCTGGTGGCTCATGCCTGTAATTGTAGCTACTCAGGAGGATGAGATCTGAGGACTGTGGTTCAAAGCCAGCCTGGACAGGAAAGTCCATGAGACTCTTATCTCCAATAGACTACTCAAAAGTCGAATGTGGTACCGTGGTACAAGTGGTAGAGTGTTAGCTTTAAGCAAAAAAAAACAGCTCAGGGACAGCTCCTAGGCTCTGAGTTCAAGCCCTAGTACTGACACACAAAAAAGAAAGATACATGTCCTTCTGATAGCTTTTAACTTTTTTTTTTGGTAAAAAAACATTTTTTTCTTTCTTTCTCTGATGTATTTGATGTTAGAGATGTAGCATGTAAAAAGCTCACTGTTGGGCACATATATCACAGGTGGCATCAGATTTGGGGTTTGGGATGAGAGTGGGAATAAAGGGAAAATGCTCCACTTCTGTATTCTTGGTGGTTAATTGGAAGTAAAAGTCTCATAGGCTTTCCTGCCTAGGCTGGCTTTGAGCCAAGATCCTCAGATCTCAGCCTCCTCAGTAGCTAGATCACAGGTGTGAGTCATTAGTCCCCAGCCTCTGTGGTCCTTTCTCTTCTGTCATTAGTTCTTTTTCTCACCTCTCCTCCCTTCTCATCTTCTCTCCTTTTTCTCTTTCTCTTTCTCTCTAATTCACAAATGCTTCATCAGGCCTAGAGCCTTTAGGCAAACAGTCTATTCCTTGGGTTATTTTTCCTTGCTCTCCATACTTGGCGCTCTGTGTGATGATGTTGGACTCTCCAAAGTGCAGCCTCCAGGAGCACGTGAGCCCTTCTGCACGGTGTTTACAAGCTTTGAAACAGTAAATCCTTAATTCAGTCAGCAGAGCAGTAACTTCGTTAGGAACTTCCTTCTGTCATTAGTAGGCCAGAGAAAGCATGCTCCGTGATTAAACATGCCGTTTCAGATGTGGCAGGCGGGGCTGCTACCTGCTTGGCAGACACTTCCTATCCTTCCATCCTGTCCTCAGCTACAGCAAAGCCGGCTGCGAATGTGGGAAGCAGGTCTTTCATTTTAGAACAGACATGGCCGCTGGCTCTGCTGATCAGTCACGAGAGTTTTCTTGACTCTTTCTTCGACCCTGGCTCACATCCCAGCCCCAAGCTCCTGGCCACAACTGCTCCCTATAGATTGGTCTGAACAAATTCCAAGTGTCTTTGCTGGAGGGCTCTTGTCAGTGAGTGCAGCCCCAGGCTAATCTCTGTACCCACTTGTTGTGGGCATCAGCATCTTCAGCCATCACTGGTTGGCCAATTCCTTCCCAAGGTTAAACTCCTCTCCAGAGAAGCCACCAGGACCTTCTGTGTCTTCATTAGTCTTATTGAGCCAATAAGTGAGTCTGGTTAAGTCCTTTGCCATCTAGGCTGTAACCTTTCATCCAGTGCTCAAAAAATGTTGGATTTAATTGGAGAGAGGATGAGGGTAGCCTCTCTTTCCACCCTCACTGTTTGTGTGTGTGTGTGTGTGTGTGTGTGTGTGTGTGTCTCGGCCGTGGGGCTTGAACTCTGGGTCTGGGCGCTGTCCCTCAGCTCTTCAGCTCAAGGCTAGGGCTCTACTACTTGAGCCACAGAGGCACTTCCGGTTTTCTGGTGGTTTATTGGAGATCAGAGTCTCATGGACTTTCCTGCCTGGGCTGGCTTTGAACTGTGATCCTCAGATCTCAGCTTCCTGAGTAGCTAGGATTACAGGCGTGAGCCACCAGCGCCCGGCTCCTTCCCACTTTTTGCACCTAAACTGAAAGAAAAAAAAAAAAAGAATGGAAAGGAGTTTTGAAAACAACCCTTACCAGAAAACAAAACAAAACAAAAAACTAGTGAATCCTGACAGCTCAGGTGCAATTGACTTTGAGAAATGAAACTGAAAACTAGAATTTTCAGCTTCGAAGGAGACTTAGAAGTTTTGTAATCCAACCACTTTATTTTATAAATGGGAAAACTCTGAGTTAAAGAGGCTAGAGGGGCTGCTCAAGTGACTAATCAGGGAATGCAGCGAAAACTCAGGACTGTTTAAATTCAGTTCTCTCTTTCTCTTGCCCCACGCCCGCCCTCTCACACCCACCATGTCTTTTCCTTTTGTGGAAGCAGAGGTGTCAAGACTTACAATTTTTAAGGATGTCAATATGGTTTTTCTTTTGTCCTCCCCTCCCCCCCTGCCACTGCCACCGCCACTGCCACCAAGATTTAAGGGCATATCAATCACAACTCTTTTTCTAGCTAGAGTCAAAAATACAAGTTGTCAAGAAGAAGAATTTATGAGCCTATGGAATCTAGGGGAAGGTGGTTAATGAAATCATAGAACTCTGTCATGCCCAGAAAACAACAACAACAACAACCCAGGACAGCAGTGTCACTAACACTTTCTTTTGCTGTGTCTCCTGCATTTTTTTCCTAGAGATGATTGCTCTCTTTCTTTTCCTCCTTTTTTCCCCTTTCTTTTTCCCTTGGAGAGGAGCCATTGTCATGAGGAGCACTCTTCCCTATTTTACAGCTTCTACCACTGACAAGGTCTCAATTTCACAGTTTATGGCTTTGATTCTTGGAAATGATCTGGTTGGCCACAGATAGTAGGGATAGTCAGGTGGCCTCCTCTGGAGCCAATGAGCTGTAGCCAGGCAGATGGACTATTATAACTCTGTGTCTGGGGCTCAGTCCAGGACCAGTCATTGGTCCTGGACCAATGTACGAATGTGATGAGGATTTCCATAGAAATTTCATGATTAGAGTTTGTGGGGAGGTTGGGGAAGGACTAGCAGTCTTTTATAAGGCGGTTACTCTGTTATGTTCCTTCTCATTTAATGAATTCTTTTGTTTTTGTGCCAGTCCTGTGGCTTGAATTCAGGGCCTGGGCAATGTTCCTGGGCATTTTTTACCCAAAGTTGGTGCTCTACCACTTGAGCCACACCTCTACTTCTGGATTTTTGGTGGTTAATTATCATGGACTTTTCTGCCTTGGCTAGCTTCAAACTCTGATCCTCAATCTCAGCTCCCTGAGTAGTTAGGACGACAGATATGAGCCACCAATGTCCGTCAAGGAGATTGGCTTTTAGCTCAAAGCTGGCTCTTTATCACTTGAACCATATCCCTACTTCTGGAGGTTTTTTTTTTTTGGTCAGTCATGGGGCTTGAACTCTGGGCCTGGGCACTGTCCCTAAGCTCTTCAGCTCAAGGCTAATGCTCTTACCTCTTTTTTTAAAAATTTAATTTCTTTTTTTTTTAAATTGTGAAAATACTGTACAGAGGGGTTACAATTACATGGGCAAGATAATGAGTACATTGAGATGCTCTTACCTCTTGAGCCCAGGGCCACTCCTGGTTTTTTGGTGGTTAATTGGAGATAAGAGTCTCATGGACTTTTCTGCCCAGGCTGGCTTTGAACCATGATCCTCAGATCTCAGCCTCCTGAGTAGCTATGGTTACAGTCGTGAGCCACCAGCGCCTGGCTTACTTCTGGCTTTTTGTTGCATACTTGGAGATAAAGAGTTTCATGGCATTTCTATCCCAAACTGTCTTTAAATGATGACTCACATATCTCATCCTCCTGAATAGGATTACAGGTGTGAGCCACCAGTACCTGGCTCACTTAATAAATCCTATTTCACCTTGATATTCATCTCTTGTAGATTCCACAACAATATTTACTTTGAAAAGCAATTTTCTGATTTTGTCTCTATTGACCTTTCTAAAATATAAAGCAACAGCAGCTAGTTGACAGCTCTTCACTGAACTGGCCAGATTTGGATAAGAGAAACAGATAGTGCTACTCGGTTAGAATTTGTTCTGAATTAAAAATGATAGTATATTCTTCCTTGTTGAGTTTGCTCAACATTTGTGACTAGGCCTCCCTTTTCTACTTTCCAGACTTTTCATTGGTTTATCTTACAGTGGCATGAAGTCTGAAAGAGACATTAACATTTTTGCATCATTAGTGGAAATTCAGAAGGCTTCTCTCTCTCTCTCTCTCTCTTTCTCTCTCTCTCAGTCAGTCATAGGGCTTAACTTAGGAACTTAGGGCCTAGGCACTGTCCCTGAGGTCTTTTTGTTCAAGGCTAGTGCTCTACCACTTTGAGCCACAGCTCCACTCCCAGTTTTCGGATGGTTAATTGGAGATGAGTCTCACAGACTTTCCTGCCTGGACTAGCTTTGAACCACGAACCTCAAGTCTCAGCCTCCTGAGTAGCTAGGATTATAGGCATGAGCCACTGGTACCTGGCTTCAGAAAGCTCTTTTTGTTCTCTTCATAAGTACTCCCAGAGTATGACCTTTATCATAAAGATAATTTATTGATTGTATGGAACTATCAACTTGCAAATTCCCCTTTCACTTCTAGTCTGGTGCTAATGTTCTGTTTCTCTGGTGAAGGTACGATTAGATCAAGAGTCAGTAATCATAATAACATCACTGCTTACTAAGTACCCGCAATATACCAATAATGTCAGTTTTGCTTCTTTTCACTTATTTGAGCTTTATGATATGTCAGAATTTAAGTACAATTAGAGTGATTCAATGTTGTAGATAGAGACTATGACACGGACAAAGAAAGCTGCTTGTCTACAGGAGTCAAGCTAGTCAGTGGCAGAGTTGGGAGTCTGGACCTGGAACATTTAGTTTTGTGGTATGTGCAGTAAAACACCATACTATTTTGTCTCTTACGTGGTAAATATTGCCATATGATCTAAGGAGTTTTGTTCCCTCACATAGGTATTGTATAATAATAATTGGGAAATATATGTTACCCTTTAAAATAAAATCCTGGATTAATTTTTTTCTTAAATTCAACTGAACACTATGTTA
Source organism: Dipodomys ordii (assembly GCF_000151885.1). Lineage (NCBI taxonomy): Eukaryota > Metazoa > Chordata > Mammalia > Rodentia > Heteromyidae > Dipodomys > Dipodomys ordii. The sequence continues at coordinate 4,120,332 of NW_012267341.1, forward strand.
GCGCCTGTTTTAATCACTATTTCAGTAGCATGAAGTGATTGGTTTAATCAATCTAGTATGGTGAGGAAACTACAACTCAGCAAGATGAATGTACAGGCCAAAGTTACCCAGAAATGAAGTGGGCAGCTGAATGCTGGTGATTCATATCTGTAATCATAGCTACTCTGGAGGTTGAGATCTGAGGATGGCAGTTTGAAGCCAGTCTGGGCAGGAAAGTCTATTAGACTCTTATCTCTAATTAGCCATCAAAAAGCTCGAATTGGAGCTGTGGCTCAAGGGCATAGAGTATAGCCTTGAGAAAAAAAAGAGAAAAAGTTTAAGGACTGCTCTCAGGCCCTGAGTATAAGCACCAGGACCAGTACATGCACACGTATACACACACAGACACAGACACAGACACACACAGACACACACATACACGCGCACACACACACACACAACCATATACCCCACATATACCAGCAAACAAGAAGAATTGGAGTGTGAAAGTCAGCTTTGAGCCAAGGGCTCTCTAGAATACTTGTAACTAAAACAAATTTGTCACATATTTTCTGGTTTGTTGGGAAGGTTTTAACAGGGAAGGAAGGTGGAAAGTACATGATTGTGTTCATGAAGGGGCTAAAGTAGGATCCCTGGAAAAATCTGAGAGGACTGAGCTGCTGTTGAAGAGAAAGGGAGAAGATAGGAGAGGCCATACTAGAAAGTTCCAGTTCTCTCACTTTTTGCTGCCCAGAGAGAAGGGAAACATTTACTTAGCTTAACATTTATTGGAAAACTCCAGCAATTAGGGTGTTAATATTCTGTGTAGTCACAATTATGCCGTAACTACCAATTACAGGAAAACTCATCATTTTACTGTAATGTAATTACATTAAATAGCACCAGTCATGTCAGTGCAGAGACTGGGGCAGCCACTAATTATGCGCTGTACCCAGACACCTCAGCCTGGAGCAGGAATAATTGGTGTAATACAGTTTTGCATTTCAGGATTGGCCCCCCGTTTTCCTCAGGAAGGCTTTAACTGCTTTCTGATTCTCCCTTGGGTGTCTTACTCAGCTCTTTGTGATCTAGAAGCGACAAGATATTAACCTTTCTGATCTTGTTCCCTAAACAAGAGAGGGTTGGAGAGGAGCGTATTGTCTACTGGTAATGCTCACCTTGAGAACCAGAACTACTGTCATTCATTTCTTCTTATACTGTTGCATGGGTCAAAGGATAACATGTACTGACTTGTCTCTCCATATGCCAGTGACTGTGCTAAGGTACTTTACAGATGCTTAAATTAATTGTTGAAACAACTAAAGGATGTATTGCAATCCCAGTTAGCAAATGAGAAACCAAAGCAAAAAGTAGTAGGGACAGATACATTCTCTTCCCACTTGTTCCATTAGTTGACCAGTACGTAGTTGTTTCATGAAGGTGGAGGAGGATACACATATATGCGTGCTAGGATGGACATTTCCTTTCTGATCTATTTTATCATCTCCAGAATTCAATCTCTAGTTTGATTCATTTCTAAAAACTCAGGCTTCCTTTGTGTAGGACATTCAATTCCCCTTTCCAATTGTTTCAGTATTTTGAGAGTACCTTCAGAGAATGAATGAATGAATGAATAAGTGTGTTTGTGTGTGTGTGTGTGTGTGTGTGTGTGTGTGTGTGTGTGGTATGATGTGTATATTTATTAAAAAGCCAGTCAACTGTGAAGTGGGCCTTAATGAATATTCACAAGGAAGATCTAGATCTTAGATGGGAAAACAGCATCAGTGTGGTGGAGAGACCCCACTGGTAGGTTAAAGCTGGAAATGGTCTTATTTTCTTCTTTCTCCGATGTTTGGATTTGGCAGTAATCTGATTTAAAAATGAAGGGACAGCAGCAGTTAGTGTGATTTATATTCATACATAAAATGCCTTCCCCAAGTGATTTTTGGAGGCCCTGGTGAGTTTTTAAAGTTATCATAGATGTCATTATTTTGTTGTGTTTTTATAGGCACATAGTGTTTTGGTCATTCTTGATTGATTTCTTTCTCACAAGAAATCACAGGCAGAAAAGCAAAGACATATACCTCATTTGAGAGAGAGGGAAATCAATATGGAGGAGAAGATGAAGAAGACTCACTTTGGGAGACATCAGCACAGGCCTTGTGAACTGAACAAGGGCAGAGGCCTTGAGCTCTACATAAGTGGAATTCAGTTCATCTTCCACACAACAGGTATCATTACAGTGGAGGTCATGTGATACACACATACAACTGTGGGATTTGTAGCTTCTGGTTGACCAATGAGCTTCTACTTTACAAATGAATCTTTTTTACTGGTATGAAGTCTCTTCAGAGAGACTGTGGTCACTCTCCATGGAGTTAGAGAAGTTAGCCCTTTTCTGTTTGGATCTTTTTAGAATAAATGAAATCTGTCACCGGGCTTTTCAGCTAATGTCTAGAAGAGATCACCATGATGCTGGGAAAGCTCTCAAGCTATTGCAAGGAGAAGGAAATCAGGATAATGTGATGGGCTTCTACTGGGAGAGGCTGAGCTCTGGCTGGTCTGGAATGGGAACCTGAGAATAATTCAAGAAAGTCTGATTCATGAAAACAATTCCCCTGGGAATGTCTCAGCCAAGGTTTTGAAGCCTTGGAATTAACAAGAAGCTGGAAAACGATGTGAAATTTTCTGTCAGTGAAAGTGTCCTCGATATTATTTTGGTCTTAATTACTGATGATCTAAAAGTAGCCAATGATTATGATAGGATTTCAAAAAGGCACAGAGGAGAGCCAATGTCTCACACCTGTAAGGACCTGAGATTCAGGAGGCTGAGATCTAAGGATCACCGTTTGAAGCCAGCCCGGATAGGAAACTGTATGAGACTCTTATCTTGAATTAGCTACCAAAAAGTTTTGTGGCTCAAATGGTAGAGTGCTAGCATTGAGCAAGAGAAGCTCAGAGACAGTGCCCAGGGACTGAGTTCAAGGTCCAGGACTGGCACACATACACAAAACAGGCACAGAGTATATGAAATAAAAGTGAAAAATTCTGTTCTTACTCTTCCAACATATAGCTTAGGGCTAGCATATATGTATAATTTCTTATTGAAATAATATTGAAATCATAGACAAAAACACATATTTATGTGCATAAAACATACTGTTTGTATATTTCCATCTCTTTTAATCTAATGTTTCTGGCATTACTTATCACTAAATATAGATCTAAATTGTTCATTTAAAACATTACAAATTATTACCATGAATAGATATACTTTTATTCTTTATTGATGAATATTTGGGTGGTGGTCAGAATTTTTTCTTCTTTATAAAAATAGTTTGTATTACAAAAGTGCTTCTTTCCACAATTTTTCATACCAGTTCATTTTAGATATCTGAAAAGCAGAAGTAGAAATATAGTTTGTATTGGAGGGTTCGGGGGGTGGGTGGGTGTGGTGCTGGCCTTTATACATGTTTAAGCATACTGCCACTGAGTAATGTCCTAGAGCTGGAAGTATTAAGAGGCCAGCAAGTTTATCTTATTTTTTAGGTGAGAGAATTGAGGTAATATAAAGAAGAGAAGCAGATGGTTCAGAGTTTATATATTGTTATAATTTTGCCATGTATATAATCTTGACTTTTTGACCACAGAATCTTCTGTGTCCTAGACTTTAAATATAAATAGTTGGTAGTTTGGATTTTCCATTCTTTTTCTGTGTGACTGCTGCTTCCTTATTGGTGTGCATTCTTTTTTGTGAGACAGTACTGAGGCTTGCACTCAGGACCTGGGCACCATCACCTAGCCTTTTGGCTCAAGGCTGACATTCTATCTACCTGAGCCACAGATCCACTTCTGACTTGATGGTTAATTGGAGATAAGAGTCTCACAAACTTCCCTGTCCAAATTGGCTTTTTGAATCCTGATTCTCAGATCTCATACTCCTGAGTTAGCGAGGATACAGGCATGAATGTTAGTGCCTGGCATGTATATCTTTGTGCATCACACACGTACATGCACACACAAGGGAGGAGTGAAATTCAGGCTATGCTTAATTTTCTGAGCCCTGAGCCTCATCTTGGTGCTATATTTAAATGCTTTTCTTAGACTGGAAACCTTTCTAGAAACTTCCCCAAGGTACCATACAGGCTTGCAGAGGCCCTCATGTTTAGTATCAATGTGTCTGACTGTGGAACATATTAGCATATGCATGCAATAACATTCATTCCAGCAGAAATAGTCTTTGTGTTGCTCATAGTTTTGCCTTGACTCTTTGAAAGACAGTTTGTATCTCATAGACAACTGTGGGGGATTAGTGCTATAGGTTCTGGTTGTGGGTAGATGAGATTAGTAGCGTAGAGTAGCTGACAGATCTCTCAGAGTAGGAGGTATTGTGTGTGTGTGTGTGTGTGTGTGATTTGGTATTTAGCTTTTTGGTCTTCATGATGTTAGACCTGCCCTGTGAAGGGACATATCTTAGGATGAACCTCCATTTCATATCCTTTGAAGCTTGAACTGCGCAATTCTCATTACTTAGTTTCCCTTGTGTCTCCTGCTCTACCTCTTACTATTGTAGCTTGCATTTAATAAGGTTCTGTTAGGTCTTGTGGATTGGTTTCTCCTTAGACCTGAATAATAGGCCCCGTGTGCATGTACACAGTGTTGTTTTCCCACTCATCTGCTGAAGAACAACTTGGTTGCTTCAAAGTGCTCGTAAATGGCAATTATGAACAAAGTGGCTTATAAACCTCTCTGTGTGAGTTTGTATGTGGACATAAGTTTTCGACTTCTTTGGAGGTGGTAATGTCAACTAGAACTCTGCCATATGTTAGGTAAGAGCATTGTTTCCTTATGTTTTGGGGTCCTCTTCTGTTTACACTTCATTTTAACCTGAATACATCCTCCTGTGTCCTAACATGAAGTGTGCACTGCTGAAGCAAATAATATAGGAAGGAGAGAAAGTACCTCTCTCACAATATATTTCCTCTCTCCTCTGACAGTGCTCACTGGCTCCCCCTCCAGGGTGATATGAAAAAAATACCGATGATAATCTTCCTCTATGGACTGGATACTGTTTTGTTTTGGATATTTAATACTGATTAAACCTTGGTTTTACTGTTGACTTATTAGTAGAACAACAGATTAGTAATATGTTATTCTATATGTGTAAATCATTCAAATCTTGTTAGTCAGAGAGAGTACATCTTCAGTGTTTCATTAAAACTAATCAAAGGACATTTTATGTGATTGAGGGAGGTTTGGGAGAGTTGGTTATTAAATAAGGAACTGAGTGTATTCAGTGATGGCTTACCAAGGTCAGGGCCTAGTTTTTTTAAATTTGATACCACTGACACTCCATGATATTGTGTAGTGGGCCTTCAGTTTGTGGAATGAATAAGTAAGTTCTTCTAAAACTGCAGGGAGGGTGTTTTAACTAGACCCTGCAGGGACTGTCACCAAGCCCTTCATCTTTCAAATGGATGTGGGAATTGCTTTGACTGAATGGGCAGGAGGGCAGAGGGGCAATCTTATGAAAAGCAAGTTTGGAAATGCATATACATGCTTTGCACTGACATTACTTAATGCTGCTCAATCAGGATTCTTGGGAAAGGAAGAATGCTGTGTGCCCAGATGGTTTGCACAGTGAGGCAGGAGAAGAGGACACGTTAGAATGACAATGAGGTACAGGGGTGCTGAATCGAATCGGTGCCATCTTGGCCATGGTATGATAGGGTACTGGGTTTAATTGGGTTTAACATGCCATCGTGTCTTCATGATGGAGGCAGGGAAGTCCCACCTTCCAGGTGATGGACATGCCTGAATTCCTAGAAGCAAGACAATAGAGTACTGGACCTGCCGGTGTTGGGTCATGAACTCTCAAGTTCCCTGTGACCCTACCCCTTGATCTGACCCTCTGTAGGCCCGGACTAGCTCAGGTAGGTGCTGGGATGTCATGCCACATGCCTCCTGTCTGCTCCTGTCCTGTCTCCTAGCTCTCCTCTGGTCACCATGGTGTCCCACTTCAGCTCTCCATTGGGGTTGATCTGGTTTGTTGGTATTGTTTTTCTGCTCGTTCTCTTCACTCCTGCTCTCATGGCTCAGTTTTCTAACAGTGTTAAGTGTATTTGTGGGGCTGCAGGTCTTTGTGACAGGAGTCTGCCTGCAGATGCCAGCTTTCTAATAAAGACTCCCAATTCCACATCTCAAAATATGGCTTCTCTGTAGCTCACCAACTGGATTCACCTTACAACAACTGGAAGAAAGCATATATGAGAAAGCAGGAGAGTCTGAAAAATGGCCATCAGAAAGTGATGAAGGCTCTGGGGAACAACTGTGAGGACGAATTGGAAAGCTGGGGAGCATGAGAACAGGAGCAAAGGCCACTGGTGTTGGGGTCAACACCCAGAAGAGGAGCCAAGAAAGAGGGGAGGGATTCCTGAATGCATTAATTTTGTAGAGACCTAATGGGGTCAGAACAAAGGTGGCTTAGCCTGAACAAGTGTCCAGATTTGGAATTTGCTTTTCTAGTGAGAAAAATAAGTGGAAGGAGGAGGAGGAGAACAAAGAAGAAGAGGAGGAGGAGACAGAGGAGGAGGGTGGAGGAGAGGAGAGAAAAGGGAAGGAAAGAGGAAGAAGAAGAAGAAAAAGAGGAGGAGGAGGAAAAAGGAAGAGGAAGGAGGAGTTGAAGGGTAAGGGGGTGGGGAGCAGCAGGTAGAGAAGACAAAATAACCAAGATGGAGATAGAGAGTCAGTGAACGTTTCCTTTGCAAAGAGACAGATGCAATGGAGCCAGGAAGTGAAGCCTATTAAGAACCTGACTGCAGAGCAGGAGGCCTGCCAAAGCATCCTCTTCTAAAGAGGAGTGAGCCCTCGCGCTCTAGTTGCCTGGTGGCCCTCAGATCTGAGCATATCACGGTTATATACTCTCTCCAACTGACTGACTGACTGAATAGACTTCAGGCTATAGAGACGAGAGCCAAATAGAGACACTCAAAGGAGGTAAATACATGAGAGGCCAGGGAGCCAGGGGTTTGATGAGAAGAGAGAAACACACAAGACAGCCAGTCAGCCAGAAAACCTTTCTTCCTTTGATGTATTAGGCAAGTATTAGGAAAGTCACTGCTTTGAAAATACCCCCAAGTTCTGTATGACAGTTCCTTGGATGATTATGATTATTTTTTTTAAAAAACACCAAAAATCACTGTTAGGAAACATAGAGATTATTCCTTTCTCTGGGCATAGGTAGGGGATAGGGTTCTTTCTGTTAGATTTTGAGAGTTTCTTTCCTTCTGTTTGAGCTGGTGCACTGGCTGCCCTCCTTTTTACCTCTATAAAAGCGACACATCGGAAATAATGTTAACAGCACTTTACTTTGTTAAAATATGACTGGACTCTTGCAGTCCCCACATTGGGGGAGAAGGTAAAGTACCCCACCCGACTCCCCTATTATAGCTTTTCCCATCCAAGCTAGAGCCAGTGGGACCAGTGGCAGTGACACTTTCCAAAGGGAACTGGAAAGAAATGAATCATTTGCTCCTCTTCTGTCAGTGGGAGAGAACCTTGGATATGTTTGCAGAAACCATTTGTGATTTTTTTTTTCCTGAAAGTGAGACTTGGAAGCTCATGTTGCTTATGTGTATTCCCCAAAGTGGCAACAAACTGGTATATCCACTGTTTTGACCAATAGATCACAAGAGACTACCCAACATGAGCAAATGAAAACAAGTATTTCTATTTTGGCCCAAAAGTGATAAAAGGTGATTTTGTTTTCCATGGGTCAGGAATCGGCTAAAAAAAAAAAAGATGCCTTGCACCCATTCACACTTTTTGTATCTTCAATTTCCATGATCAATTAAAAGACAGTACACCCTTATCCTGAAAAGAACTGCAATTAGATACAATAATGAAATCATCAAGTGCTACTGATGTGGAACTCGGCAGTAATTAGTTTTTTGATACATAAATACAATTTCTAAATGCAATTTGTCCCTAAGCCCAAAGCTGTGTTTGCTATTACAAGAGAATGTGTGGTGAGGTGTATTCCAATTCTACTTTCTGTGGAGAATGAAATGACTTGGCTAACATCTGAAATTACTAGGTGGAAGGGGAGAAGAGGTGGGTGAAGGTTGATTACGGGGAAGAATGGAGGGTGTGTTCCCAGGATGTCATAGACAATGGGAATCACCCTATCAGGTAGCAAGCTGATTGATTTTGCTCCTCCTTTTTTTTTCCATCTGTATCCTTTTTTAAAAAAATCTTTTCCCTGACAATTTGCCTTCCTTTGTTCATCCATGGTACTCATTCTGTATTTATTGAGAACCTACTCTTCTGTATTAGGTGTTGAGATAGAGCAGTATGAAAGTAGACACTATTGCTTCTATATGGGTCTGTGATTCCAGTATTCCACACGACAGGAGTACTTATTTACTTATTAGTGTAGTCCTATCAAGAGAGTTATAAACTGGGCACTGATGGCTCATACCTGTAATCCTAACTACTTAGAAGGTTGAGATCTGAGGATCATGGTTTGAACCCAGCCCAACAGAAAAGAGACTCAACTCCAAAGCCAGAACTGAAGTTATGTTTCTAGTGGTAGAGTGCCAGTATTGAGCAAAAAAGCTAATGGGCAGTACCCAGGTCCTAACTTCAAACTCCAGTACTAGCATGCATGTGTGCACACACGAGTGCTATGAGATTGTGGATTGATAACTATTCTAGGGGTACCATTTCTGAGGAACTGACATGATCACTTTGATGGAAAACATGAATAGGACCAAGTCAGAGGATTTGGAGAAAGCTATCCAGAAGGAAGCTCAGTGCAACAGAGAAATAGGGAAAATGCCTGTGAGGTGGGAGGGGAGTTGAGACGAGGCCACCAATCGCTCCAAGGGTTTAGATTTGATTCAAAAGCAGTAAGGGATTCTTGGATGACTTTAGGACAGAGGGGAGTAGGATCCTTGTAGTCACCAATCAGGCTCCTCTAACATTTAGTAATGCTGTATTTCCCGTTAGATGGGAATTCAATCATGAAATTCAGAGAAGACACATTTTGAGAGGTTGATTGGGAGTTTCTATTAGAAAGCCAGCGACTGCATACAGACACATGTCCTCCACATGTTCGCAGCCTCAAATATACTTAATACTGTTAGGAAACTGAGCCACGAGGGTAGGAGAGTAAAGAAAGAACGGAAAAACAATCTCAACAAACCCCGACCAACTCTAATGGAGAGTTGAAGAGGGATCCCATGGTGGCCTGAGGAGAGTCAGGAGATATGAGGCATGGTGCAAAAAGGCAGCTGACCTGGTCAGGGGACAGGGTCACAGGGAGTTCTCAAGTTCATGGTACAGTTTTGGCAGACCCGGTAACCTTATTATCTAAGTCCCACTCACTGCCCATCACCTGGGGGTGGGACCTCAATTTCATCCATCAAGAAGCCAAGATGGTGCTAGTAGACCCAATTCCCTATCATCTACCACGTTGCCAAGATGGCACCAGTTAGACCCAGTATCCATATTTCACTAATTTGGAATTTTAGTGCGATCAAGTAAATTTCCACTGTTCTTCAGCTATCTTCAAAGGTTCCCAATAAAAGGGGGAAGTGTAGCCAGATAGTAATGTGTGATTTTCAATGCTCTGGTGATATGAAGCCCTAGCCATCTGAGTCAGAATTATTTGAGGCAAAGGTTAAGGATGTGGGATGTAGATTCACCAGCTGAGAAAAATCCCAGCTTCCATACGAATGCATGTATTTGCAAAGTCCCCTTCTCACTTTCCTAAACCAAATCCATCTAACACAAGTACTCATATTTCTTATTCTCTGTGAAACCGTAGGCAATGATTTCAGGGGGTACAGGGTGGCAGGAGTGGGGGGAGATCTTGGGAATAATTTGGGTTTTTTTCCCTCAAAATACCAGAGTGAAGTATGTATTGACCTAGTTTTCTGAATGAATGGATTCCTGCTTCAGCTGCCCAGAGTTTGAATTATATGAAGTGAGGTGGCCATAACAGAATCCCAACAAAAGATGAATTTAAGCAATTAAAAACATGGTATGGCAAAATGGCATGGTTATTTTTGCTTTACAGGGAGAAACTCAGGGCTTAGACACATGACACAACTTGATCAGATTGCTTGGGGGTGGCTGGGGGGGGCTGGAGGGCTGGTGAGAAAGTGCAGAAATTAATCTCAATGATATTCATCTTCTGAATGACCCAAATGAATCTCTGCAGCTGGTCGAGTTAGGCAGACAGATGTGTGTCCACTCTGCCTCTGGAGCTGACTGAAAGCCTTCTCCTTGGCACTTTAGATAAACCAGGGTTACGGCCTCTGTCATGTTGTTTTATAATAATTATTTTTCACTGGCCTTTTTCTTACTGGTAGGTAAGCTCGTTACATCTGAGACTTACTATTATTTTAACTCTCTCTCTCTCTCTCTCTCTATCTATCTATTTATCTATCTATCTATTTTAGCGGCAGGAGATGCAATAGCACCTGAGATACAATAGAATATGGAACAATCATTTGTTGAGGTAAAATCCCTGCCTTGGAGGATATGTTTGCTGCTGTTGTCTTTAAGTAGTTGTACAAAGAAGTGCCACATAACAAAGTAGTTTATGAATACAATGCATTTTGATCAGTGTCACCCCCCCTTTCAACGTTCCCACCCCCTTTAACCCACCTCTTCTTAATTTTGTGGTATATGCGTTGAATTCTTCACTGGGTTCTCCCCACATTTCGCTCTTCATTCATCTACCCATCTTTCCTTGGTTCCACCCCTCCTCTTGCAAGGCTTATTTTGTTGGACTTTTAACTAGGTTTTCTAAAAAATTTGGCTCTCCATAGAGTATTATACTGCAGCTATTTCATTTGTAACCCTTTGTGTGCCACCCAATGTGTTTACTTATAGGTTTACATTATGTACTTATAGGTACATTCTAGTTACCACAAATGAGGGAGACCGTGCAACCTTTGTTTTTCAGGATCTGGCTTACTCTTGAAGGAACTTACACGATCTATCAGAAATATTAAAAAAATAACATAAAATAACATGAGTGGCATATTTTTTAAAAGATGCATATGCATCAGCATAGGGACCCCAATAGTATCTGCACCAAATAATTAATAGTGGTTACCTTCATGAGATCAGATAATAGGGATTCTTTTTATTTATTTATTTTGGTGCCAATACTAGGGCTTGAGATCAGGGCCTGGATGCTGTCTTTTAGTTTAGTTTAGTTTTTGTTTAAAGCTGGCACTCTACCACATTTGAGCCACACCTCCACTCCTGGCTTTTTGTTGGTTAGTTAGAGATGATAGTCACACAGACTTTTCCTTCTCAAGCTGGTTTGACAAGCAACTAGAACACCTAGCTTATTTCCTAATGTGTGAACTATAAATCAGAGCATGAGCAAGGATGTTTTTCATTTAACAGTGAAGAAAAATTTGATAGTCCTTAAAAAAAATAGCTAGGATTACAGGTGTGCACCAATGGTACTTGGCCAATGGGGATTTCTGTATAATGAATTTCTGGAAGGTTTTAGAATAAGATTTCACAATAAATGGCTAAGAAAAATCTTAGTTATTTAATGTTGGAGAAAATAGTAAGATACAAATAAGAGGAACAAAGCACTATGTGTAATGTAATATCGCACGGGACTAATTTTGAACTGAGGTAACTATGTGGCATACAGCAAGACAGGACTCCAGGAGAAGGACTTGTAGTCTTGGATTATCTTTCATGGCTTTGAAATACATTTTCCAAGAGGTATCTAAGTCCTTATCTTCTCATTTGATCTCAGGATCTTGTTGCTTTTAGGAGAGCCAGTGCCATCTGCTTTTTTTTTGGAAGCTGGCACCCACACCCGACTGCTAATTTGGACTCCTAAGCCACTTTAAAAATTAATGGCTTTATAAAAGGTCTACAACTCCCTCTTAAGAGTTTAATATCATATTTATAAACTCCATCCGTATTGAGTTCCAGCATATTGCAAATAATTTACAGTGTTGTCTTGCTCAGAGCATAACTAATGTGGATCCACAGCTGTGCAGATAACTTTTCCTATCAGCAGATGATAAACTATAAGTGGCCCCATTTGGATGTGGGGAAATGGTCCAGATTTTAAAACTGGGAGGGAAATTGTACAGTGATGGCTGCCTCCACCTGCAAATCATCTCAGAAGTAATGAATACAGCCAGCCTCTTTCCTGCTAGTTATTTTACCTGGGAAGAGCGGGCTGATCACGAAGTTTATGGCTCTTTGGTCTGCTTGCTCAAACACTTTCCTGACCAGCTGTTAAATAGTTGGGAAAGGGGGTCAGCCAGCTGTGATCTGGAATGGCTGAATGGATAGATTAAGGGTTTGGATCTGGATCAGTTACTCCATAAGGACAAAAGACATAAAGGGTACTTTTTGTGCTTTTCTCTATTCCTTAACTTGAGCAACTGTTGGGTGTATTTCAGGGCCCTAGAAATTTAGTTCTACCCTTGGGGGTTCTACCCTATGGTGTTCTAGCTTTTAAACCCATGCTTTCTACACAAGATTCAGATTACTTCTGTATCAAATACTTCCTGGTTGTATTGACTTCATGGATAGCTATGGGCGAAATAGTAAGGGTGTTTGTGCTTAAACTGGAAAGTTTTTTTAAACACTGAGCTGTTCAAACTACCATTATATGTCTGTTTCTTCATTTTTTTTGAAATATCAATGAATGATAACCTGCATACCATAACACTATGGCTGGTCCTTGATGCTAGGGATAAAAGTGTCTAAATCCTGGAATTTCTCCCCATGCAGGAACCTGAAACTTTGGTATCATATCACCACAAAGAAAAGCACTTGCTTCTTGTTGTAAAATTGTGTCCTTGGGGCTCTAGTTTCTGCTGAAGTGCCCCAGGAACCACTATAAGAGTCAAGAGAGAGAAACCAGGATTTGGAGTTGGCTCTAGGTTGGTTTGCTCCAGCCATCAACCAGAGTCCCTTAATTTGAGATGTCTGAGAGATTTGGTGATTATAGAGGCAAATATTCATTCCCTCCTCTCCCCCACCTCCAGGGGAGAGGAAAAGACTTTCATACACAGTGATAAAGGATTTAGTTGTTACTATTTGGGTAGAAGTGACAGGCATTACTTTGAGTCAGCTTTAAAGAAGTAATGCTGTCTCTACTCATCTTGCTGTGAATTTCTAAACCCAGCGAGGAGAAGAATATGCTGATCTTTTTAACCAGACCCCTAGAATAATACATTATGCAAAGCTAGACACATGTTAATAACAAACACTTCTCGCTGTATGACACTAAGATGCTTGTGGTTCTTTGTAAGGCAGAAGTAACCTATGGACAAAGATTTCTAACTTAGATCTTTTTTGGAGAGTAGATTGTTCATTTATTCATTTAGAAAATGCCCAATGCCCTGCTATATAGGCTAACATCACTTTGTTTATGATCTTAAAAGTTGATTGGCTCTGTTTGTCTTCCTGACTTCTTCTCTTTGTATTTGATGTAAAGAGGTTTATGGTCATTTATTATAGATTGGCTCTTAAGTAATAAAATTAAGACATACAACTCTCAAAGGAAAAAAAGAGAACTATTACATCAATTTGAGTAGTGACAAAGAACTGCAGCAAACTAATGTCAAGTACATGCAAATGTTAAGCAAAGTATGTGTAAGTACACACAGCTCCTCAAAACTTATCTTTTGCAAGAGTGCTGCTTTTTTAAAAGGACTAACAACCAGGATTTAAGTTCTTGCTCTGCAAATTTTATGGCAAAGAAATCCAACAGAAGTCCCTGACAGTCTTAGAGGTAAAGGGTGACTGATCTGACAGAGCCAAGCTTTCTCCATTCCTGTGTGACTAGCCCTTATCTTTCTGGGGAAGAAGCCAGAGCTGATCTGAATGTATTTAGAATGAATCTTCTTAACGAGCTGTCAAGTTCAGTGGAATTGCCAAACCTAGCTTTAAAAACTTCCTGGTTTTTAGTACCTGAACCTATAAAGATGATATACAGGCCACAGAGGATAAGAGAGTGGTCAGGGAGAAGAGAGAAGGCAGGAGGAGGGAATTGAAGCTGAAGCTGCCATCAGGACAGGAGGCATGTGTAAACCCATCCATCTGGGTCTCTTGGATTTGCACCTGTCTTTGCAGCTGGAGACAAGGTGATGACTGGAGAAGAGGGGAAGAGGCTAGGGATGAAAGCAGGAACCAGTCAGTTTGAATGTGGATGTCCTCAGCATTCCCTTTCTTTTTTCCTTTATCAAACCCTAAATTCTGCCTCCTTATTCCATTCTCATCTTTTTCACTCTATCCTATTTTCTTATATATAGGTACTTCCTTTTTGTTGTTGTTGTTGGTCTTGGGGCTTGAACTCTGAACCTGGGTGCTGTCCCTCAGCTCTTTTCAGCTCAAGGCTAGCGCTCTACCACTTGAGCCACAGCACCACTTCCGGCTTTTTTTTGCTTATGTGGTGCTGAGAAATCAAACCCAGGGCCCATGTGAGGCAAGCACTCTACCACTGAGTCAACTTCCCAGCTCCCTATTTTCTTTTCTTGAGAGGCATTGCTCTTTGGGTTGTCTTATAAGTCATGTGTTTTACGACCTTGTGAAGTTTTAGTCATAAAGAGCAGGAAGCTAGACTTCTATTTCTTTTTTAATAGAGAACCTAAGCTCTAAACATGGACAGACTTCAATATATTGCCCAGCTGGTCAGTGGCAGACCCAGGATTAGACCTTTTCATTTCAGATGATGTTCTTTGTGGGACACGAAACAGGAAGTAGCCCTTAAATTCTTGAAGAAGGAAATATAAAAGATATCCAGAGATCTAATCCATTCAAGAAATGGAGTGAAGGCGTTTCTAGACTGAAGATCCCTATATTATTTTCTTTTTTAAAAAAAGTAATTAGAAAATATTTTTATTGAACTTTACAACATTAGGGGAAGGGAGTCAGTGGGGGGGGGGAGGGAAAGTGTGAGAAAATGAGGGAGGGGGCAACATTGCTCATAGCTGTAACCTCTCTGTATATCACCTTTACAATCAAATCAAATAAAAAAAATTTCATTGTGAAAATACGGTTTAGAGGGGTTACAATTACATGGGCAAGACAATGAGTACATTTCTTATCAAACATTGTTGCCTCCTCCTTTGTTTCCCCTACCCATCCCTTCCCATCCCCCACCTTCCCCCCCCCCCCAGCCAAAGTTGTAAAGTTCGTATTTTGACATAATGACTTGTACATCTCATTGTTGCAATGGGTCCATCTATATCCCTATTTAAACAATTTGTTTTTTTCCCTTCCCCACAACAAATTATACCAACATCAAATACAGTGAAAGCAGGGGTTATACTGTGGGGGAGGGACATACAAAGCAACAAAGAAATCATCTTATAAATATGTTAGAAACAACCGCATGAAAGAAACAACATTTGAATACTTATCTTAGGGTTCATTTCACCTAGCATCAACTTATCTGACCTTTTCTGCTTGTCTCAGACATATACTAGTTATTACAAATAAGGGAAACCATGGGACCTATGTTTCTTTGGGCCTGGCTTACTTCACTTAATATAATTTTTTCCAAGTCTTTCCATTTCCTAACAAATGGGGCAATGTCATTCTTTCTGATAGAGGCATAGAATTCCATTGTGTATATATACCACATTTTCTTGATCCATTCATCTATTGAGGGGCATCTGGTTTGGTTCCATATTTTAGCTATGGTAAATAATGCTGTAATAAACCTAGTTGTGCTGGTAGCTTTAGTATGGTCTTGTTTGTGATCATTTGGGTAAATGCCCAAAAGTGGGTTTGCTGGGTCATAGGGGAGCTCTATGTGGAGTCTTTTGAGGAACATCCATACTGCTTTCCAAAGTGGTTGAACAAGTTTACACTCCCACTAGCAATGCAGTAAGGTTCCCTTCTGTCCGCATCCCCTCCAGCACCTGTTGTTATTAAAGTTCTTGATTCTAACTGGGGTGAAATAGTATCTCAATGTTGTTTTGATTTGCATTTCTTTTATGGCTAGGGATGTTGAGCATTTCTTCATGTGTCTATTGGCCATCCTTCTTTCCTCTTCAGGGAAGTTTCTCTTTAAGTCTTTCGCCCACTTATTTATTGGGCAGTTGTTTCTTTGAGGATTTGTTGTTGGGGTATTTAATTTTTTGAGCTCCAAGTATATTTTAGATATGAGACCCTTGTCCACTGTATGGCTAGTAAAGATGTTCTCCCAATCCGTGGGCTTTCTATTGATCTTGCTAGCTTATGTCCTTTGCCATGCAGCTCTGCAATTTCATGTAATCCCATTTGTCCAACCTTTCTTTGATTTGTTGTGTTTCTGGGTCTCTATTAAGAAAATTTCGGCCTGTGCCTAGGAGACCTAGGGTATTATTTTCTAAATGAATCTCTTTCTCTCCTTTTCTGATTAATAGAATTGTTTATTTTTAAATGTGATCTTCCAAATCTCCTTAGTATGAAAGAAGAGTCATCTTGTCAAAAGTTCAAAATACATTGGCACTTTGAAGATTCTAAGCCAAGAGAAAAACCATGTATTGACAAATTCTACCATAGCTAATATGATTGGCTGCTATTTGAGAATAATAGGGAAGAGTTCTTTCCTTTCCCATTTTTTATCCTCCTAGCCCCTATTTGCTTAGATAAAGCATTTCATGCTTATTGCTTTAGTGAAGAACTAATTTAATAGAGTGTAGTTGATACATTGAATCCATATCTCAAAGGCACTAAGTAATGAGTGAGAGCAGAAAGTTCTAGTTACATCCTGGATAAGATTCTTCCCCTAAGGTATAACTCCTGTTTTCACTGTATTTGATTCTGGTGCCCTGCATCTTGTATATACATTTTTATAATTTGAGGAGCGGAAGGGAAACAACAAAATGCTTAAATAAGGATACAGGCTGACCCAGTGTAACAATGAGATGTACAAGACATTATGCTGAAAAGGAACTTTACAACTTTGGGGAGGGAGGGGGGAGGGAGGAGTTGGGGAGGTGATAGGGGTAAAACAAAGGAGGAGGTATCACCTTACTCATGTAACTATAAC
Source organism: Dipodomys ordii (assembly GCF_000151885.1). Taxonomy (NCBI): domain Eukaryota; kingdom Metazoa; phylum Chordata; class Mammalia; order Rodentia; family Heteromyidae; genus Dipodomys; species Dipodomys ordii. Next base: position 4,137,355 of record NW_012267341.1, read on the forward strand.
CCCTCTGTACAGTATTTGTACAATAAACACACACACACACATATATATCTGGAAGTGGAGAGATGGGAAGAATTGGAAACAAGAAAAGAAAATCTTAGAAAATTGTGAACCTTGTATCTTTTGTTTAATCAAAACAAAAACAAAACAAAAATAAACAAAAAAACTCTTGTAGCAAAGTTAAGGGCTTTTCCAAGACAGAGTAACTCTAGCTAGTTATTGTTAAGTATTGTTAATCTTCTGTGTTGTCTTCAGAACTCAGGGCCTCGCACTTGCTAGGCAAATGTTCTACCACTTGAGCCATGCTTCCAGCTCATACAAACCAGGCCAAACAATGAGCATTTAATTCATTTATGCATCTGTGGAATAGCGGGGGATGAGTGAAATTGATTGGCATTCGCTCGGTGGCTTTGCTTATTATTCACAAATCTGGGGATTGGCTGGGGAATGAATAAAAATAGGAGTTGTTAGACTTTGATTCTGCTCCACAATTCTTTATGTTCCTCAGACCAGTGGTCTAGCCTGGGTCTAGTCTTGTAGGTATAAGAGAAGCATGAAAGAGAATCCAAACATGTCAAGTCTCTCAAAGTCTAAACTTGGAGCTGGCAACACCATTCCTTCCATTTTACTCAATTACCCTAGGCAATTCACATGGCTTATCCAAAGTCAAGGGAAAGTGAAATGCAATCTATCCCTTTTCATGGGAAGAACTACACAGCTACATGAAAATGACCCAGAAGATGTGAACTCCTGGGCTGGTCATATAACATATTTTTTTGGGTAGAATACAAAGAGGAGAGAGTTGTATAATTTGTTTTCTAGCTGTAACATTATCATGGCATAGATGTAATACAAAGACCCACCAAATGATTCTAACCTTCCAATGATCCACTGTGTTGGGTCTCAGGACCATGTGATATAAAGGATGGTTGTTGTACATATCTTCATGATTATATGACATTTTTTGGAACATAAACACAATCTCTAGAAAAGAGGTTGCATGTATGTTAAGTAGGGTGATAGAATAGACCTGAAGTGGCTGAAATTAGTTTTTGTGTAAAATTAGTTTTTTTTTGTAAAAAAACAAAACCAAACAACTTTGACATATACTAAATCATTTTATAGCTCACTGGTTTTTAAAGCTCACTGAATAATTCATTTGATTGCTTCTGTAACAAACTGTTCCAAATAATATGCATCAACACTGTCCAATAGTAATATAATGTGAACTATATGTTTAATTTAAAAATTTTCTAGCATCCACATTGAAAATTATAATAAGAAAGCTGGTCTCTGATGGATCATACCCATAATCCTAATATATACATATATATTTATATATAATCTGGAGGCTGAGACCTGAGGATCCCCATTTAAAGTCAGCTCAGGCAGACAAAGTGGAGAGACTGTTAACCAGTAAAAAACCAGAACTAGAGGCCTGGCTTATGTGACAGAGCACCATCCCAGAGCTCTAGGCCTTAACTTCAAGGCCCAGTACTGTGGCGCGCGTGCACGCGCACACACACACACACACACACACACACACACGAGCACGCACAGAGTTAAAAGAGAGGTGAAATTAATTTAAATAGTGCATTTTGTTTCCTTACAGATCTTAAATTTCATTTAAATAGTGCATTTTGCTTCCTTACAGATCTTAAACCTTATTAGATTTTCTATCATTAAATGTAATTGGGAATTGAAATAGAAATTTATTATTATTATATTTTTGTGTGCTGGTCCTTCCTGGAGCCTAGTGCTTTATCACTTAAAGCTTTTTGATGGTTAATTGGAAACAAGTGTTTCATGGACATTTTCCCCCTGGGGTGGCTTTGAATTGTGAACCTCAGATCTCAGCCTCCCAGGTCTAGGTAGGGTTGTAGAAGTGAGTCAAAGGCACCCAACTCTGAAGAAATTGACTTTAAAATAAGGCTTTTAGGGGTTGGGTGAAATGGTTCATGCCTGTAATCCTAGCTACTTGGGAAGTAGAGATTGAGTGGATCATTGTTCAAAGTCAGCCTGAGCAAAAGGTTAGTGAGACCCCATCTCACCAAATAAATTGGGCATGGTGGTCATGTTTAGAATTCCAGCTATGTAGGAGGTATAGGGAGGGGGATCACAGCCTAGGTTAGCCTGGAAAGAACAGAGGTCCTATCTAAATGAGAACTCATGTGAAAAGAGTTGGGGCCATGGTTCAAGTGGAAGAGTGCTTAAGGTTCTGAGTTCATACCCCAATATTACCACCAAAAAAATAAAGCAATACATTTGTATAATATCTGAAGCTCTGATTTGCAATTTATTCTGGCATATCCCTATTTCCTCTTACTGTATACAGCATTTTTGCCTTTTGATGAGTCAATGGCTTCCATTGATCTCTCTGCTTTCAATATCAGAACAGAGGTTTTTTGGTCACTAAGCAACATTTTTCTCTTATTATTCAGTATTTGTACTGTATGTAGATACAGTAGCCTGAGGTGCAGGAGCTAAACAATCCATGAAGCTCACTACATTCTGGATTGTCCTCCAACATTAAATTTAGCAATGGCCAGAGTCTACTTGCAATTTTTCTCATTTGGGTCATCTTTCAAACTACTCTACTTTCCTTAATGTCTTCAAAATGAAAGGAATCAAGGCCAAGTTGTAAAGATTTCAATGAATACTTCAACAATGAATACTTCAACATACTTCCTTTTTCCTCCTTAGAGATACTCTCATTCCTAATTGCAACACACTTTCAAGTGTTGCTATTATGTCCTAATAAATAGATCAAAACATGAAAAACAATTGCTTTGGATATGCATACTTCATTTTCCAGCTTTGTAAACAAACATTGTTGGAGTTTCACTTCTGGGATTATTAAGGTTGGCTTTTCTCCAAGGAAGAGAAACATATACTGCTTTATTTATAGAAATCATCACTCAGTATTGGGAGATAGATCAGTTGAGCTAAATAGTTTCCTTGGCTCATGGCAAAAGTCAGGGTAGGATCAATGTACAGATAACAGGAAGAAGATGTGAATAGTCAGATGCTGTGCTCTTTGTCCATTTTGTGTTTTGAAATCTGAAAAGGACACTGTGAGGCATTTGGCCTTATCTGTATGTAATAATGTTTACTAATCATTCTCTGAAGGCAGGCCAGTTTCCTTCCTGAAATAGGGAGCCATTTTGGGGCTCTGTGGGATGTTTCATACCTTTGTAAGTTCTATGGATGTCAAGGGATTAAACCCTTGTAGAAAGAGATGGTCATTCATCATCCTTTTGGCTGGTCACCAGCCAGGAGCTTCTACAAGAAGGAACAAAGTGTCCTCTTGCTTAGAGATTGCCTTTGATGGCAGGACTTGTGTACATAAAACGGGAAGTTTTCTACGGAGGCTGCTGCTTGGCTCCTAGGCTCTTAGCAGCCGTACCCATTGACCTTTGCCAAAACTATTAATGAATGGAGGACAGGCTTATTGGAAAACTCTACAAACCAAACCAATCACAATGTTACTCAAGACCCAGTGTGCTCCTTCCTTTTCATCCAAGTTCTTACCAAAAAAAGAAAATCATAATTACTTATCCTTCCAATATCATGCACAGTTGTGAAATCCAAATCATTAGCTCATGGGAGAAAACTACTTAATCACACTGTGTGTGTGTGTGTGTGTGTGTGTGTGTGTGTTGGTACTGGGGTGTGAACTCAAGAACTTTTTTTGGGGGGGGGGTCCAGTCGTGGGGCCTGAACTCTGGGCCTGGGCGCTGTCCCTCATCTTTTCAGCTCAAGGCTAGCGCTCTACCACTTGAGCCACAGTACCACTTCCAGCTTTTTTCTTTTTGCTTATGTGGTGCTGAGGAATCGAACCCAGGGCCTCATTCATGCAAGGCAAGTGCTCTACCACTGAGCCACCTTCCCAGCCCAAGAACTTACACTCTTATTTGGCATTTTCACTTATGGCTGGTGCACTACCACTTCAGCCATTTATCCAGTCTGTTTTTTTTCCTGGTTAACTGGAGAATAGGGTCTTTCTAATTTTTTTCTGCTTGGTCTTCAAGTAGTGATCCTCTAGTCTCAGCCTCTAGAGTAACTAAAATTACAAGTGTGAGACACTGGTCCCCAGCTACTGTTTAATCTTAGAAATGAAAGAAAACCTAGAGACTCTCATTTCTCTCAGAGAAAATGAGTTCCTGTTAGAAATGGTAAGGATTTAGACATGACGTTGAACAATTAATTGACTTAATACAAATAATAAACTGAGGAAGGAATTCTAGAAGTCAGTCTGAGACCTAATCATCTATCTGGATTCTTATTAGAATCAGTTTCAGAGGTGATTGATGGTCATACTTATTAATTTGTTCACCTATTTTCCAACAGCAAATTTATGGTAATGTAGTATTTCAGTCAATGTTTCTAAGCAGAGTTGGTCCTCAATTGCCACACATTCTATTTTGAGGGAATCAACTAACTGTGTATGCTGTATTCTGTAGTTAAGTTTATGATGGCTATATTAAACCCATATGGACCTTTCTTTTGTCATTATTTCCTAAACTATTTATTACATAGCATGTATATTGCATTAGGTATAATGAAAATCTGGGATGATAAAATCCGGAGATGAGCTGTCATCTTTGGGAGGTTATGTGCAATGCTATACTATTTTGCATAAGGGACTTGAGTATGTGTGGATTTTGGTATACCATGAAATAGCAAGGAACAGGGAATAGTTATCTGTTGTGTATCTACTCTATTTCTGAAATTAAAGACTGAAGATATTTAACAGGGTTTAAACTGTTTTAGAAAAGGTATAACAAATCAGATCAAAATCATAATTTTATGATTATCATTTCTTAAAATGTAGCCAAGAAAGATAACTAAAAGAAGGTAAGTTTAAAGAAAAAAATAATAGAGAAATGAGCCTGAACTAAGACAAAAAATCGCTAAGATGGTTTGTAAGCAACCAATATTCATGAAACATTTCTGTGTGATGTGGAGGATATGTCAAAACCCCTTCCTTGCAGGAGTTTACAGTTAATTCCTAGTGGATACAATAGTCCTATAGAATCAGCCTATAGATTTTACAAGATAGTGTTCTCCAAGCTCAGAGGAAGTGCAAGAGTAGATGCTATGTGGAGATTTCATAGAGGACTTCATGGACTTGAAGGGACAGATAGACAGGAGTGGTGGAAATTGGAGAAGACCCATTACCTTTTCGGAATCTAAGGAAGACATGGATGAGTTAGAGTTATGGACATCTGCTGGATTAAAAAAAAACACATTTACTTGCTACTCTATCTCCATTTTTACTTCCCTAACAATATGTTCTTTTGAGAATATTATTGTCTGTCACTTGTATTGCCATGATAGGATTTTACATACAAGTGCCTTGTGACCCTTAACTAAGGGATAGACATGTGGCCAACGGATTCCTGTTTGGTGACTTTGAGTGTTTATTTGAAGATACCAAGTCCCACCAGGAGGGCTGATTATTCCCAGTGCCCCTTGATCTCTTTCTCCTGTCCCAGTTTTGGACCTTCTGAGTTTTGTTCCCAGCGATATCCTTGATTTGATGAGCCATTTATCCTCACATTTATCCTCCTGCTCTAGTTAGTTGGTGAACAGATAGGGTTCTTAGTTACAAACCAGAGTTGAAAACAAAACCAAACCAAAACTTTCTGAGGGCAAAAAAAGAAGCCTAGGTCAAATAGGTTTTGGCAAATAGGTAGAAAGCAAGGGAAACTGTGGTGCTGGAATTATAGACAGGTCATTCACAAGGATAGTCTAGAGAAGAGGGTGTATGGATACAGCCATGGGATACCTGGCTACTCCACTGCTGGATACAACCACTACTGGATGCTCAGTTTATCTCTAGAGCAATCACTGTGGGCACTGAATGAAGGAATCCCAGACTCTGTTTCTCCAAGCCATTCCCTCCAGCGTTGATGTTCTAGACAGAAAGAACTGAGTGGCTGAGCTTAGAATGATTAGTGTCTAATATTGTAGGATAAACCTACTCCCTTCATGTAGCGGCAGAAGTGAGTGAAAATAATCTCCCTGCATAGTCGGAAGGCAGTGGTTCAAGTCTAAAGTCAAGTGACTCAGACTTCAGAGTCAATGTTTTTATTTGTACAGTGGTCAAAATGAGAACATCTGGTCTTCACAGTGTTGGTAAAAATACTTAGTAAACTCATATAAATTCCTACTGTCTGGATACAGAATCATTTACCCCCCTCAATATGGAGGTTGAGCACCTCTATTCCATGAGATTTAGTATGCAGAATGAAACCTCTTCTGTAACCCTGCTTAGAAACCTATTTTCAAACCTTTGGGTTAAGGAAGTACTTAATTTAGTCTGAGGGCAAAGAAGCCTAGGTCAAATAGGTTTTGGAAAATAGCAAGTAAGGGGAACTGTGGTAGAATTAGAGAGAGGTCATGTCACAGGACAGTTTAAAGAGGGTGGGTGGGTATTTAGTCAAAGAAGGAATGTGGCTGGGATTTGGAAGCCATGGAAAATGAGCGCAGGCCCATTGCTTACAACGGGGCTGGGAAACCTCTGTAAAGGGTAAGGTAGTAAATATCTTAGTCTTTGTTTGCTTTGCAGTTTCTGTTGAAATTAATCAAGTTTGCACTGCCATGAAAAGTTAGCATGAACAAATGAGCATTGCTATATTCAAAAAACTTTTACTCAGAAACAGAAGCAGTTTAACATTTGTAAACTCCTGGTCTTGGTGGTGGTTGTTGTTGATGATGATGATGATGGGTAATGAGACTAAATGTAGTTTCCAGTAGTAAGAACTTTATACATTGAATTCTTGCAATGATCCTTCCAGTAGATATTATTAACCCCAATCAAATGGCAAAACAAGATTTAGAAAGGCAGAATGATTCTGCTAAGCTATTTAGGTAGTGATAGGTAAAAGTATTTTTGACTCCATCATAAAACTAAGGAAAGGGGCCAAACAAGACTAAATGGACTAGGTGACAGAGGGATAGTGTAGTTTGCTGCACATTGATATATAAGCTTTCAAAGAAAGGCAATAAATCAAGATTTGGCATAAAGTCTCTATTCAAGAATTAAGGTTAGTAAATTTGGCTCCAGGATTTTCTCTGCTATACTTCTCAGGACTCCAATGATAGATTTAGCTAGTTATGTGTTATGGGAACAATTACAGATAGTGAGACTGAATTAGAGGACGAATTGTACATATCTGACCATCAACTCTTTAGATACCTGACTAAATTTGGTGTTTATTTTATACATCAGTAAGGTTCACATCTGAGCATGTATCAGGATTATAAAAGCCCAGGTGAATAAACACTGGTAGGTCTAGAGTTAGTCTTTGGGTGATGTAGACATAGCTGGATGCAGGAGGCACATCTTTGGAACAATTGTACTTAATAAGATAAGGAAGGACTGGGGAAATGGGTGACACACAATGCTTCTGTTAGTGGTGTTTGACAAGCCATAAATTAGTCCTCTAATAAACAGATACAAAGTGATCATTACCTTCCCTTGTTATGGTTAGGATATGAAGTATCCCCTCAAATGATTTGTATGTTGGCAGTTTGGTCCTCAGTTGCAGAATACTGGTATTGAGAAGTGATTGGACAAGTACTCTGATCCAATCAGTGGGTAAATCTACTGATGGATTTATAATTTGGTGACTTTATTGGGAAGTGGTGGATACTTGAAGGCAAAGCACTGTGAGAAAGTCACTCGGAACATGTCTTTGAAAGGTTGATCTTGTAGTTGGCTCCTTCCAGTCTCTATGCTTCCTAGCTATCATGAGTTAAGTGACTTTTTGCTTGAATTTGCCCTTCAGCCACAGTATTCTTCCTTGCCTCAGGCCCAGGAACAATGGAGCCAGCTCTTGGAGGGAAATATCTGAAAGCATGAGCCAGACTAAACCTTTCTTCCCTTTAAACTGTTTCTTCTCAGCTATTTCACAGCAATGTGAAACTAACAGATTCTGTAAGAAAGATCATATTTTCATCTTTAAAGAGTTGGGCTCTTTTTGGTAAAATGTAGTTGGGCGCAACAAACTTTAGTATCAGGGCTAAAGTTGTAAGCTGAAGAATGCTTTCTCAAACTGTTAGGATAATGCTGTGAAAATTCTCTTTGATTTGAGCCTGTGTCTTAGATGGCTTCCTGCTGAATATAGCATCAAAGCTCCTTTACCTAACACTTCAGACTTGGTACAAATTTTTTTCAGCCTTCTTGTATCCTATCAGGGGAAATTGTGTCAGGGGAATCCTCATTTTATTTGTTTGGGTATCTTCAGCTTGTGGAAGTGTGAGCCTTAACTATATTTGTCTTCTCCATGGCAGTTGGTAATAAATGTTCCTTGGATGGACTGAGTTCATGGGCCTGGCATCCGTACAACTGAACTGAAAGGTCTCTGTTTTGTAGACATGACTTTTTCTCTTTGGCTTGCCACTGTTCTCAGACTCTGAAAGTATTACCTTAAATTGTCTGTATAGAGCATTTAGAAGTTTACAGGTTAATAATAATAATAATAGTGTTGTGGATAATGATAATGATTATAATAACAGCTATTTACTAACTGACTTCTATGTTTCAAGGATTGTTTTAGGTGGAACACTCATAATTTCTAAATTCAAACTTATGATCATGGCATAAAGCCAGAGTTATAGCCAGCATATCTAGGAAAAGGAAGTCTTAAACCTCACCGATGTTTCTTATGTTTTAGGTAAGCCTAGGTACATCTCCATATTTCAGAATAATAAACAATATCTACATTGGGCACTTAGAACTATTGCATCATGTCTTTGGGTTTCCAGAAGACATGATCATGTGCCCCCCACCCCAGTATGAACAGGAAACATTTGTCTCTTTTTCTATTTCTCATGAGATATGAAAATCTTTGCTAAAATGTTCTACCTTGTCAGAGTCCCCTATTTGTGAGATACCCCGAAATTCTTTTCATGTGTGGATCTTAAGGATCCATGCAACTGGGAAGCTGAGGGAACCCTTCACCCATCATCCAATCACAGGGTCACTGAATGAGACTATTTACGATCAAAGAACCACACCTCTCACACCAACTTCCCTGAGTTATTTCTACTAGACATTTAATATAGTGACACTTGTGCCAACCACAACACATCTGTGCTGTTTCGGTCAGTCTCATCTAAATGCCTCTACTTTTTCCTTTTCCACATTTGAGAAAACTTAGATTTGTGAGAAAAAGGAACCTGCCACATGTCACAACAGATAATGGAACCGCTTTTCTAATCCAGAGTTAACTGACTTAACATGTGCCTTTGACCTCTGGATGATGTGAATTCCCACGAGGGCATCTAATTGGCAATGGTTTTGTAGAAGAGCATGGGCACTATGAAAGCAGCATATGCCAGGCACTGGGGCTTCACATCTGTAATCCTAGTTGCTCAGGAGGCTGAGATCTGAAGCTTGCCGTTTGAAGCTAGCCCAGGAAAGAAAGTCCATGAAACTCATCTCCAGTTAACCACCAGAAAAATGGAAGTGGTGCTGTGGCTTAAAGTGGTACAGCACTAGCCTTGGTAGAACACTAGCTTTGAGTGAAAAAGCACAGGACAACACCCAGGCCCCAAGTTCAAGCTCCATGACTGACAAAAGAAAAAAGAAAACAGGATACATTTGGATTCTGTGCCTTTTAGTTAGAATAGCTTTTGGGACCTTGAGCAAGGAAAAAGTTTACATTGTACTCTGTACATCACCTTTACAATAACAATAAAAAATGAAAATTAAAAAAATGAAAATTCAAAAAGGAAAAGTTTTACATTCTAGCAGTTTCCCATATCAGGGTTGCTTGGGATGATAATAGTTTCTGTAGATTAAGGCAGGCAATGGACTTCAGAAAGCTTTTAGGGGTATGGCAGAATCAATTATCAGGTGTGAGAGCTGAAAGATGATAAAACATAATCATTAAGGACTTGGGCTCAGAAGGCACTGAAACACGATTCTGAGTTGTGACTTCTGTTGTAGCTATCTGTGACCTTGGGCAAGCTACTTTTCTTCTCCGAGCTCCTTTAGGATCTGTAAAAAGTGGATCACCATCTGCTGTATAGATTTTTTTGCTATTATACATGTTATAGATTTGTGGATTAAATGAGATACCATATGTAAAGCATTTGTGCGGTACCAGATATAGTAAGCAGTGCAGCGTGTAATGGTCATGGTTGGATGGAGAGATAGTAGCAGGGCAGTCAGGCAGTATGTAGCAAGTATGGAGAGTAGTATGTAAGAAAATTGCTGTTGACTTTTACAGCAGCAAATCACAGGAAGGAAAGTTTAAGACAAATAGCCATGGGCATAGGATTTTAGAATAAAAAACGTTGCATCGTATTTGCAGAATTTAATTTCAAACGTATACCCATGGCCACCACATCTGGGCAATTGCTAGTGTAGCTTCTTTTGGAAGAGAGAGAGACAGACAGACCTGAGGCACTGTCTTTAATTTCATTGCAAAGAGTTTCCCCAAGGAGACCTGGTTCCATAGGCCTTTCATGTTGGGTTCAGAAAAAAAAAAACTCACAAGTGAGATCAGAATCTCTTTGGAGGTTTTGAATGCTTGCTCAAGTCTTCAGAAAGTAACAAGCTTAAGGGAAGCAGGACTCCAGTGGGATAAAGTCTTGCACCTCTCTTGCTGGTGGAGAAGGGTGTGATTTCTCAGTGGCAGGGATGTGCTATGATGTTTGGAAACAATGCTTTTGATGATGGCCCTGCTCTTGGCCCCCTATCCCCAGGCATGCTGATTGGTTCATTTTTTTCACTGGTGGGTTGGCTAATAACTGAGATATTGCCAAGGTGGGGCCACATGCTTGAGAAATCATTTGGCCTTAGTTGTTTATTTCCCCTTGGGATCTAGCTACAGGACTAAGTTAACCAACTGAATTGACTGGCCATGTACGTGTGGTATCGCCTGAAGATTTGAAATATGTGGGTGTTATTTCCCTAAAGTGGGCATTTCTCCCAAATTAACCTGTCATGGATCAGAGGAAGCAGCAGCTGAGGGAGAAGCACACAAGGTAGAGAAGAACCCTGTCAAGGGAGGATGGCTGTTTCTATTCTGTCTGCCTGAGCAGAGCGCTCTTACAATACATTAACTCAGAGAGAGCAGGTGAGACCTGGTGTTCAGATGAGAGATGAGCAGCGAGGCAGCCATGAAAAAGGTCAAATGCTCATTGTCCCTGTGTTGCAGAGAGCCTGGCAGTGACTACACAGCTCCCTCCTTGTTTCCCCATTTCTACCTGACTGCTTTTATGCAACAGCCATCAGCCCTGAGCTCTTCTGTCCGTGAGAAGCCAGGCTTAGAGAGGGATGGAAAGTTTCAGCCTCTTACCTCTGAAAAATAGGGTTTGGAGGGAGGAGAGGAGAATTCCTAAGTACTGTCATGGATAAGGGGAAAGGTTTGTGGTGACTTTTTTTTTCTTCCAGGATTAAATATGAGGGAATTTTTATGTCTGTCTTCAGCTGCTTTTCTCTGTTGTTTGTACTCATCTTACAGAAGAGAAATAGTTAATCCAGACCTTCTCTATGATCTGAAGTTTCCTCTAAGAATTTAACTTCATCCTACATGTTCCTGTGTTCTCTGTCTTCCCTAAAGTGGCCTCTGTTAGGACTTCCCACATTCAAAACTTTCCCCCTAATTTCTTTCAAATTACCCCCCAGCAAAGATGACTTAGGAATCAGAGAATTTCCTTTTCCCCACCATTGATGAACTGCTTACTTATATTCACCAACTATACAGATACCAGCTGCTGTATGTGTTGCCAAATACTGCTACTCAACAGGAAGCCCAACATTCTCTATGAGTCAAGAGTAATTCTCCTTTTTTTTTTGTCGATTATGGGCTTGAACTCTGGGTGTGGGTGCTGTCCCTCAGCTCTTCAGTTCAAGGCTAGCCCTCCACCACTTGAGCTACAGCATTACTTCTGGCTTTTTCTGTTTATGTGGTGCTGAGGAACCAAATGCAGGGCCTCATGTGTGCGAGACAAGCACTCTACCACTGAGCCACCTTCCCAGCCCTCTCCTTTTTTTTTTAAGAAGGGAAACAGCATGCTACCATTTGTGTAATCTGTCACCTCTAAAAAGTTGTAGGGCTTAACAATGGTTATTTCCCACTGTCATTTCAAGAGGAGAAATAAATTGCTGTAAAAGATGGCTTCATGAAGTGCCACCACTGCTAAACCACATTTTATTCTCTTGTGGGGGGCGGGGTGGGATGGAAATCCACAGATAAAGATTTAAGTAAAGATGAAAACAGTTTTGTCTTTTTGGGCCAATCCCCAATGGGCCATTCTGAACTCCGAGACATTTCCCAAAAGTTGTTACATTACATATATGAGGGGTGAGGGACTTAGTCTTAATGTGAAAGCTTCAGGCCTCTGGTCAGGCTTGTCTTTGAGTGAATCCTAGATGCTTGTTTCACAGAATTGAACGGGCAGGAGGTACTTTCCTAGAGACATGAGAACTCAGCCTTTATTTCCCTGTTCCTGCACATTAGTTGTTCATTGAAGCAGTCCCTGAATAGAAGGGAACCCTAGCCTCTTGGGAGGATGGCTATGTGGTGAGAGGAAATGATTTGGAGAGGCTCATGAGGCCTTGACATTTCTTTGCCCATTTTTAGCATTTCTTCTAATCTCAGTAGTCATTCCTTTACCCCTAAAATCCTTTTCTCAGACTCAGGATTGACCACGTTATCAGCTGAGTTTGTTTTCCAGACATCTCTTTTTGGGATGATGATGCTACTTACTATATTAGTTTTGGGTGTGTTTAACAAAATGATTTGACATGACAACCATTTATTTATCTTATATTTTGGGCTGTTTTTTAAAAAAATCTTATAATCTGGGAATTTGGGCTAATGGATGCTTTTAATCTATGTTTAACTCATTTGTCTTCAACCACCTTCCAGGCAATTGTGCAACTGGTTAGTTAGTTGTCTTCTATAGAGACAGCATACCTGTGTTCCATACATGGCACCACCTAACTCACCTTAGCCCAGGATTTTTCTTATGGTCACTGGCCAAGATTCTGAGGAACTGTGAGATCTGCATGGTTTATAAAGACCTAATTTCTGCTGCCATATTCTCATGATCAAAGCAAACCAGAGGGATGATTAGGTACCAGTAGAAAACAATGAAGATGATTTTTTTCCCCAACAGTAAGTGCACTACAAATAATCTCTGTCTCTGTTTCTGTCTGTCTCTGTCCCTTTACCTGCCTATGTTTCTGTTTGTCTCTCTGTGTATGTGCATGTCTGTTTGGCCTGACAAAAAAGCTTTGGAAGACCTTTAAGCCTTTTGTAAAGCTCTTTGTATAAGTGTAGAGTTTATTGGTCTTCATAGAACTGAATGAAATAACTTCTTTGTCTCCAGTTGTCAAAGTGATGACCAACACAAGTGCTTTATGTGATTCTATGTATAGGGTCTGCAATTCCTAGACCCCCTATTAATGTCATCTCTATTGCCAAGCTTTCTGTTATTCCCAGACTAATACTATGAACTATTGCCACGGGATCAATCTACCCAAATCTCCTTTATCTAATTATGTAGATTTGCATCTGGTGATGGCGATTCTTAATTACTTGTTCTATTAGTATTTCTGTATTCACTGTGTATGTGGATTTTATCCAAGAAGAAAGCCAGGAGAGGTTGGAGTGAGCTTGGTTTGTATGGTTCTTTTTTGAAACAACCTGATTAAGGAGCTGCTTAGAGTTTGTGTGTGAGGTTCATTGTCTTTACAGGGAATTAATTAAAAGTCTTCTTTCCCTGGACATCACATACATCTGAGTTCAGATGGCAAGACAAATCTCAGGAATTTTTGTGAATTACTCACTCTTTTGGACAGTTCCCATCTGCTTTCCTTTCTTACATGAATAATTGAGAATTGACTGCATAATGCATTCATGGTGGCTTATTTATAGGTTTTGATAGAGCCTCTTGCATGCTTCATTGTACTTTATAAAACTCTAATCTATTCAGATTATAAATCTTCCTTTCTCATTTTTTGGCAGCAACTTTCTACAGGTCCCCCAAATGTAGTAAATATTAAAATGATAATGCCTTTAAAAGTACACCATGTGGCCTAAAAATTAATCTATTAATAAGGGCCTCCTATGAGACACATTGCTTGGGCACTTTTAATACATGAGCACATAAATATGTAATAATCCACTTTCGAGGTGGATTTGATGGCCTTTATTTCATATGTGAGGAAATTATGTCTCTCAGCAGCGAAGTGTGACTTATTTGGAAGAGCACAGAATTACAACATCAGTTCAGCAGAACAGAAGCTAACATCAGCCTGACTCCAGAGCCTCTCTTTGTCTTCTACAATAATATTATTATATGAGAATGACTTTTGAGTCAAAATACTGCCAGCATTTTGTAGGTATGTAAGGACCTCTTCCTGGAAGAACTGACCCATTCTTCTACTTCCCTACCTTTATGATGTTATGATTTGTCTACAGAATGGAACTTATCTCAAAAAGTCATTTGGGAATGGAACAGTAGAAACTGCACAGATCTAAAGGGAAAGGCACTGACAGAATGGGAGGCACAAGGTTGGACTCCACCTTTCTCTTCCTAACACATGATAAAACAGTAATTCTTGTAAATTAAAGTTAGCTACATTATAGCTCTGGGCAGGCAGTCTAGCTTTCATCCACCATGTTTACTCTTCTAGAAATGCCTTTACACTGGGGCAGACTACTGAGTGCTGTTAGTTGAGTTCTAGTTAAAAACAAGGGTTTCCCTTCAGAGCCCTTTGATTCCAGAACAGAATGTCTCAAGTCTGGGAACCTCTTGGAAAGTAGCATGCCCTAGTTTATAAGAAGGCACAGAGGTATGGAACTTTATATACCTGCTTAATAGTTTAATTTGGGGCAGAAATTAAGAGTTCAAATGTGAATTTACTAGGTTTGAATTGTGTATTTTATATTTGAGTGGAGATGTCCAGGGAGCAAGTAGATCTAAAAGCTTGACCTTCAGGGAATAAAGAATAGAGATCATGTTTCAGGTGCACAGAGAATATCCTTATATTAAACTAAAAGGACCTACCTGGAATCTGCAATACCTGTAGAAAACCCATGATCTTTTTTTATTTATTTTTATTTTTTTATTGTGAAAATACCGTACAGAGGAGTTACAATTACATGGGCAAGATAATGAGTACATTTCTTATCAAGCATTGCTGCCTCCTCTTTTTTCTCCTTCCCATTCCTTTCCAGCTCCCCCATCTTCCCTCCACCTGATCCTCCTCCCTCCCCCCACCAAAGTTGTAAAGTTCATTTTTCGACATAACGACTTATACATCTCATTGTTGCAATGGGTCCACCTGTATCTCTAATTAAACGATTTGTTTTTCTCCTTCCCCTCCACAAATTATACCGACATCAAATACAGTGAAAATTGGGGCTATACTGTGTGGGAGGGACATACAAAGCAACATAGAAATCATCTTATAAATATGTTAGAAACAATCGCAAGAAAGAAAAACCATTTGAATCCTTATCTTGGGGTTCATTTTACCTCACATCAACTTATCTGACCTTTTCTGCTTGACTCAGACATATACTAGATATTGCAAATAGGGGAAACCATGGGACCTATGTTTCTTTGGGCCTGGCTTACTTCACTTAATATAATTTTTTCCAAGTCTTTCCATTTCCTAACAAATGGGGCAATG